>NC_143520.1:25386427-25703927 GCF_031878675.1 Megascapheus bottae
CATAAAGGGAATCCAAAGAGGGAACGAGGAAGTGAAACTTTCCCTCTTTGCAGATGACAAGATTCTGTATTTAAAGAACCCTATAGACTCCACTCCCAAGCTCCTTGAGATGATTCAAATCTTTGGAAGAGTAGCAGGCTATAAAATCACCCCTCAAAACTCAACTGCCTTCCTCTATGCCAACAGTGAGAGGAATGAGGCAACAATAAGGAAAGCAACTCCTTTTGCAATAGCCTCAAAGGAAATAAAGTACCTAGGAATTAGCTTAACTAGGAATGTAAAGGACCTTTTTGATGAAAGCTTTAAAACCCTGAAAAAGAAAATTAAAGCAGAACGGAGGAAATGGAAAAACCTCCCATGCTCGTGGTTTGGAAGAATCAACATCATGAAAATGGCAATCTTGCCAAGGGCTATCTACAAATTCAACGCAATTCCGTTCAACCACTATGGAAAGCAGTACAGCAGTTCCTCAAAAGACTAAACATAGAGCTCCCCTATGATCCAGCAATTCCACTACTTAGCATTTACCCAAGTGTCCAGAAAGAAGGACATACTAAATCCACTAGCACAACGATGTTCATTGCAGCACTATTTACCATAGCAAAGATATGGAACCAACCCAGATGTCCCTCAGTTGATGAATAGATCAACAAGATGTGGTATTGGTACACAATGGAATTCTATGTTGCTGTCAGAAAGAATGCCATCGCCCCATTTGTTAGGAAATGGAAAAACTTAGAAAAATCATATTCAGTGAAATAAGCCAGAGTCAAAGGAACTTAGGCTCAATGGTTTCCCTCATTTGTCATAATCAATAGAAACCTTGTGCTCTCATAGCAGAGATTTGCAATAGAGCAAAACCTAGATACATAGGTCCGTATAGTACGTTGCTAAATGAAAGGACCTCTAGGGTACAGAAACAAAAACCATATAATGAGTGCTTGTTGTCCTTAATGTACTGTTATCTCTCATCTCTTTTGCTGTGCCTTGGTTATCTCATATTGTTACAGTATCTCACTTTGTTATCTGATATATTGAATATATTTGTATTAGGTTATTTGAAATTGGATAGGGAAGGGGGGAAAATAAGATGAGGTGTGGGGGTGGGTTGGAGGGTAATGGGGACCAAGACATGAGAAAGGGTATTAATGTATGTGAATTAATGCACCTTCTATCTGGCAAATATAATGTAACCTTTCTAGTAATTACAATAAAGAATATATGAAAAAATGTGTGTTATATTTGTTGATGGAAATAATGGTTAGAAATAAAGAAGCTATTGAAGCAGGAGGAATAAGACTCACTTCTCACTTGGGAAAAAATCTTTGATCGAACAAGAGGGGATGAAATCCAGTGCATACCTAGAAGATGGATCTTTAGTACATATGGAGAGAAGCCATTGTGACAGAGGAAAAAGCAAGATAGAAAGCACTTGTCATAATATTATTAGCCTCTAAACTGCTATTTTCTCCTTTGTCTTTTTAGTAATATACTCCAAACTATGCTATGACCCATTACCCCAAATCTCTGGATTCACTACAGTGTCCAGGTTCTTTTTGACATTGATAGCTTTATGGGTGAATATATAATCCAAATATATTCAATAAAATACAAGTAAAGTTTGCTTAAAAGTTTGAGGAAGCATTTTCTTTCTTGTTTAAAACAGATACATGGAAAAAGGAACTATTGGTGGATATTGGTACATAAGTCTTGATATAGTAGAACAAGATTCTGGATCTGTGCCAACTAGAATATGATAAAGCAGGTCAGAGGAAATATACCTGTAGCCCTATTTCTGAGCAATGCATACTAATGAAAACTAAACAATTTAATAATAATAGTAATACTAATAATAGGATTTTCCTAGAGTCAAGGGAGAACTCACAGTATAGAAGAAAATCTTCACCAGCTTTTCAAAAGATAAAAGATTATAATAAGAATACACAAAGAGGGAGGATGGGGGGTGGGGGAGGATAATGGGTACCAAGACATGTGAAAGTGTATCAGTGTAAGTGAATTAATGTACCTTCTATCTGGCAAATATCATGTAACCCTTTTATTAATTACAATAAAAATATATTAAAAAAAGAATACACAAAGAGCTCCACCAAAAGAATAAATATTCCCCTTAATATATGGGAATAAAGTTAAACAAATAGTAACCAGAAATAGTATATTGGGTTAATAAGTATATGAAGACATGTTGAACATGCTTAGCCTTAAAGGAAATGTGAACTGTGCTGTGAATCCATCTTGCCCTAGTCAAAATGGCAAGAATCAGAAAATAAACAAGAGCAAATGCTGGCTGAAATTTAGACTCCACTACTTTTGGATAAGTGTCTGAATGTTACAAGTCAATAAAAAGACAGATTTTTAGTATAGCACCATTATCACAGCATTTATAATATCCAAGTTGTGGAATCACAATGGATGCCCAATAAACAAGGAATAATGAAGAAAAAGTGATTTATATACATACACTATGGAATATTATTTTCAGCCTCACAGAAGAATGAAATCAGGTTGCTTGAAGGAAAAATGGGTATAAATACAGATCATGTCCAATGAAATAAACCAAATACTGTATGATTTTTTCATTCACTTTGAAAGTCTAGCGTTCAGCATGATAATGAGGAAGAAAATAGTGGTAAGAAAACATATGTATAAAAGAAAGACCATCTGAAAGAACCAGGAAGGTGCAAGTGGAAGGAAAGGGTACTGGAATCATAAAACAGAATTGAAGTACAAAATACACATCTATTCCCACTCTTAAACATATCATAAAATCATCCTGGAGAAAATAATTGAAACAGAAAAGATAAGAGAATACAATAAAAGTATAAACTTATTCATGTTACATTGTTTACAGCTATATAATCATCACTATGAAATTAGTACTATCAAGGTATGCCAATAATAATTACATATGTAGCCTTACATATTTTGCAATATATTTGCTATATACGATATATATATATTCTACATATATGAATTATATAATGAAAACCTACCTATGTACATGCACACATTTTCTCCTGATTGCTTCTGTATTACCAGCAAATCAAAAATTGTTTTTTATAGTCAGAGAAAAGATTGAAAGTTGAAGGTATTTGAAAAGGAAAGATGATGGAAGAGTCATGCAGATGAGCAGTTATGGAAGTTTTGCTGACAAATATAAGACTAATGTTTAGTGATCCTATTTGTCCATTGAAGATTACTGCCTATAAATTTAAAGTACAAAGCAGCCTACTTATGTTTGTCTCCAGGCATGTTCAGATATTCAGATGCATACACAGAGTCAGCAGAATGATGAGTTTAATCCAAGTGGGCACACAGCCAGTCAGGTTTTGAAATCACTCGAGAAAGGTAGAGGAGTTGAGAACCTCTGCCCAGGCATGATTAAAGTGATTAATCATGGATGCTAAGGTAAGTACAAGGAAAACTGAGTCAACAGATAAGAGTGATGACAGTGAAGAATAGGTTGAGTCTAAGGACTGTATGTTTTATCAGAGGTAAAATAATTGTTAGAGAGAAGAAGCTAAAGGGGATTTGAAAGAGATCATATAATGGTCAGAGCAAGGGGATTATGGACAAAACATTTGAGGGGCTAAGTAATGGACAGTCAATGACATGGAGAACAAAAGTCACACAGAATAACAATAGCAAAAAGGTTAACAAAGGAATGAACTGATAATTTATACACTTAAATATTGTAGGTGATTGTTTCATTGTGTCCCTCCAGTATAGTCATCCAGTTTGATTCTGTAATGTGGTTTGCCAGTGCACCAAGGATTAAAGAAAGAAAGGATAAATAAGTGTAGGGAGCCGGGACAAACGCCATTATAAGATGGCGCCTGTTTCCTGACTCCTTAGAGGTAAACAACTCCATATAAGGTAATGCTGTGCTCGACTACGTGTCCTAAGTTATGCGCATGCGCGAATCACATGATGATCCCTGGCCAATCCCGCGGCACCTCGTAGGCAGTAGGGCGGCAGCCAATGGTGGAGCGACCCGTGTTCCTGTTCCCTATATAAGCAGCTGCTTTTTGATGCCTCGCCCCTTTCGCTTCCTGCTCCCCCTTCAATCAAAAGGCTCTCCAATAAAGTATGATTTGAGAAGAATCCTCGAGTGGTGGTCGTTCTTCCTCGCTGGTCGAGGAGCTCGCCGCAAATAAGCAGAAAGTGATACTTAGAAATAAAGGAGATATTGCTGAAGTAATTGTTCTACTGCCAGGTCTTATGCTAGAAGAGATGGGAGAAAAATCAGACACAAATGTAAGCTAAATTTTGTGGCCTTCCATTTCCATAATTATAAAATGTTGTTTAATAGCTGAATGAGGTCTCCTAAAAGCCCCAGAATGCTTTCAGTGTTACTAGACAAAATACCCTGTCACATCTCTGTAATTCCCATTTCACTGGGTGTGTCATGGTACTAATTTTGGTGGGTGTTTTTGACTTTTCCCTTGTTCTATAGGCATGGAAGAATCAGTAAGTAGAAATGTTGAGCCTCAACATCAAGTTGAGTATTTCCAAGTTAGTTCCTTAATCAGCATCTATCAAAATCATAAGACATATCTCAATGTAAAATAAAATACTCAATATCAAACTAAATTTCTGGAATAAAGATACAAAAATTTTGAATTTATGCCTACACAACTTACAAAGTCACAAGATAACAAAAATACATAACTCTGATAATAATATTTTTTTAAAAAACTAAGACAACAAAACAGCCTGGACAAGTAAAAATATCTGAGTGCAGAATCTAAGAATATCAAAATTGGATATTGAATTTGCTAGATGAAGGTATTAAAATAAACAAAATTTTATTTACAGAAATGGAATAAAGGTTTAAAGATGTGAATAGAGAATAAGAAACTTTGAGACTAACCAAGATAGTATGCAAAATAGCACATTATATGGAACAGGGAAATGTATAAAATATTGAGAACGTCAAAGATATTGCTCTCTTTCAAAGTAGATAACCAACATTTAAGTCTTAATTGTCTCAGTCATCTTTATTTTTTAATACTTTTTAAAATATTTGATAAGTATTAAATGTTTAATAAAATAATTCTGTTATTCTAAATGAGGAATCTGGGAGAGCCATAGCTATTGCTCATGCAGTAAAGTACCCTGAATTTGTATTTCAGTATCAAAAAAGAAATGAGTCAAATTGAGGTGTCCAGAAGTAGGTAAAATGAGAAAAGAGGTATACAGTAGAAAGCATACCTTGGGCATCTTTGGTGAGAAAAATTGACATGTAATATGAAGAGACTTACTGTAATTCTATATACATGTTAATAAATCCATATTAAATAATAAATGCATATTAATAATAAATCCATATTAATAAATGTTGCTTCTTTCTATCTGTTTGTCTGCTTGTCTATTCACAATACCTCTATATAGTACCTTTATGAAAGGTATGAATAAATAACAATTTTTATGAACAAGAAAGGATGAATTATTCATTTATGATAACATTCATTGACAACACTTCATATGATAAATATTCTTGTAACTATTACACATGCAGAACTTTGTTCTTACGTTGTAAATCAGTAGATTCTTCTGAGATAGTGACTGTTCTCTTAACTTGTATGATTATTGCTTACATGAGTATATGCTTGCATCATCAAATCCTACATCTCCTTCACTGTTACTTGGTAAATATGGCCAATTTAAAAAAAGAACCTGTCGGCCGGGAGTTTGGCCTAGTGGTTAAAGTGCTTGCCTAGCATGCATGAAGACCCGGGTTCAATTCCTTGGTACCACATACATAGAAAAAAGCCGGAAGTGGTGCTGAGGCTCAAGTGGTAGAGTTCTAGCCTTGAGAAAGTCCAAGGACAGTGCTCAAGCACTGAGCTCAAGCCCAGGACTGGCCAAAAAAAAAAAAAAAAAAAAAAAACCTGTGTATGTAACTGTAACCCCTTTATACTTCACCTTTACAAAAAATAAAGGAAAAGTACTGGTGGACTTTTAAATCCTTTCAATCTGCAGACCTTCATCCATTCTATTTTTGCTCCCACATGTTATCAAATAAATCACTTGATCTATAACATTTCTTGGGAGTCATAATTTTGCTGATTTTTGTCCTCATGATAAAAATGTGTATTTTTCTGCCTATTTCCTAGAAATAGGCAGATAAGTTGGGAGGCTTATCAGACTCATGTCAAATCCCTTTGATAAGGCTATATTGGTATTAACAACTTTCTTAGAAAAGAACATAGGTATTTGCCACACTTTTGGTGAAGTTCAATATTCAATATCCATATTCAATATCCAATGTCTTGGTGTGTAAATGTATAAGGGATGGTAAATTAGTATATTTTATCGTGTCTTAAATTCTAGTTGAAATATCATTATGAAGAGACATTCTTTTATCTATTAGGTTTTCCCATCATTCAAAAAATGTTTATTTGTCCTTACCTGTATTTAATATAGTAGAGTAGTTGATTTAAGCTGATTATAAGTTGTATTCTTATTATACTATCTATTTACCTATCTATCTATCTATCTATCTATCTATCTATCTATCTATCTATCTACCTATCGTACCTTAGGCCATTTGGAGCTTCTTTAAGTTGTTTCATTTAGATAAAACTCAAGTTAATTTTACTATTACCATTCAAATCTGATACCTTCTTTGCTAATTGGTTATAACAATGTGTTCTATAGTTAGCTAGGGCATTTGCTGACCTAGATAGGCTGATGGAAATTTTTCTAAGCAACCATAGTAAAAATAGCATGTCAAATTACAACCTGGATGTTAGATGCTGATGAGTGTCATTGTAACTTGATTGTTCATCATTTCTAGGCTCTGTAGCATTAAGTATGGCATAGAAATGTATGCTCATATTCACACACATACATGTGAGTGCATATGTTATACCTATTTATGCAATGTAACAATGTTCTATTTTTTTTCTTTTCCTTATATTTTTTTCTTTCTGGTTCTGGGGACTGAACTCAGAGCCCGAGCACTGTTCTTGGGATTTCCTCAAGGCTACTGCTCTTCCACCTGAGCTACAGCACCACTTTTGGTTTTTCTATGTATGTAGTATGAAGGAATTGAACCCAGGTCTTTGTGAATGCTAGGCAAACACTCTACCACTAGGCCAAACTCCCGGCCCCTGTTTTTTCTTATGATGACAAGTAATGTTGAATGTAATATGATGTCATAAAGTATATATACATGGTGGTGGACCAGCAAAATGTAGCTAATTAACATATGATTTACCTCACATAACTATCAGTTTTTGTTTTAGTTTTTTGTTTGTTTTGTTTTGTTTTGTCAGTCCTGGAGCTTGAACTCAGTGTTGGGGCATTGTCCTTGGACACTTTTTGCTCAAGGCTAGTTCTCTGGCACTTGAGTCACAGCAGTACTTCTGGCTTTTTCCGGTATATATGGTACTGAGGAATCAAACCCAATTTGTGACTGCTAGGCAAGCACTCTCCTGCCCCACAGCTATTATTTTTGAGATGAGGACTTTACCTTTGGATTTTCCACATGAAATTGTCATTTTCACAATGTAACTAAGCCTGTAAGACATTATATTAGATGAAATAATTCAGGCAAATGCAAATATATATATATATATATATAAATCTTACTCATGTGAAACTAAAAACATTGATCTTATAGAGAGTAGAAAAATAGTGGTGGGGCTGGGAGTTTGGCCTAGTGGTTAAAGTGCTTGCCTAGCATGCATGAAGACTTGGGTTCGATTCCTCGGTACCACATACATAGAAAAAAGCCGGAAGTGGTGCTGAGGCTCAAGTGGTAGAGCTCTAGCCTTGAGAAAATCCAAGGACAGTGTTCAGGCCCTGAACTCAAGCCTAGGACTGTCAAAAAAAAAAGAAAAATAGTGGTTATTATAAGTGGTGGTTGGGGACAGAATATGCTGGGATGTTAGTGGAAGCAGGATATAGGATTACAGGAGAACTCTTGATGAGGTATATTATATATCCATGTGTCTACGGTTATGGCAATAACATCTATCTTTTCATTGTTGCTTGTTGTAGATATTTTGTTTTTATAAAACAAAACTTGTGATAATCCTGAATTTTAAACATTTATAGCTACCGTTTTTTTTCATTGCATGTGTTCACTTTCAGTCTTAGGGTCACAAATTAGTAATTCACATTACATTAAAAATAGTATCATTATATCTGCTATGGTAATCTATGATTTGCAATCTTTAATGTTACCATTATAATTTGATTGTAGTTCTATAAACCATGCTCAAACAAGAGGGAAAACTTAATAAATAAATATGATCTGATTGTTTCAATGACCAGCCATAACTCTGGATTCCTTTGTCTTCACAGATCTCCCCATGGCCTGAGACACAAAATATTGAAAGCAGGCCAGGTAATAATTCTGTAATGTCCTCAAAGTGTTGGGGATATAAGTTGGTACACACACACACACACACACACATCTATATCTATGTCTATCTATCTATCTATCTATCTATCTATCTATCTATCTATCATCTATCTATCATCTATCTATGCCTGTAGCTGCCACAGTAAGAATCCTCATTATAGATACTATTAGGAACACATATGTATTGTGAGAAGTGGTCAAAATATGCACATGAACATACCTGGAGTTGGGGCAGGGGTGGTTCATGGTGTTTGAACTCTGCCTGGGCACTGTCCCTGAGCTCTTCAGCTCAAGGCTACCACCCTACCCTTGAGGCAAGTCCACTTCCCGTTTTCTAGAGGTTAACTGGAGATAAGAGTCTCTAGTCCTTTTGTGTCCACGCTGGCTTTGAACCTTGATCCTCAGATCTAAGCCTCCTGGGTCCCTAGGATTACAGGTGTGAACCACCATGCCCAGCTAATTCTTTTTTTTCATATATTTTTTTATTGTAATTAATAGAAGTGTTACATGATATTTGCCAGATAGATGGTGCATTAATTCACATACATTGATACTCTTTCACATGTCTTGGTCCCCATTTCCCTCCCCCCACCTACACCCCTCATCTTGTTTTCCCCCCTTCCCTATCCAATTTCAAATAACCAAATACAAATATATCCAATGTATCAGATAACAAAGTGAGATACCGTAACAATATGAGATAACCAAGGGACAGCAAAAGAGATGAGAGATAACATAGTACCTTAAGAACAACAATCATTCATTATATGGCTTATGTTTCTATATCCTAGAGGTCCTTTCATTTAGCATCCTACTATATGGCCTTTTGTATCAAGGTTTTGCTCTATTGCAAATCTCTGGTATGAGAGCACAAGGTTTCTACTGATTATGACAAATGAGGGAAACCATTGAGCCTAAGTTCTTTTGAGTCTGGCTTACTTCACTTAATATGATCTTTTCTAAGTCTTTCCATTTCCTAACAAATGGGGCGATGTCATTCTTTCTGACAGCAGCATAGAATTCCATTGTGTACAAATACCACATCTTGTTGATCCACTCATCAACTGAGGGACATCTAGGTTGGCTCCATATCTTTGCTATGGTAAATAGTGCTGCAATGAACATTGTTGTGCTGGTGGATTTAGTATGTCCTTGTTTCTGGATGATTGGGTAAATGCCAAGTAGTGGAGTTGCTCACCCAGCTAATTCTTATAGACACTTTGACTAAAATAGGAAAAAGAAAAAATACTTCAGTGGAGGAAGTAACCAAATGTGGTGGAAAAAGTAAGAGAAATAAAAGCAGATCCCCAAGAAGTGACTGGAATACTGAATTCCTGTAACATCATGATTAAAATCTTAACAGATGAAAAGAGCAATGACAGTAAGTTGTTTTGTTGGTTTTTTTTGTTTGTTTTTTTGTTTTTTGTTTGGTTGTGGGACTAGAGCTCTCAGCCTGGGCACTGTCCCTGAGCTCTTCAGTTCAAGGCTACCACCTTACCCCATGAGTCACAGAGCCACTTCTGATTTTCTGATGGTTAATTGGAGATAAGGGTCTCATGGACTTTAGTACCTGGGCTGGCTTTGAACACCCATCCTCAGATCTCAGCCTCCTAAGTAGCTAGGATTACAGGTGTGAGCCACTGTGCTTGACAGTGAGCTTTTTAAATTGAATTTTATTGTCAGGGTGATTTACATACATACATAAGTTAGTGAGTACATTTCTTGTCAAATATTGTTACCCCCTCCCTTATCTCCCCCTCCCTCATTTTTCTCCCACTTTCCCTCCCCCTCAATCTCCACCTCCCACCAAGCTGTAAAGTTCATTTCCAACATTTTGTTTTGTGAGTATCACTGTTGCATTGGTTCACCCTTGTCCTTTGTTTCACCATTTCATAGTTCCCCTTCCCTTTCATAATTTCTCTTGAGAGAAAATCTACAGATAAACATGTGGTACACATTGTTGAAATCTTCAGTAAAGGGCCCATGGCAGTGTTGGGATTGAGAGGGATGAACTCTGATTTTGAAAGTTCTACTGTAGGTAAAATGAGAGTAACATCATAAGCTATAGAGAAATACCTCAGGTGAGAGAGTCAACTGATATAGTAAACTTCACTCTTGTCTTATAAGTAGTAGCCATAGCTGCTGTAAGCACAGCAGCAACACTGATCAGTCAATTGCTCTAGAACCTCTCCTGACCAAACTACTAGGACTCAAAGAAATTTTGGATCATTTTTAATATATTTTGGTAGTAAGATACCTTTAATCTAAAAGTTACATACATACATACATACACACATATGTGTATGAATATACGTGTTACTATATACATTTAACTATTACATTGTCTGGGATATCGTGAATCTTTGCTATGACTCACTTTGTTAAGTTGTTCAGTTTATTAGGTAGTCTAGAACTGAACCATCAGAATCTCTGAGTCATGCCATATTGTATATTTGTAAGATATATATTTTTGATTTATCACTTAAATGTCATTGCAAATTTAGCACTATATTACTTCTTTATGAAGAATCAAGATTCTGATTATAAAGTGCACAAGAATTACATAAACTGAAAAATAAGTATATATTTATTGTACAAATATTACATGTATTGTCATTTTAGAATACCAATATTAAACTAACAGGCTCAAGGAGGCTGGATTCTAAGAATAAGCAGAATGAGAAACAAAAGCAACACTAATATTAAAACCATCACACTCACTAAAATATATAAATAATATTTTGTATATATTGCTCCCACACACAGCCATTTTTCATATGTCTATAACATATGTACATGATCTGAAAATATTATACTTTCCTATTTTTCTTCATTAGGTATTTATGCTTCCAATCACTGGACAGTATTCATTAATTCTCTGTGAATGAACCCTGCTCATTCTGGTTTCCTAAATCTTTCCCTTTAGTATTCTTGTAAAATTATATTTCCTGAGGTTTCATATGTTTACAAAAGATTTTTCTGATGCACTTGTATAAGAAGTCAGTTTAGCTACATAAAAATATGGCTCTCTTCTTGAGTATTTTAAAATATTACTCAAATTCTTTTAGCTTGTCTCTTTAGTGTCAACAATTTAAATTAAAATATAATCAACTCTTAAATGCCACTTGCTTTGCTTTTACATTCATTCTCTGTTCTTGTTTTGATATATTTTATTTCAGAAATTCTTATCTATATGTTAGCTTTGCCTTGTTTACCTATTATTTAACTACAGTATTTTCACTTTTCAATTTCTTTTCTATTTTTAATATTTTCTTTTTAAAATATTTTTTATTAATTAACATCTATATTTTTTGCTAGTCCCATGGCCTGAGAACTGTTCTTTGGCTTTCTGGAGGCTAGAGGTCTACCACTCAAGTCACAGCACCACTTCTGGCTTTTCTATGTATCTTGTACTGACAAATGGAACCTGGATCTTTGTGCATGCTAGGCAAGCACTCTGCCACCAAGCCAAACTCCCTGATCAACACCTACATTTTTATATTGTATATTCCTTTTCATATATTAGCTATTACTTAATTACACATATTTTATGCTGCATATGATTTTTTCTAACCTGTTTCCCTTAAATTCTAGTTTTACCTAATTCTTATTAAAGCTGCTCTTTGCATTGTATACATAAACTGCTTTTTGAAATCACAACTCCTTTATACAATTACTTAAGGATAATAAGAATATAAGTAAACAAGTTACAAAAAAACCCTGCTTCTTGTATTTTGCAACATTTCAAATATTATATCTCATTTACAAACAAAATGTAAATTGTATGCATTTGCATTCTGTGTAGATGTCATTTTGTTTCTTACTTTTTTAGTATAAAATGCATGGAATTTGACATTTTGCTCAAGTTCCACTCAAGTTTACATGCAGACAGTTACGCTTTTCTTCTAGTAATTTCTATGCAACTTATTTAGAACTTCTTCAGGGAAAAGGGAAAAAAAAGGTATTTACTTCAAACAAGCAAAATGTAAATGAGCTCCCCCCCCATTTAACTAGCTAATTGAGTAACAATAAATAGAGCATCCAAGTCATTAGATACAACTAATGACAATGACAAAATTTCTTCCTTTACAATTTGTGTATGTGTAGCAATCCTGGACTTGAGCTCCAAGTTCAGTACTTGGGCTTGAACTCTGGGCCTGGGTGCTGTCCCTGAGCTCTTAATGCTACTACCCTACCCCTTGAGTCACAGAACCACTTCTGGTTTTCTGTGGTTAATTGGACATAAGAGTTTCACTGACTTTAGTGTTCAGGCTGGCTTTGAACCACAATCCTTATATCTCAGTCTCTTGAGTAGCTAGGATTATAGGTGTGAGCCACAGTGCCTGGCTGGCAAGTATTCTGCCACTTGAACCATCCAGAACTTTTTGTCCTCATTTAGTTTTAAGATAATGAGTTTTCATTTGTCTGGGGATGGCTTCAGACAGTAAGTCTCCTACTTATGCCTCCCAAATAGCTATCACTACAGGCATGAACCAGCATGCCAGGCTTGATTACTTTTTCCAGTCCTGGGGCTGGAACTCAGGGTCTGGGCACTGTCCTCAAGCCTAGCACTCTACCACTTGAGCCAAAGCACCACTTCTGGCTTTTTCTGTGTATGTGGTACCAGGGAATCGAACTCAGGGCTTCACGCTAGGCAAGGACTCTACCACTAGGCCACATTCCTGGCCCATGGTTGATTTTTGAGACAGGGTCTCATTGACCTTTTATGTCCATTTGCTTAGACTCACAATCTTTCCTCCCTTGTCCTTTCTTCCCTTGTGGCCCGGACCATACATGTGAGCTATTGTTTCACTTTTTACAGACTGTTCACTTATAACAATTACCACCTTCCATCTGTCCCTCCTTGGCTGGAAGACTTTTTTACTTATAGCTGCTTCATATGAAACAATTTTAATTCATTGGCATGTCCCATGCTTGACATTACATTCTGTTGGCTAAAAGCTTCTGACTAAAGCAGAACAGACATTCTAGCCAGATATGCAAAATGGAAAACTAGTGGGTATTTATACTCTTGTCAGCATACACTATCAAAAACTCATGCCTCAGACTAGGAACCTTAAGGAATAGACATTTACTTTATAGTTTTAGAGGCTAGAATTTATGTTCATCCTGGGCCATCTTCTCTGGGTTTGTGAGTATCCATTATCATGCTGTGTGGGCACAAAACTTCCTCTATGCTGGTGAATGGGGAGAGGTAGTGAGAGACAAGACTCATTTCCTCTTGTATGCCCCCAAATCCTATTGCATTATGACCCACACCTTGTCATTTTGTTTCTGTGTATTGCCTTCTAAAAGACTTATCCCCATATGCAGTCATTGAAGGATGAAGGCTTCAATACATGAATTTGGGGAAGCACAATTCAGCCTTTAGAATTAATGTGATGAAATAAATTAGTAATTTACAATAATAAATAGCCATCTAGATTTGGAGTTTAGGGATGATGAATTTGGGAATGATGAGAAGCATGAGACACTTGCTGTGCCTGACAGTCTTGTAGAATGTGATTCTGAGAAGAACTCTTAGTTTAATGTAGATGAACTAAAGTTTTGGTATTGAAATAGAGGAAATTAGGTTATCAACAGATCAGAATATCCAGTTGGTGGCATTGATCACTGAGTCTATATTTTGCCATTATTGAAGGCACTGGGAGGTAGAGATCTTGTACTCAGAAAATAGCAGACTCAAGATTTCCTCTCTCATATGCAAGGCTAAGACCAATGCTACTTCTCATTCTCCTCTCTGTTTCACAATTTTACTGAGGGCAGATGCTGAGATATAAGCCTGGGCTTTTATTTTGACTGGATTCCATTCAGTAGTTTAAGAGGTATTTTGAGCTTTTGGTTTCTATAATGCTATGACTAAATGGAAGAGCCTTCCATAGAATACAGATTTGCAAA
The DNA here is from genome assembly GCF_031878675.1 of Megascapheus bottae. Taxonomy (NCBI): domain Eukaryota; kingdom Metazoa; phylum Chordata; class Mammalia; order Rodentia; family Geomyidae; genus Megascapheus; species Megascapheus bottae. The sequence continues at coordinate 25,400,742 of NC_143520.1, forward strand.
GACTGATTGAACAGAAATGAAAGGCTGTTGAAGCCATGTCTCCTCTGCAGGATGGATATTGTCAGTTATAAAAATTATTCAGGATGTATTATACTCAGGGATACTTCATAAATTTGGCATTCATTTCAATTGATGTTTTAAGAGTTGTCAACCTGAAATGTGTTTGTAAGTATTAGTCTCATAAACACTGCAGAGTGAGCAATGCATGGAGATGACAATGGTCTCTTTTTCTTATTGTACACTTTGCAACAAATGATAACAGGCAAAAGTGAACAGCGTGGCATCGTTTATCTTCTATGACTAATACTATGGTGACTAATAGTATAAAAATCCAAATACAGTATCTAAAATAAGAGACCCATATGATTTTCACTGAAATATGTATTTTAGTACATCAAGAAATAGCTCAGTAGACAAACTCTTTCCAGATTGTGTTACAACTACTGATTACACCTGGATTTCCTGAATAAAATCCAGGGCCATTGTACAATTATTCCATTTGCAGAGGCTAACCATTTTAGAAAGCTTTGAAGACAGAGATTCTAATAACTATTCATTATTTCTAAGAAACTTAAGGGCATGTGGCATTTGTCCAATCATGAAAATTATAAGAAATATTCTTCACATAGAAAATATCATGCCACATATAGTCCTCCTCTGTACCAGTATAAAGGCAGGACTAGTGGCAAATTAACTGGCCAGGTGTGAACATTCTGTTCAGCAAGAATAAAATGACTAATGCCCTTGGGAATATTCATGAGAAACTTAGAGAGTTGGCAGTAGGTGTTAAAATCAGAAAAGAAAAGACATAAGGGATGAAAAAAGATGGAAATCATAAGGAAAAAGACCAGAGGCAGCCAACACCAAACAGGCAGAAAAAAAAGGACAAAGCAGGCACATACACACAAACATTTACACACATACAGACACACAAATATTCCACAAGAATGTATATCCATATACAAATGCAGCACATGCAAACACACTGACACACATGCACATACAAACATACCACACACAAATACAACCACATATATGCACAAAACAAAAGCACACACAAGCACACCACATGTATATACAAGCACATTTATGTGCACACATAAAGACATAGTCATGCACATATATATCCCCCCACAGACACATACACCCACATGTGCTTATGTGAACATGCAGAAGACAGCACCTGATATATAACCCTAACTGGCCTTGAACTTGCAATACTCCATTACTCCCAGCTTTCAGGTTCGGGTGTTTTGAAACCTTTTTATTTTTAGCTTTGGCTTTTGGCTTTTAGATATTGGGGATCCAACTAAGATCTTTGACTCATTAAAAGAAGTGCTTCTTTCTCCCTTGCACTATATATAATGGCTTTGTGGTTGCTTTGTTCTGCTATTTCATTCCAATATTCAGGCCAAAGGAATAGATGATATATATGCAGGACAGATTGCTTCTAAGACTGAGAAAAGAAGAACATTTTAAAATTCTGTTTGAATATATCACTCATCACTTTTTCTACATATGTAATTAGCCAAACTAGTGGACCTAGGTACTATAATATAGCTAATATACACCAGGAAAATTTAGTTCTTTATAAAAATGGACAACAAATAACTTGGAACAACAATGTGATTGACCACAATTATGATTACAATGACATAGCATCAGAGTAGGAAGCAATCGATACTTATTGGCAATTTTCATGCTCTGAATAATTTTGAAAACTCTGAGACCTGGTTTAGTGATTGCTTATTTCCTGGACAAGCAATCTTTGTATCATTCCATTTTTATCAAAGTTAACCAGAGTGTGGTTATGGGGTTCTGAATAGAGTTTCCAGCAACTGTAGGAGATATTTTCAAGGCTAAGAGAGATGGACAGAATCAGCAGACAATTGAAAGCCCCAAGAAACTCTTATAATACATAACTATGTGCATGCATGTTTTTAAAATTGTATATATATACATATATGTGTTATATGTCTATAATAAAGCTAATTTACAAGTTTAAAACATATAAGGTATATACATATACATGTGTATATATATACATATTTTTATAGGGGACATGATCATTTGCTTCTCTTGACTAGAAATACTAAATTCTGTCTATGTATTAAAATGAGCCATAGAAATAACTCCTAGCTTGTCAGCAGTCTCACCTCTGAAGACCCATTGAGCATATTGAGGTCAATGGGGGTGCGGAGGACCATTCTTCAGGCCAAGATTTTGTATGAACAGACTTTGGTATTGAGTATTCTATATATTCATATATATGTACATATGAAATGTTGTTATATTAAAAGTGTCACTGGCTCACATCTGTAACCCTAGCTATTTAGGAGACTGAGGTTTGAGGACCATGGCGTGAAGCAACTTGAGTCAGACAAGCCTGTGAGACTCTCATCTCCAATTAACTACCAAAAATCTGGAAATGAAGTTGAGTCTCAAATGGTAGAACATTAGTTATATGCAAAAAAACTCAAGGACAGTGCACAGACCCTGAGCTCAAGCCCTAGAACTATCACACACACACACACACACACACACACACACACACACACACACACACAGACACACACACAGCATATGGCCAAAATAAAAAAAATAAAATATAATAAAATAAAATAAAATAAAAATGCACTTTGAACACTTGAGGGTCAGAAATTTTCATTAGTTATGTTGAAATTTAGCTTATATATAAAATGGTTTACGTTGTTTTACCATTTTTAAATTGTTTTTATCTTTATTATTCTAAAAGTTCCACATCAAAATTATTAAATAAAATTAAAATTGAAGCTACTCTGTTAGGATACAACTAAGTAACTACATGTTAATATTAGTTATACATTACATATAAAATTTGAAGAAAGGATTTTTCAAATAATTGGAGCCTTTGTTCAAAATTATGCTAAAAAGACTTGTAACTTGAGCTTGAATCCATTGCAACTTCATGTAGTTTTTATTTTCTACAAATAAACAGTCCCAACTGATGTCGAAATTTATTAATAGCACATTCAACAAATTAAAAAATAACTTTAAATAAAAATCAAAGCATTAAGATATATACACACATATTTGCATAGACTACATACTCATCATTTTTATCTTATAATTTTTATTAAAGAATTTATTAACATTGATTTTTACATCATATTTCTAATAACGCTTTTAACAAACAAGTATTCATGAAGGGAATCTCTATATACAATCACTGCCTTTTATGTAACCCAGTGAGATGGGTTAATAAAATTTTGCATCCTTTATAATTACTATCTTTAAGATCTATCAAACTAGTAAATAAATGAAGATCTTTTGTTTATATATAATATGAAAATAATCAATCAGCACTTCTCAGATGCATGCCATATTTGCATACCAATACTCATAACACTTTAATATTTAGTTAATTTTAATATTTAAAATCTTAGCAGTAGTAACACTCACGTCTATAATATAGGATAAAAATTCAGTTTATCTATTTCTGAGCTAAGGCTAGTAAAATCTGAATAGCTACTGACTAAATATAGTGTGGAAAAAGACCAGATATGATATGATAGCCATTTTGAAGAAGCAAATTGGATAATTTTGCATCTGCTGTAACAATGAGGTAAAAAAAAAAAAACATACTACTACCTAGAGTAACAAGTGAATTTTTCCTCTTAATGCTGTTTCTGCAAAGAGGTCTTTATTTGAATTATTTTCTGTACATTCTGAAACAAGAAATGATTGCAAATACATATTCTTATGAAATTGGGGCATTTTTATTTTATATGGTTAAAATTACCCACTTGCAAAAACTTTATAATTCAATTTTCTGTGATTGCATGCACATCAGTAAACACAGTATCGTTTTAAGGGATAAATTCACATGAAACATTAAGGATTAAACAGTGACAAACACACACATAAATAAGTCAGGATATGCAATTCACCTTTTTGCTTCTTTTATTCCCCAATTATTTTACTTCAAGTATATTATGCATGTAATCATGAAAGAATAATTTTTGTTCAAACATTTAATTGAAATTGGATAATTTTTTTCAGTGAATGTTAAACTGCTCCCTCATTAAATTTCCATTCAACTCTTTCTTTTCACCCAGTGAAGAGTGAAAAGGGAATAAGATAAAAAGCACAGAAATTCTTGAATTTTATTATCAAGACAAGATACTGATTGGTGCAGAACAAATTACATGTTGATGTGAATCAAATATGGGCAACACAGAGCATGGTTCTAAAATTTTGATTTGCACACATATAATTTATGAGCCTTTTTTAAATGCCTCAGTGGGCCTTATCACTATCCCTTAGCTTTCTTGCTTAAAGTTAGAGCTATAAGCCCCCCCCATAGTCCCTCTTCTAGATTTTGGTGATGAATTGAACCTAAAAGTCTCATGGACTTGCTGGCCCTGGCTGGATTCAAGCTGAAATCTTCAGATCTTAGCCTCCTGAATATGTAGGGTCACACACATGAGTCAGGCTTGAGGTTGTAAATTCCTAAAAATCTTCTCCTGATGCTGCTGTGGTTGTTACCCACGAATCACCATGCAGTACATGATGCTAGGAGCTGTGTCAGAATTATGTAAGAAAAATTCAAGACACTAAAGAATACGTTCCTTATCAGCTTTGGGTGGGAGAGGAGTATATATCTAGTCTATTGTAGGAAGCTGTAGACTGACATAGGCCAAATGGAAATGCATAGGTCACGAATCTCAGCAAGATCCAATAGCTGGCTTTTGCACTGCCTGCCTTTCTCATAATTTTTTCTGCTTTTCACTTCAAAGCTCCTTTTCTGAGTAGAACCTCACTGCAGTATTAGTCTCTGATCACAGGAGGAGGTTTCTAATTCTTTCATAACCCATTTCCAGTGACCAAAAGCAATGTAGTTGGTGGGTTCTTCAAGGAAAGACATGAATCCTCTGATCTGTACCCATGCTGACTAGAGGTGAAATGGGAAGCAGAGTCATAGAAAAAGGGCTCAAGGGATCCCTTGAGATTAAACAGGTTGAGCCAATGTGATTAATTTTTAGGGTGGTTGATCTATGACCCATATAAAGCAAATGTCATTTTGACAGTTCAGAGAGTGTTTCAAAAAGGGCCTCTGGTCAGATTACAACCTCTCACTTTAAAACGTTCCAAAGGTTCACCCAATCATGCTTTCTACACACTTAGGGAAATGTGGCACACCTCTTTTAAATGGTGGTTTATAACCAGTGCTGATGCTTTCTGATATTTTTATCTCCCTAACTGAAACTAGATATTAGATGCTTTCTCTAATAATAAAAAAGCCTCTATCCAGGGTATGTGGAAGAGATTTGCCATCAGGGATGCTCTTGGCTTCTCTTGACTGTTGACAAGGTAAGCATTAATTACAGCCCAAGTGCTCACTTTCATGTAAATGCTCCTCAAGTACATTAAGTGCCTCCTTTGATACTACATATCATACAAAATTAAAGATTAATGTTTTTCAGTTTGTCAAAGTGACAAAAATGAATTTGATTATAGAACTAAGTCTCTTAAATCTTCATGTCAAATATACAAAAGACAAACATTTTTAAAAATCTAATTTGTTTTCTCTTTGAAATTATAAATGCAGTTCATATCTATAATGCAAGAGATGAAAAAAATCTAAATGGGTAGTAAATGACAGCCCACCATTTTTACAGCACTAAAGAAAATATTGTGTGACAAGTAAACTTACACCATCAAGAGACACTGCTGCACAGATATTTATAAATACACACATCACTACATAAAACCAGACTATTATGACAAAAAAAGCATTTAATAGCAAAGTCTTTTAATTTGGTTGGGCATATACATTGAATTTCACACATTGCATACTTTAAAGATATTTTCTTTCAATGTCCTAGCAAGTACATGATAGAAATTTAGTTATTCACAATGATAATCTTACTCTCTGTAAAACATCAGTAGCCCTTGATAGTTTCAACTTAGTAACCTCACCATGTCCATTTTCATTGAGTCATTTGATTCCTTGTATTTTCTATAGTGTTTATTTTCTAAATATTTTTTGTTGAGTTATGGCAGGCATAGAATAGCTTATTAAATAATACATATTGCAAGATTCCTGCATGGGTATGTTTTGTATTTGTGTGTGTGCTTATAGCACGTTTTATTAGGAAAAAATAGCCTCCATTCTACCCTTCTACCTTTCTTTTCTCCATTGTTCCACAAACAATAACTGGGCCCCATATCATCCATATCTATGACATATCAGAAGCCTGACCATGGACTGAAGATGAGTAGACAACACACACATGCTATGTCTTACAGTGTGTCACTTTCTGCCATAACATGTCATCTATACACACACCTCATCTGTACAGATGTGCACTTTCAGGTAAATTGAAAACGATGTGGGAAAGCAATAGAAATAAATACTTAAACAGTGTGGAATAAGAACATTTTTCAAAGTGCAAGGAAAGTTTGCACCACTCTTATGTTCTGATATTACTTCGTTTACCAAAAGCAGAGGACATAACAACCCAAGTATAATTCCTCACATGGGTAAAATAATGTGTCACATGTAAGTGTTATATAAGTACATAATTATGAAATAATTGTCTGTGATCATAGTCTTCTTATTCTGATATAATAGATTGGATATTTTTTAAAAAAATATTTTACCATACAAAAGCTCTGCAATTTAATGCAGTCCCACTTATTGAGCCTTTCTCTGATTTGTTGTGATTCTTGGTCCTTATTGAGAAAGTTTCGACCTGTGCCAAGAAGGCCTACTGTATCTCCTATTCCTTCTTGTAAAGTTTTCAGTATGTCAACTTTTAAAGGCCTCATATCTAAAATATATCAACAGCTCAAAAAATTGAATCACTCCAAAACTAATCTCAAAGGAACAACTATCCCATTAAAAGATGGGCCAAAGACTTAAAGAGAGTCTTCTCTGAAGAAGAAACAAAAATGGCCTATAGACACATGAAGAAATGCTAGACATCTCTGGTGATAAAAGAAATACAAATCAAAACAACTCTAAGATTCCACCTCACTCCAGTTAGAATGGCCAGGATCAAGAAAACTAATAACAACAGATGCTGGAGGGGATGTGGCCAGGAGGGATCACTACTACACTGTTGGTGGGAGTGCGAACTCGTTCAACCACTATGGAAAGCAGTATGGCAGTTCCTCAAAATACTAAACATAGAGCTCCCCTTTGACCCACACTTCCACTACTTGGTATTTACCCAATCATCCAGAAACAAAGACATACTAAATCCACCAGCACAACAATGTTCATGGCAGCACTATTTACCATAGCAAAGATATGGAACCAACCTAGATGTCCCTCAGTTGATGAATAGATCAACAAGATGTGGTATTTGTACACAATGGAATTCTATGCTGCTGTCAGAAAGAATGACATCGCCCCATTTGTTAGGAAATGGAAAGACTTAGAAAAGATCATATTAAGTGAAGTAAGCCAGACTCAAAGGAACTTAGGCTCAATGGTTTCCCTCATTTGTCATAATCAGTAGAAACCTTGGGCTCTCCTAGCAGAGATTTGCAATAGAGCAAAACCTTGATACATAAGTCCATATAGTATGATGCTAAATGAAAGGATCTCTAGGATATTGAAACATAAGCCATATAATGAATGATTGTTGTCCTTAAGGTACTATGTTATCTCTCATGTCTTTTGCTGTCCTTGGTTATCTCATATTATTACAGTATCTCACTTTGTTATCTGATATATGGGATATATTTGTATTTGGTTATTTGAAATTGGATAGGGAAGGGGGGAAAACAAAATGAGGGGTGGGGGTGGAAAACAAGATGAGGGGTGGGGGTGGGGGGGTGGGAAATGGGGACCAAGACAGGTGGAAGGGTATCAATGTATGTGAATTAATGCACCTTCTGTCTGGCAAATATCATGTAACCCTTCTATTAATTACAATAAAAAATATAGAAAAAAAGAAGGAAATTGCTGAAATAGGATTTCAAAAGAAAAATACACATTAATTGCAGATGGTGGTCAGCAAGATGAAAACTGGGTGGCATGAAGGAAGGGCATCAGGCTTAACCATAGTAAGCTCCTCTTTACTTGTCTTTCTTTGCAAAAAAAAAGTGATAGTCTACATAAATTGTAATTTAAGTTAGGATTGTAAAGAACAGTGATTTTGTTTTTTGGTTTTTTTTTTAAAGGACTCACCTAGGACACTAACTTGCAATATCTTTTTTTATTTTTTTGAGTCATTTTCCTATTGCAGACTGGCCTTGAATGTTCAAAATGGTGCTGACAGAAAGAGTGGGACAGGGGGAACTGATTCAGCAGTGAAACCCAGTGCACACTATTTTGGAAATAGACTATACAACTTTGACGGGAGGAAAGTTGGGAGGGGAAAAGATGGGAGAGAATGAGGGAAGGAGGGTAACACTGTTCAAAAGGAAATGTACTCATTACCTGAATCATATAACTGTAACTCCTCTGAATATCACCCTTGCAATTAAAATTTAAACAAAAAATTATTTTATTGTTGGGATTAGATTGGATTTTTTAAGGATGCTTTTCTGTCATCAAAAGCTAGAGGAAATAAAGTGAAAATATGCTTAGCTGGAGATTTTTTTTCAAATAGGTAACTTGATTTGGGCCCAGAAGGTCATTAAGACAGTTTATCATGAGCAGAAGCAGATGTGTGTATCATTTGCCAGTTCAGGTATTCAGCTCACTGTTTGTCCACTGAGAATAATCCCCTTATCTTTCTTGAAGGTAAACAGAGGTCACTTGTTCCATAGCCTAGGTCGGAATGCAACTACCAAAACAGCTGCTGGGAAATAATATCAGTCCAACACTGAATCCATTTTCAGCAAATTTCCACCAAATTACACATTTTAATGCAGGAGCATCCTTTTTTTTAAAGCTATACTAAATAAATGATCAATCAATAGAAATATATCAACAGAGAGAAAAGAACAAAAACTCACCAAGTGAGGAAAGTCTCAAAGTCCGGACATACTCTGCCAGTCTCCCCACCTCAGGAAAAAAAAAAGCTGAACTTGCTAGATTGCTTAGCTTTCTTTTTCTTTAGTTTTTAATTTAAGCTCTTCCTGAATTTTGAATCTGAAGTAATAAGTAGATCTTTCTTCACTGAAATGTTATCTTATTAATAAGGAGCACATTTCTTTACCAAAGATCTGAATGATAATCTTCATTATATCTGTTTTTAAGAATATATGAACTATTATTTAATTAAAATTATTTTACTAAAACAAGCAGTACATTCTTAGAGATGAAGTCATTGGTCTTAAATTTTAAGGCAACCCTATTTAACTACAGGTTATTCTATTAAATTTATGGTGCTAGTAATCTTTCTAATTAGCAATTGATACTAAGCAGATTTTACAAAAGATTTAGAAGACAGAGACATTTTAAGGAAAACACCAGTGCAACTCCCTGAATAAAGGGGAAAAAGTATAAAGCAATCCCTTTGTGCTTACAACAGACTGTGATCATATGCTGACTACAGATAAAGATTAAACTTGTACCTCACAGCCCTGCCCAGTGACAAATTTATATTGATAATGAGGAGAGGGAAATGAATAAAGAAGGGAAAAATACAAGGCACTGAAATGCTATCTGGTATTATGTTTAGAATGTTAAATCAAGTGTTACATATTTTTAACTTGAGGAATTTAACTTACTAACCTAGCTCTTAACAAAAAACAGTATCTGAATATGCGTTCTTGGCTAATTTAGAATTTCAATAATAGAACTGCTGTTACTTTTTTGTCTTGGCTTCTAAACTGAAATGGATGACACTCCGAACTTTGCCATTGACACTACATAATGCTAAAGAAATACTAAATTTTCTATGTCCTGAAATTCAAAGTAGCCTCCTAAGAGGCATCATTGTGTGAATGATATTAACAAATCATCTCTTTGGAAGAGAAAATCTACAGTACAATGAGGTATTCCACACTTGCCATTGGCAAATTGCTATTGGCTCACTTGTTTAACATATCTTTGAATTATTATAGTTATTTTTGATAATAAAGATAAGCTATGGGCTAGGAGTTTGGCCTAGTGGTTAAAGTGCTTGCCTAGCATGCATGAAGACCTGGGTTCGATTCCTTGGTACCACATACATAGAAAAAAGCCGGAAGTGGTGCTGAGGCTCAAGTGGTAGAGCTCTAGCCTTGAGAAAGTCCAAGGACAGTGCTCAGGCCCTGAGCTCAAGCCCAGGACTGGCAACAAAAAAAAAGATAAGCTATTTGGAGCATAAAATAATATAAAAATATTTTCAGTCTTCCTTTTACCTTGTCAGATTAGACTTCTAGTCCTTACACACAGAGATTTTTTTTTATTAAAGAATTTATTAACATTGATTTTTACATCATATTTTAAATGATCTGTTTAACAAATAAGTATTCAAGAAGAGAATCTCTATATACAATCACTGGCACTTAGATTTTAGAACATAATTAAAATTAGGCTGAGGGTTTGTATGTCATAGATACATATTAATCTATGTAATAAAACATGTCTATAGACTCATAAGTTTTATGTCTATGTAGTTGTGTTTATATTTCCAATACCATGTCCATAGCATTGGATATGCAAATATTGAGTCTCACTCTTGTACTGTTTGGATCTAATAGCCACATATTAAGGACACCATGCGACTTTTGTTCCTTTGGTCTTGACTCGACTCACTCAGCATGATTCACTCTAGATTCATCCACTTCCCTGCAAATGCCATTATTTTATCTTGTCTGTTGGCTATAAAGAATTCCATTGAGTGTGTGTGTGTGTGTGTGTGTGTGTGTGTGTGTGTGTACACACATATCACATATTTTGTATCCATTTATCTGCAGTAGGGCTTCTGGATTGTTTCCATCTCCTTGTTATATGCTCATATGCTCATCGCCTGGCTATATGCTCATATTTTCATATGCTTTCTACCATTTTAATCTCTTCTTTGATGTCTCTTTTTAGTGCACTTGCCCATTTAGTGAATAATTTTTTGGGTTTGGGGGACATTAGTTTCTTGAGTTCCCTGTAGATACTGGATAGTAAGCATTTGTCAGATGTATTATTGGTAAATATCTTTTCCCAGGTGGTTGTCTGTTTCTCTACTTTTGTGGCTATGCTTTTATCTGTGCAGAAACTTTATTTTTCGGTAGTCCCATTTATCGAGTCTCTCTCCAATCTGTTGTGACCCTGGGATTCTGTTCAGGAAACTTTTGCCTGTACCAATGAGTTTCAGTCTCTCTCCTACTCCATCATGTAGCAGTTTCACGGTTTCCAGTCTGGCATTGAGGTCTCTGATCCACTTTGAGTTAATGCTTGTGCATGGCGAAAAGCTAGGGTTAATTTTTAGTTTTCTGCATGTGGCTGCTCAGTTTTGCCAGCACCAGTAATTGAATAGACTGTGTTTGTTCCACTGTATATCTTTGGCTCCTTTGTCAAATACAAGTTGCCTATGGGTATTTGGTTCTATTTCTGGATCTTCTATTCTGTTCCATTGATCTTCTGGTCTATTTTTGTGCCAATGCCATGCTGTTTTTGTTATGGCTCTATAGTAGAGTTTGAAGTCTGGTATTATAATACCACCAGCATTGCTCTTTTTGCCTAGAATTGTTTTGGCTATTCTAGGTCTTTTCTTGTTCCATATGAACCTTTGGATTGTATCTTCTATTTCCGTAAAGAATGTCTTTGGGATTTTTATGGGGATTGCATTGAATTTGTATATCAATTTGGCAGTGTAGCCATTTTTACGGAAATGTTGTTTCCCCCTATCCATGAGCATGAAGTGTCATTACATTTCCTAGTGTCCTCTTTAATTTCTTTTGTTAGGCTTTTGTAGTTTTCATTAAATAATTCCTTTAATCTTTGGTTAATTCCTAAGTATTTTATTTTGGGGGGGGGGCTATTGCAAATGGTATCATTTTCTTGATTTGGCCTTCTGTTTGTGAATTGTTGGTGTATAAGAAGGCTATTGACTTCTGAAGGTTAATTTTTTATCCTGCCACTTTACCAAAGTGGTTTATTAATTCTAGGAGTTTGGGAGTGGAGCTTATTGGGTCACTCAAGTAGAGGATCATGTCATCTGTGAATAGGGATATTTTAATTTCTTCTTTCCCTATGTGGATCCCTTTAATGTCCTTTTCTTGCCTTATTGCTCTGGCTAAGGGTTCCAGCACTATATTGAAGAGAAGTGGAGAGAGTGGGCATCCCTGTCTAGTTCCTGATTTTAAGGTGAATAGTTCCAGTCTTTCACCTTTTAGTATAACACTGGCTGTAGGTTTTTCATATATGGCTTTCACTATTTTGAGGAATGTACCTCTTATTCCTATTTTTTCTAGTGTTTTTAACATGAATGGATGTTGTATTTTGTCAAATGCCTTCTCCACATCCAGAGAAATTATCATATGATTCTTATCCTTAGCTCTATTGATATGATGTATTATAATAATTGATTTGCGAATGTTAATCCAGCCTTGCATCTGTGGGATGAAGCCTACTTGATTGTAGTGTATAATATTTTAAATTTGTTTCTGGATTCTGTTTGCTAGCATTTTATTGAGGAGTTTTGACTGTGTTCATTAGAGAGATAGGACTGTGGTTGTCTTTTTTTGGGGTCTTTCCCTGATTTGCAGATGAGTGTAATATTAGCTTCATAAAATGAGTTTGGTATTGCTCCTTCTGCTCCTATTTCTCAGAAGAGTTTCAAGAGTATAGGTGTTACTTCATTTTTAAAATTCCTGTAAAATTCCGCAGTGAAACTGTCTGGACCTGGGCTCTTTTTGGTAGGCATTTCCCTGATTGCTTCTGCTATTTCATTGTATGAAACTGGTTTGTTCAATTTGTTTACCTCTTCATGGTTCAATGTTGGTAGCCTATATTTATTTAAGAAATCATCCTGTATGGCCTTATGTATCCAGGTTTTGCTCTATTGCAAATCTCTGCTAGATGAGCCAAATGATTCTACTTATTATTACAGATGCAGGAAACCATTGAGCCTATGCTCCTTTGCATCTGGCTTACTTCACTTAATATGATTTTTCCTAAGTATTTCCATTTCCTTACAAATGGGACAATGTCGTGGGTTTTTGGGTTTTTTTTTTTTTTTTTTGCCATTCCTGGGGATGAACTCAGGGCTTGAGCACTGTCCTTGAGATTTCCTCAAGGCTAGCACTTTGAGCCACAGCACCACTTCTGGCTTTTCTATGTATGTGCTATTGAGGAATCGAATCCAGGTATTGGTGCATGCTAGGCAAGCCACTATACCACTAGGCCAAACTCCTGGCCCTACTTAAGTTTCTTTTGCTGACAACTTATTTTCTACCACTTGAACCAGAGCTCCACTTCTGTTTTTTGTTTTTGTGGTTGTTTTTGTTTGTTTATTTGCTGTAGTAGTTTATTGGAGATAATAGTTTCACAGACTTTCTTGCTGGGCTAGCTTGGAACTGGAATCTATAATTACAGCCTCCTGAGTAGCTAGGATTACAGGCATGGATCCCAAGCATTTGGCTGTTGTATGCTTTCTTCAATTTTTTTTCTGTTAATATAACCCCTCTGATGTACTGAGGGGTTACAGTTATTTTTGTATATATTTTAAATGTGAGGCTTGGCTTTGACCACTTTTAAAAGGAAAGAAAATCCAGGAGACAATCCAGGTTGAGACAAGGAGCTGGAAATAGTATCCTATTCATGATATCACAGGAGTGATAACAGAGGAAAGAGAAAGAGCTGTAAAGTCCCTGATGAACAGAGGACAGTAAGGAGAATCAGATTCGTGAAATACATCTTTCTTTAGGGGAAAAATATAGGGCAGAAACCTATTCTCAGAAAAATGATTTTGATTAGTATTTAAAAGTTAGATCATTTCTTCTTGATTTTGTGTATCATTTATATGTAAGCTCTTGAATATTTTCATCTTAGACTTTATACCTATCTTCACCCACATTGATCTTAAAACAATATATTCTCTAAAGTTTCATTCTGGCCAGATTGACTTTCAGGCTAGGTTGTGATCTATGTTTATTTTGTCTCATGATGTTCCTTTTTCTCATGATTTGCCATTCTGACATCGATGCCAAGTGGCCTCCTTCTTAATATCAAGGTTTAGAACTCCATTAGCTTTGGGATGAATTCACATTGATCTTTACAATTAACGCAACCATCCTCATTTTCCACCTCACCTGAGATTCACTTTCACGGTTTACCCCTTCTTAGTATATCTATGTTTATCATTCAATGCTTATCTTTTAGTGGAGACGGAGGGTCTTCAGAGCACATTTTCCTGATTGTTGGCAGGCGTAATGGTACCTGCCACACACCTGTAATCTTAGCTCACCTATTAGCTCAGCAACTTAGAAGACGGAGATTTGGAGGATCAGTTCAGGATTAGCCTGAGCAAAATTTTAGCTAAATTCCATCCTGACTAGCAAGGTAGATAGCCTATTGTGCCTTTAGTTCCAGATACTTGGGAAGCTATAAATAGATTGGTCACAGTAAAGGATGGTGTGGACAAAAATGAGAAAATGTATCTGAAAAATAAAAATAACAAAAGAATTCAGAGTTGTGGCTTGAGTAGTAGGATGCCTGCCTAGCAAATGTATTGAATGAGTAAGTTTAAGTTAAAAAACAAAACACCTAGGAAGTCTATTTACCGTTGCTGCCAGAGGCATTCATTTGGTAGTTTGTCATAAACAAGATACTGCAGCATCACTAACCTTAAACATAGGGATTTATTTTCCCATAATTCTGAGATCAAGATACAGGTAAGGTTCATTTTACCTGAAGGCTGTGAGGAAAAATGAGACAGAAAATTTTTCTGTATATCCTTTGTTCTAAATTTCCTTTCTTACAAAACTGTGTCACTTAAGAGTCCATTCAAATGAGTCTTGCTTTAATGAAATATGTATAAAAACAAAAAATCAAAACCTCAGGCTGTAGATATGCATATTTGGTCTGAAGAACACATGGGCTGTTGATGGGATGAATTTAGCTCAGAACAGCAGATGACTATTCCTAAGGAGTTGTTGAACAGAAGTTCCAGTTCATGATCTTTCCATCACAAAGTGGCAGCTGGCTTTACTGAATGAGAAACTGAAATGCAAGAGAATAAGCCAACAAAGGCAGCATTTTCCTTAACCTTATTTTAAAAGTGACAATCACATTCTCTTTATTCTTATGATGAGTGATTGATCTCTAATCCCATTTGTTTACATTTCTCTGCAGAATTCATTGTCATTGTCACCTCTTTGTCTAAACTTGGAGTTTTAGCGACTAATTCTGGAAAAAAAGGAGTATGTCACTCCCGTAACATTATATTTTAGTGTTTCTTTTTAAACTTAAGGACAGTATTTAATTTTGATAAAGTGCCTCATTCATAGAAGTCTTTCAGAGGTTTACAAAGCCCAAAGAACGTACCTTCCTAGGTTGCATAATCAGAAAGTCCTTTTGCAAACGCAAAGCCACAGAAAGAAAATCATGCTGTAGTGCTGTAGAAAACAACCCCCTACTTATGCTCACCCAGCGTGCATACCAAAACTCCATCTCCCAGATGTGTGTTGTACATGTCAACCAAAAAATAAACTAATCAATTCTCCACAGATATGTTGATTCTGATTCTGTGACACCATGTCTGGAAGTGCATTTTCTGGTAACAATGTGAGATGATGGGGTGAGGATGAACAAAATGAGGTAATAGAAAGTCAAGCCACACTCTGAGCCTGCTCAGTGAAAAAGCTAATGTAACAACTTCATAGTCTTTGGCACT
This sequence comes from Megascapheus bottae, assembly GCF_031878675.1. NCBI lineage: Eukaryota > Metazoa > Chordata > Mammalia > Rodentia > Geomyidae > Megascapheus > Megascapheus bottae. The sequence goes on from NC_143520.1 coordinate 25,416,500, forward strand.
TGTGATTGTTTCCAGTATAATATGTTGGATACTAACGTGGTTTAAAAAATTAATATTATGGCTATGTGATGAATTGCAAAACCTTATGCAACTGAAGACTTTAAATCACTGGAAGTAAATGAACAAAAGTCCTCAGTCACTTAGAACATGATGTTGCTTCTGTCAAGCTGGCTCACACTACTGCTACAACACACCTCAAACTGCCACTTCACTTAATTAACACATATCTCTCAGGTCCTGTTTTACATACTTATCCTATGAAATATATCCTGACAGTCTATGTTCACCAATGAATGATCATAGAATTTGTCATAATATATTGTCATCTCTTTTACCCATCTTTCTTTTGTTGATTTATTATTTTATTGTTGGGGTGATGTACAGAGGGGTTACAGTTACATTTATTGGATAGTGGGTACATTATTTCTTGAACATTGTTACCCCTTCCTTATTTATGTCCCACTTTCCCTCCCCAACCCCTCCTACTCATCTTGTTTTTCCCTTACCTTCCCTTTTCCAAATAAACAAATAAATGTATATACAATATTCCAGGTACCACATTCAGATACAGTAACAACATGAGTTAAACCTTAAGGGGAAAAGAAGAGAAAAGAAATAGCTTTACATTGTACATTAAAACAACTGCCACAAAGATAAACCTCTCATTTCCAAATCCTGGAGTTTATTTCCCTTCGCCTAATTTTATATGGTACATAGCTTTTGAGCTATTATGATCCTCTGTTAGGAGAATCCTAAACATATACCAATTGTTACAAATGAGGAAAGCCATGGAGCTTATGCTTCTTTGGGTCTGGCTTACTTCACTTAATATGATTTTTTTCAAGTCTTTCCATTTCCTTACAAATGGAGCAATGGCATTCTTTCTGATGGCAGCATAGAATTCCATGGAGCAAATACACCATATCTTCATGATCCTTTCATCTACTGAGAAACATCTAGGTTGGTTCCATATCTTCACTATGTTGAATTATGCTGCAGTGACATAGTTGTGCTGGTAGGTTTAATATGTCCTTGTTTCTGGATATTTGGGTAGATGCCCAGAGTGGGATTGCTGGGTCATAGGGGAGCTCCATGTTTAATCTTTTGAGGAATCACCATACTGCTTTCCAGAGTGGTTGAACAAGTTTACACTCCCACCAACAGTGCAGCAGGGATCCCTTCTGGCCACATCCCCACCAGCATCTGTTGTTATTAGATATCTTGATCCTGGCCATTCTAACTGGAATGAAGTGGAATCTCAAAGTTCTTTTGATTTGCATTTGTCAAGCATTTCTTCATGTGCCTATTAGCCATTTTTGTTTCCTCTTCAAAGAAGTCTCTCTTTAAGTCTTTAGCCCATCTTTTAATAAGATGGTTGTTTCTTTGAGGGTTTATTTTTGAGAGATTTAATTTCTTTAGCTGTAAGTGTACTTTAGATGTAAACCCTTGTTTGTTGTCTTTTTTAAAACTAAACTCGGAGGATACAGGATTCCTAATTCTTTAAGGCATCACTTTTATATGTAATATCTTATTTAGGACTTGGCACGGGCCAAGGCCAAATAAAAATGCTGCCAGAAATAAGTAAGAAATATTTTTTCTGCTCTCCAGTTTGGGGAAGAAATAAGCTAATCATTTTGAGCATATCAATAACCAAAAGAATCCTCAAAGATCATTGATGTCTGTAGCAAATTCCTCCACAAGGAAGTCTTAATCTTGTAATTTTTGGAAGGTATGGTCTAGTGGTTCATACTAAGGTATAATTCTGTAAGAAGCTTCTATTTAGAGCAAGAGGCACTGGCATACAAGAGGTTGTTAGCATAAGTTGCAATTTACACCCAGTCCTAAGCACCAGAAATGTGACTACAAAACCAAAAGTTTGAAGTTCAGCAAGTTTGAGTCACTGACATGGAGAGAAGAAGAAAAAGAAGAAAGGAGAAGGAGGAGAAGGAGAAAAAGGAGAAGGGGAAGAAAAAAAAGCAGGCAATAGCTACTTTGTAAGAGCATGTGTTGGTTCACTGAGAGAGTAGGGCAGTTCACCGGAACTATTATTGTCTCTGATAGTGTCTTGCTAAATCACACATAGTGTCAAAAGAATGGAAAGTTTCCTTAAGAAATGCATACATTACATTCACCACACATGTTAAACTAGATGGAAATGAAGCTGAGCAGTGAAGAAAATGTAAACAGTTCTTGATTTATTCAGAAACTACAGGCGCCGACAAAAAGTAGCTTGAAATCTTGTTGTGCTATGAATGGATATTACATTTACATCTAAGAAAAATCGGAACAAATTTAGCTGTTGTAACAGAGATGTTTTATGAAAAGTGCGGTCTCCAGAAAATGCATCATTCATAAAAAATTACATCTTTTTCTTTTATTGTGAGTCTGAAAATATATGTATCAGCTTTGCTGCTACATTATTTTTATAATATAAAAAGGATACATAGCAATGCATTTGGGACTAATATTGAAATTTCTGCTTATAAGCATATGTTGAAATAATAAATGTATTTCTGGTTAGTAGTTGAAGTTCAAATATGCTTCACTTCAATTGCATTATATAGTCAGTTTTACTGTAAGTTTAAAATTCAAATACTGGAAAACAAACTATGTGAAGTTGAAGTATACATAACTTCAAATTGCAGCAGAGCATTTGAAATGTTAATCAAAATCAGTATCTTTGTAGTAACTGTATAATATCTGTAAGTTGTCAATCGTGTCATCATTGATTTAGACCTTAATAGGAAACAAACAACACAGTTCTAACACCTTTCTTGATAATTAGCATTCTTTACAGGCTCTATACAGAGTCCAGTATTCAATAAATTTAGATAAGCAAAAGTTTAGGCATTTCTGTTGCTTGTATGTTTCTTATCTCTTCCTCATAAATGGAGAATTTTAATTTGTCATCTTGTGCTGCTGAGTGACTACACTGATCAAAGAAATCTGAATGCAGAGAACAGGTGGACAAAATGGGCTCTCCTCATTCAATTCTCTAGTTTATAAAGAGCACATTTCAATCGCATTCTGTGAAACAATACTGAGATTATAACACTTCTGTTGCCAAAGTGAAACACAGCTCCTAGAACCCCTAAATTAGTGCGTCATTCTAGGAATGACCTCATATCAGGGCTTCTTTCATAAATGGTATGCATATTTTCTCCTTCTTAATGACAACTACATGGCACACGATATGAGTTGTTTATAAATTTTTTCATTGAAAATACAGTTAAGAAAGATAATATCTATGAACTTATTCATTATCAAACTGTTAGTGAATATGAGATAGTTACAACTAACTGGAATTCTATAAGAAAAGTAGTCATGAATATTTTTCACATCATTACCATCTCTAGGTGAGCATCAAGAAAGGGAAATCCAACAAAATGTCTGATACTAAAAGAATCTAGAGGAGTGATTAAGAGTAGAGTATTGAAAAAATGCAAACAGCAATTTCAATGCATCCTGAGTACTAATAAAGTCTGATATTTAAAAACTTATACTTCAAAGCCAGACTCAAAGGAACTTAGGCTCAATGGTTTCCCTCATTTGTCATAATCAGTAGAAACCTTGGGCTCTACTAGCAGAGATCTGTAATAGAGCAAAACCTAGATACATAAGGCCATACAGTACGACGCTAAATGAAAGGACCTCTAGCCATATAACGAATGATTGTTGTCCTTAATGTACTATGTTATCTCTCATCTCCTTTGCTGTCCCTTGGTTACCTCATATTGTTACAGTATCTCACTTTGTTATCTGATGTATTGAATTTATTTGTATTTGGTTATTTGAAATTTGATAGGGAAGGGTGGGGGGTGTAGGGGGGAGGGTAATGGGTACCAAGACATGTGAAAGGGTATCAATGTATGTGAATTAATGCACCTTCTATCTGGCAAATATCATGTAACCCTTTTACTAATTACAATAAAAGAAAGAAAAACAAACAAACAAAAAAAACTTATACTTCATTTTTCCTACCGTATTTTTTATTAGCACTAATTAGGTGTTTACAGTTTTATATTTTGATATGTCCTTCTTGGATCTAGTGGATCTTGATCAATGTCACATCCTTCTTTACTCTCATTTACCCCTTTTCAAATAAACCTCAATAAGCTTTTCTTGACTCCATTTTAAACTACATGAAAGATACAGTGGAGAAACTATGTATTTTAATTTCATTGCTAACATAGGATTTTATTTGCCCTTGTTTAATACAGAAACTATATAAAGAAAACAAACGTCCAATAAATTCCAGCTCAGAAATCTCTTTTAATAGGGAATTGTGGTATGCTTACATGTTAAGAATGTTTCAATATCTTACAAAAGTAGTACATTAAAGGCTGACCCATCTTTTACCCCAAACCTCTGTGTTTTTTTTTCCATTGAAGGGCAAAAATTTACTATTTCTTTCATATATTTTTATTGTAATTAATAGAAGGGTTTCATTATATTCACCAGATAGAAGGTATATTACTTCACAAATATTGATACCCTTTCTCAATGAATGTCTGAAATTTAGTTATAAAACAGTATCTATTTAATTCAACCCATACTTCTTTCTCTATTTCTACCTTCAGTAGATTTCTTATTTTATTTTTGAAACTGTCTCTAAGAGAGCCTTTGCTAACCTGGGACTCACTGCTTCATCCAGATTCAGCAGCAGGTGAGAGCCCACTTTCTGACTCACGGGTAACACATTCTCTTTTGACTCCTCACATGACACCAGCAAGACAGTGATGTGGGCCTGCCTGATTCACACAGGCCCTCACCCATTCATTACATACCCTCATGACATAAATGTGGGCCAACAACCTTGTCCCCTCCTGCTATGCCACTACTGATCAGGTTCATCACATGCATTTTGAAGAAACACAGGCAATCAGAGTATGGCCTTGAAACACATAGCACACAAATCTTTCCTTCATTTGTGACCACCATTTCTCATAACAAGACATCTCTCAAAGACCAGTAAAATGTTCAAAGGCAACAGGAGGGACTTCTTATTCTTCTTCAATATTGAATTTATTTCTTTTTCAATACATTATACTTACTCACAGGGTTTTATTTCAATTTGGCATAATCTTTATTGCTAGTTAGCAAATCACACAAACAAGCTGCTAACTCAGGATATGTGTTTGTGTGTGTATGTCTGTGTGTGTGAATTTATATATAATTCACAAATAAATTTTGTTTCAGGCAAAATGAGCTAGAAAAGCAGAGAGCAAATAATACAACCACTTTTCACCATTTTCACAGAAGGAAAACTTGGTTCAGTCAAGCTGACAGGCTAAAAGCAGCCTTGGCCAGGGCAGAGGAGAAATGCAGGGTCTCAGTAATCAAAGCAGAGAACTTCTAAACCAAGGAGCCTAGGAAATGTTTCATCTAGGAAAGGCACAAAGCCTGGCTGCACTGAGGTTGAAGCAATTACTGAAATGTCAGGGATACACTGGGAAGAGAAGCTACAAAGATTCTTACTGAGGGTGACAGGATTTTTTTCTTTTTTTTTTCTTTTTTTAAAAAGCATTCACTTTACAAATGTTTTCAGTAAATGTGTGCATTAAAGGTCATTAGTTCAGAAATTGTCAAGATGGATTGCATCAGAAATGAAAGACATGAGCAATTGAGAAGCTGAAAGAATTTTCTCTGTGATGTAAATGTATTGCTGAAATTGACATTTCGAAGCTACAAAACGTGACTTACTAGCTGCAGTGAAGCACCAAAGGATACTCTGTCCTTGGAGGTGGCTAACACAGGACTATGAGAAGAATAAACAAGGAGTCCTAAAGCCTTGGTGCTCTTTGGCTGTATTGAACATATTTCTAGGGAAATTTTATAGCCTCCCAAAACTGAGTTGTAGGTCCATCGACAAATACTTCTAGAAAACACACAATCACTATGAGGAACAGAGAACAAACAATACTTCCCTCTTGCAGCTTGGTTTTTTGAAATTTATGCATAGAAGTTTCTAAAATACTGTATTTACAACCACTCTCTCTAAATTAGTTTGTAGCTTAAAATGAATAGATCTTGTGAGGGATTTTGCTTAAGTATTTATTTTTTGCTTAAATTTGATAGTAATTTCATATTTATGCCAATATTCTGAATGAAAGAGAAGCATACTTGAATAGTCAACATTGGCTTCCCTGTTGCTAAGAATAATATCTCTACTAATTTTTCCTTCTGTAAAGTTTCCTATTCAATCATTTATATTTGGCATGAGGAGGTCACCATCTCCTTGCCATTATAATTTTGTAATTTATTATGAATACAGGTACAATGAGAAAGTATATGTGAATAGAAGAAGAACTTCAAATTTTGAAGTGATATTTTGTTGGTACCAAATATTGTTACCAATTGTTGGTAATTGTTACAATTTATTCTTCCAAAATGATTCAGCATGTTGTATTTTTTGGAAGAAGCTGTAGGAAGGTATTGTGATGTTGGCTCTTAAATATTCAACCTCAGAAAATATTTTAAGGCATTATGAAACAAATATAAATTATATGCCCTAAGCTAAGCATATGACAAAGCAAACAAAAGTTAGAATGAGGGCCCCAAATATGGCTTGGAAATTACATATTTTGATCTGGGATAAATTCAAACTTGGGAAAAGAAAAAAGGAAGTTTGCAGGAAAAGTTATTTCAATAAGAGAATACTTTATGTGATAATGAGAAAATTTTCCATTTTATAATTTTGGAGTTTGGCCTTAATGGAAATCTGAAACTGATTAGAATAGATCAGCATATGAATGAAACAATTTGGGTTACTATGTAGTCTCTTTTCTAATTTTGATGATATGTTGAAAGTCAAATTTCAAATTGCTATAGTCAGTCAATATCAGATTAGTAATCATTTGTTTTGACTCAATACTTGACTTTATGTTGCTGATTAACTCCAACTAACTGTCAAAAAAAAAAAAAAAGCAGAGGTGGAGGAATAGCTTAAGTGGCAGAGTGCTAGCCTTGAGAAAAAAAGCTCAAGAAATGTACCTGACTCAGTGGTATCAGACAGTTCAGCCAACAAAAGAATTGTGAGTTTCTGGTGCATTTCTAAAAGATCCTTTTATTTAAGCAAGAATCTATTGATAGGCATGCAAGCAGATATTAACTTACATGGCATATCAATATCTTTTGGGCAACAAACATTTTTCTTCTTTTTGTATATGCAGGAAAATACTTATTTGATAACTGATTTTTTTCACAAAAGACATTTAAATTTATCTTTGTTAAGAATTTGTGCATGAGGTGACAGTTGATTAAATTCTCCTCTGAAAACAATGTCTTATTTCTGTCCTAAATTCTACTTAATTTCCAGTCAAGGTTAAGAACTTTAGAAAAATAGACTGTGTATTGGCCAAACTTCTCCAAGTTTGCTATATAATCTTCTAATACTTTAACTTCTTGGACTAAAGATTCTTGTAGTAGCATATTTTTCTAGCAACCTGCTTATAAGACATCCTCTGTTAGAAATGTGTCAGAAAATGACAGAAAGTAACTTCTTGTGAAATCACTATGGTATAAACATTCATTGGGAAGCATCACTTATGGCTACGGGATGAGACCATTACCTTGTGTTCTGGTGACAAGGTTAAATGGAAGGTGTGAGTTTAGGCACTTATTTTAATTATATTTTAGGGAATGCTAATAAATATTATGTTAGAGATACTTTAAAAAATAACCAGCTACAATAGTAAAGTCTATTTCGATAAATAAATAATTTTGAATACCCATCAAATCTACATAGTTATCAATTCCTTAAGATTAGGATGCTCTGAAGAAAAAGCATCAACCAAACCTAATTTCTGGGAAACTTCACACTTCACTGAATATAATTTATGCATTTAAAAATTAAAAGCATCCAGGCACTGGAGTTTCATGCCCTAACCCTAGCCTTACTCAGGAAATGAATTCTGAGTTTGAAACCAGATGTTTTAGATTCAAATAGAAGATATATTTCTCCCTCCACATACTTCACAAATATACAGTAGGGAGACTCTAATATTAAATATTAGAATGAATGGGTACAGGGATGTATAAAGACTAATTGTATCATACATACTGCAAGGTAAATTGTTAATCATGAAATTCCAGCTCTTATGTGTTTAGAAGTTCTCACAACTGTGCTTTGTATTGGAATATACATACAAATGTAAAAATTCATACTGGAAAAAAATGAAGGTAATGAAACAATATCAATAAATGTTTGAAGGTAAAGTGGAGCAATCAAGAATTGTATACTCAGTTGATTATAACATGTCCAAGCAATTGGTATTCCTGCTCAAATATTAAACAGACTCAAAACTAAATTACTTAAGCATTTTGTCCTGGAAAAAAATAAACTTGCAGCCATAAGTGAACCTACATGGAGGAAGAAAGGTTTGTACAGCTATCAGATTCATTTACATAAATAATTAGAAAACTGACTTGTAAATATTATCATTCGATAAAACATAAACCATTGTAAATATGAGGACAATTAAAGTAGAAGGGAAAAAGGAAAGGCTCATCATTTATGATAAAAAAAATAAAAAGAAGCACAAATATGAAAGCAAGAAGAAATATAAATTAATTTTTAAATAATTCGTTAGGAAAACATGATTTCAGAGGCTGAGGAATGAAAAATCCGTTTAAGCAACTATGTAATATTTTAAAAGTAACAATGAGGCTAACATTTTAAAAGTAACAATGAGGTTAGCAGAGTGAACTACACATCTTTCCAGATTGCATAGGATTGGGAGAATGGTGTCTATTTCAAAAAAACAAGTACAATAAAGAAGGTTGATGTAGAAAAGTAGTCTATGTGTTGTGACTACAGGAAATTAAAATCTTTATTATTATAACAACTATAGATGTGTTTAATCTGTATATTAAAAACAATTCTTTATGTTGGTGGTGGTGGTGGTGGGACTTGAAATTTGGGCCTGTGCACTGTCCTTGAGCTCTTCAACTAAAGGCCGCCTCCCTACTCTTTGAGCAATAGTGCCACTTCCGGTTTTCTGGTGGTTAATTGGAGATAAGAGTCTCACGGACTTTAGTGCCCAGGCTGGCTTTGAACAATGATCTTCAGATCTCAGCCTCTTGAGTAGCTAGGATTACGGATGGGAGCCACCACGCCCAGCTCTAAAAACAAACTTTTAAATTGTTAGGAACCCCACATACATACTGCATAAAATATAAAAGTAAACAAATAAACAAAAAAAGAAATCAGGACACCACTAAGAGATTAGCATTAACCGTTAGCAAGGGAAGAAGAAATGTAAGATTAACACAAATAACACAAAGGAGTAGAAGGCACACTAGATAAAGATAAATTCATCATGCAAAGTGTTCAGTAGGGCACTAAAAATTGCAGTCATTTGTGTATTTATTAAAGATAAAATCTTCATAAACAGGATTGCATTTACTCTATGATATCATATACATAAATATTTATTATGTAGAATGTGGATAGTATTTATTAGAGAAATAAATTTAACTAGGCTTGGATTTATTTTAAAAGTTTACAGCAACTGTACACAACTAACAAAAACATGGAGCAACTGTCATGATTAATGTCCTTTGACAGACAAGGAAAAGTATGTTTTTATTTATTTATTTTATTATTTTTGCCAGTCCTCAAGCCCTGCTTGAGCTCAGGGCCTGAGCACTGTCCTTGGACTTTCTCAAGGCTAGCACTCTATCACAAGAGCCTCAGCACCACTTCCAGCTTTTTTCTATGTATGTGGTACCGAGGAATTGAACCTGGGCCTTCATGTATGCTAGTCAAGCACTCTATCTAGCTCTAGGCCAAACTCCCAGCCTGAAAAGTGTGTTTTTAAATATCAGTTACAGTTACATAGGTCAGGTATTGAGCATACATTTTACATCTTAACCCCAACCCCTACAAGTTATATACTTGATCTTCAACATAGTGTCTTGCGAGTATGGGGCTGCATTTGTTCACCCTTTGTCCCACCATCACAGATCTTTATATATCCAATTCTATCATTTTATGATACATGAAATAAAAAAATGGACTATGAAGGTGATATTGAAATCTAAATATCCTTATGAAATGTTTGATATTTTCTTTGGGAGGGGGGCTTGAACTCTGGGCCTGAGCACTATCCTGGGGCTTTCCTAAAGGTTAGTACTGTACCACTTGAGCCAGAGCACCATTTCTGGCTTTTTTTTTCTGGGTATGTGACACCAAGGAATCGAACCCAGGGCTTCATGCATGGTAAGCAAGCACTCTATCACTAGGCCATGTTCCTGGACCATCTTTGATATATTTTTGTCTGTATAAAGGTAAATTTAAGTAAAGGAAAACAAATTTGATATCCTAATAAAGATATGTAATTGAATTAATGTAATGCTATTATATAAAAATAAAGAGTTTCATTTTCAAAATTGTGCACAACATCAAAAAGACACATAATGTGCTAGACAATCAAGACAAATCTTGAACAAATCTAATTCTAATAAATAAATATAAGCAAATTTAAAAAATAGAACAGCTTATGTGAGAAAGGATAACAGCTCATGAATATTTAAAAAAAAACTTCCAAAAGTGCATTGTTGCAAATGTTTCTCAAGGCAGTACAGGTCTGCTACTCAGGAGGCATTATGCCTCATAAACTTGATATATGTCAGAGTGGAAGGATGACAGGTCTAGGAGACCAGGCAAGGCCCAAGGCTACAGAATTGGATTGAACAGGATGAAGTGAATGTCCATGGCAAAAGTGATGATAACTCAGCATAGAATACTGTGTCCCAGATGAGGAAGGACCTTCCCTTTGGAAGGATGCTTGAAGTGCAAGTGTAACAGCAAAAGCAGAAGCAGGAAGGCACTGCTGTCAGAGACTGAGGGAAGTTTGATGAGCAAGAGCATCTGCAGTGTGCAGCCACAGATTCAGCCCTGAAATGAGTCTGAATGTGGAGTCCAGAGTATCCTCCATATCTGGAATGGCGACCATGACAAGAGGAAAGGTGGTATATTACATTGTAGGAGGTAGACAATAATGACAATGGATTCCTCACTGCCATAGAATGCAGGAACAAAGACAAGTCCCTGGAGAGAAGTAATGTGAATTGAACTGTGTGGTGTTGGGTTGAAGTAAGGATTATCAGAGACAAGATGGAGTGAAGACTGATGGATTGACAGACTGTATACAGAAATACTTGTAAGAATGTGGGTGTTTGGATGTGAATATACAGATAAACACATATGTCCTCAAATTCTGTTCACATAGCACATAAACACTAATGATTAAGTAATAAGCAGATTTAGAGTTTAACTATTGATTTGTGACTCAAAATCAAAATCAAAGTTCCAAAGTAGGAAAAATATTTTATTTCAATGCTAGGAAAAGTTTGGGTGAGCCTTTAGCATCTTGAAGGTTGATAGGGCGTGTTGAAAGGAAATAAGAAATATCTTAAAGGAGCTCCTAGTAATAAAATCTATGCTATGAGGAATGTCAAAGTAACATTAACATGAAGAATTTAAAACGATGGAGAAGACTGAGAATCCATGATAATTCAAATAAACAGATCTATATATGAGAAGAGCTGTGACGCAGGACTGACTCAGAAATGCAGCTTGAAATAATGACAGAATTGGAGCACCATTACTTTGTACCCATTATGGGTGTTGACTACATCAGCCTAAAAGAAGCATGAGCAAGTGGTAAAATGACCGAATATAATTTTGATAAGGAATGTCATATTAACATTATTTTAAAGTACCTCCCCACAAATACTTAATAATTCACATTGTAGGGATGATTTTGCAATGGAGAGACCTAGCAATTTAAGTGAAGTGATCGAAGGTATGGGGGCAAATCAGAATTGTGTACTATCTAGTAGAAAGCAATAGTCCAATCACAATGTCACTTCTGTAATATCCATGGGCAACATGTACTGCCTTGAATCTAATCATAAGGAAACATACTAAATCAAGTTGAGAAACAGACTATACAAAACTATGTCCCTATGATCCAGAAAACCACTGGTATCCTAAGAACCAATGAGTAGCTCTTCATGATTGGAGAAGCCCAGAGAGATGTGACAACTGAAAGTCATGACATTTCTACTGATATTAGTTTTACCAATTTTCACTACATCCCCATAAAAAGGCAGTGTATTGTGGGACAGTAATGACAATCTGCATATGTGACAACTTGATGCTTCCAATGCAAGAGCTTCGGGGGAAATGACTACTTTTTGTCTGCTAAACAACCTATTGACTAATTTTTAGAAAACAACTGGCTCAAGCAGGGTGCAGTGGCTCACATCTGTAATCCTAGGCTGAGATCTGAGGATTGAGGTTCAAAGCCAGCACCAGAACTAAAGACTGTGAGATTCTTTTTTATTGTAATTAGTAAAAGCGTTACAGTTATATTCACCAGATACAAGTTGCATTACTTAACAATCATTGCTACCCCTTCTCATGTTTTTGTCCCCATTTCCCTCCCCCAACTCCTCCCCTCATCTTGTTTTCCCCCTTCCCTATCCTATTTCAAATAAACATATATACAATATATCAGATAACAAGGTAAGGTACTGTAACAATATGAGATAACCAAGGGACAACAAAAGAGATGAGAAATAACATAGTACCTTAAGAACAGTCATACCTTATATGACTCTTGTTTCTATATGTTGGAGGACTATGAGACTCTTATCTCCAATTAACCACTAGAAAAGGATAAGTAGGGCTGTGGCTCAAGGGGTAGGTCAATAGACTTCAGCTGAAGAGCTCAGGGACAGCTCCCAGGCAAAGACTTCAAGCCCATGACCCACAAAGAGAAAAGAAAGAAAGAAAGAAAGAAAGAAAGAAAGAAAGAAAGAAAGAAAGAAAGAAAGAAAGAAAGAAAGAAAGGGAGAGAGAAAGAAAGAAAAAAAAGAAAGAGGAAGGAAAAGGAAGAAAAAGAAGAGAAGAAGAAAAAGAAAAAGAACAAGAAGCAGAGGAGGAGAAAGAGAAGGAGGCGACAGTAGGCTCTAGAAATCAAATTCAAAGTAGTTCTACTTTAAAAATCTTAAGTAAGGCTTGCTTCCACAAGAAATAAAAGCAGCTATGATATACCTATAGATATCAATTAAAATACTGGGTAATAAAAAACCAGAAATACCTATATTTGCTCATCTTTCCCTCTCCAGTCATCCACCATGCCCTCCTCCTTATTACTCCCTCCAACAACAAAATGTATTCCAACTTTCTGATGTTTTCATTGTTAAGCTAAGTGTTCATGTTCAAAAGAATCATGAGATTGGAATCCTCCCATAAATGAACCAGGCTTTTGTAAACTTGTTTGTTTAGCATAGGACCCTGTGTATGTTTTCATATGCTTATAATTTATACATCACTTTACATATGAGAAGAAATGTGCTGTTTGTCTCTCTGAGCCTGAGTTTTTGTTCTAGTCCATGTACACATGTGAACCACGTAATTTGAGGAGCTGGATACAGTTGGAAGGGATGAGGGAGAGTAATGCATAGAGTGACATTGATCAAGATATACTGTACTCATAAACTGAATGTTGAATTGAAACTTCTTTGTACTATTATTTCTTTTGTGTGTACCAGTCCTAGCACTTGAACTCAAGATCTGGGTGGGCACTGTCCCTAAGTTTTTTATTATTTTTTTGCTCTAGGCTAGCACTCTACCTCTTGAGCCACAGCTTGAACTCTGGCTGTTTTATTTTTTGTGGTTAATTGGATGAGAGAGTCTCATGTATTTTCCTCCCTGGGCTGCCTTTAGACCCTAAGCCTCCGATCTCAGTTTCCGGAGTAACTAGGAATAGAGGTACCAGCCACTGGCCCCTGGCAGCTTTCTGTTTTAATCCAGAAATGCAGCTGCTAAAGGGGCATAGAATATTGTGGAGAGGAAACAGAAACAAAAATTGATGATAATAATCCACATGAGAATGATGACTCTTTGGTCATTGTAATTGGTAATTTAAATTTGTGTATTTACCTATACATTCATAAATATATAGAATAGTGTGTGTGTGTGTGTGTGTGTGCGTGTGCGTGTGAAAGAGACAGAGAGACAGAGAGACAGAGAGAGAGTAGTTTCTGAGATAAGACCTCATAGTATAGGGTATAAGACATGGTGTCCTGGAACTTGTTATTCACCTGTCTCAAATCCCAACTATTGGCATTTTGAATGTGTACTACCATGCATGGCCTGAATTATATAATACATTTGATGTGCCTGTATATGTGGTTCTGGGCATGGAACTTGCCTGGGGCTGTCCCGGAGCTTTCTGCTCAAGGTTTGTGCTTTACCATTTGAGCCACAGCTCTGCTTCTGACTTTCCTTTTGCTTGCTTATTGATTATAAGAATCTTATAGATCTTTGTGCATGGGCTAACTTGAACTACAATTTTCAGACCTTAGGCTCCTGAGAAGCTAGGATAACAATTGTGAAGCTCTAGCACCCAGACATTTTTCTTAGTCCAGAAATACAGCTGCAAAAGTAACATGGAAGATTGTATAAGAAAAGCCTAAAGTTGTGAATCATATTTAGTCTTCAGGTAATAGCAAACAATGATTCTGTCACATAGCCAGGCAACCAGAAGCTAGCGGGACTAATGGAAATGTCACAGTTCTAAGGTCTCATCACCAGGTACCAAGGAAGCTACAAAAATAAAGGTGATTTAGGATCATTGTGGCCTATAATTTCGTACAAATGTAAGACACATTGTTGCTCCAGAAAGAAAAGTAGCCTAGTTAGGAAAGAATCCATCCCCTTATACAACAGTCAAATGTATTAGCATAGATGCATGACACAAGCTGTGTATAAGGATTAAAGATGAAGCAGGGTGCTGTGCCCCTGAAACCACGAATTTGCCTCTTCAGATTCTACTCCTATCTAGTTTACCTACCATAGATTCAAGAAACCTGACACAGCAGAGCTACAGTTTGATAAGTTATAATTCAGGTGACTGCTGTTGGTTTTCCCACTAGCACCTATAACTTTCCTATCTAATAGATACTGTCACAAGATGTTCTCAGAAGAGAGGAGAGAAAAATGGTGTAAGAAAGAAGAATGAATAAACAATGAATAAATGGAAAGAGATAAACTCCAAGATTAATTCAGCAGTTGTTTTAAGAGGACAGTGCTGGAAAACTCACTAAATATCCTAAGCCCATACACTTACTTCATCAGAATCATTTGACTTACATTAAGTTTTGCTCCTCAAGCCCGCCTGCTATGAAATGAACACTTCTCCACTTGATGCCTGCAGTGGCTTCCACTTTAGACCATCATGTTATTGCCAATAACCATTTGCTCAATAGCACGTTTAAATGCCTTACACAGAGAGGAAGCTACTTTAAGACTTAATAACACCCATTCTAAAAGTCTTCACCAAAAAGAAAGAGCTGAATTGCAAGGTGGCTGGAATTACCCCTTTTATAAAAAGCAGAAAACAGAGTTTTTTTTCACATAATACTAAACCCCTCATTAAACATAAGAGCATGAACGTGCAAATAGGTGTGCATGTGGTACTGGGATGTGAAAGGGGGCAATTAGGGGAAAGAGGAACTGATACCAATGATATTATCACCCTGGAATAAAGGAAATCATTTTTAAAATGCACTAGAAGGGTTTTTTTAGCCATCAAGAGCCTGTGTTAGCAGTTTATAAATAAATAAGCATACACCCTGCCATGGTGAATGTTATAGAATGACTCAAAGGACAGTCTAAACTCCAAAAGCTTTATTTCTTGAATATTCTAGTCAAGGTCAAATGGCAGGTGATGAATGAAGATTATCTACTAGGCAAATGTTTAATGTCGTGTTTGTTTGAAAGACATTTTATTCATAGCTTAAACTCATGAGTTAGTCAAACCAGAGTTTAATTTTCCTTATACTATAAGAAATATGGAGCTCAGTGCCAGGGGCTGTTACACTAGCTACTCAAGAGCCTGAGATCTGATGATTACAGTTCAAAGACAATCCAGACAGCAAAGTCCATAAACTTCAAATAATCACCAAAAAGCTGGAGGTTGGACTGTGGCTCCAGTGGTAGAGTGCTAGCCTTGAATGAAAAAGTAAGGGTCAGTGCCTAGGCCCTGAGTTCAACCTCCAAGCTCCAGTGCTAATGAACAGACATACAGGCAGGCAGACAGACAGAAAGGAAGCCTGAGAAAGGAAGGAAGGAAGGAAGGAAGGAAGGAAGGAAGGAAGGAAGGAAGGAAGGAAGGAAGGAAGGGAGGGAGGGAGGGAGGGAGGGAGGGAGGGAGGGAGGGAGGGAGGGAGGGAGGGAGGGAGGAAAGAAAAGAAGAAGAGGTCAGTATTAGTTGACATTAGATCATTTCAATGTTTCATCAAGACCTCAACATCTTTTCACTCTTTCACCTGGTCAATGTTTTATGTTGATCTTTCACTCTGTGGCATCATGCCTTGGTTGCAATTTAGATAGTACAATAGGAAATAAAACAATTACCTTCAAAGATAGGAATGTTCTCCAGAAAGTAACTACTTGTTTTCTTCCTCTGCACATTTTTTTTTCTTTTGTGTGTATGTGTGCTGGTCCTAGGGCTTGATCTTGGGATCTGGATGCTGTCTCTTATCTTTTGTGCTTAATTAAGGCTAGCACACTACCACTTGAGCCACAGATCCATTTTGGACTTTTTGTTAGTTTATTGGAGATAAAAGTCTCACAGATTTTCCTGCCCAGGATGTTTTCCAACTGCAATAATCAAATCTGTGCCTCCTGAGTAGCTAGGATTACAGGCATGAGCTTTTAGCTCCTGGCCTGTGTTCTTTTAATACAAAAGAAAACATCCTGTAAGTTTCTGCTTTTGAATATCATATATTTTGTTTGATTATATTAGATTACACAGAAATTCCTATTATACATATCACATTCAGCTTTTTTGATATTGAAAAACATTAAACCTAATAATAAAAATATTCAAAGAATTTCAGTCATATATATGCTGTTCTTACATGACTCTTTCCCAATTATTAACCATTAGAAAATATAGATGCTTACAATTATTTTCTCAGTATAATGTATAGAGGATAGATTGGTTTGATTCTATATGGGCAATAATCACGACCCTCAGTTTTGTTTTGTTTTGCCAGTTGTGGGGCTTGAACTCAGGGCCTGCACACTGTCCTTTTTTCTCAAGGCTAGAATTCTACCACTTGAGATACAGCACCACTTCCAGCTTTTTTTGATGTATATGGTAGCAAGGAAACCCAGGTCTTCGTGCATGCTAGGCAAGAAATCTACCACTAAGCCAAACTCCTGGCTGTTGACCCTCAGTTTTAACTCAAGAAAGTTCTAGATTATAGTTCATGATTATAGTATAATGTAAAGAAAAAGAATCCAGTCTATCAAAAACAAAATATGCTTTCTACCTCTCTGTATGATAACTGTGATGATCCCCAAATAAGATTGTACTATATTAATGTCTTCATTCCTTTAAATATCTTACCAGGTACACAATTACATCTTTATAAATTAGGCAAATGCTAACAGCATTTGTCTAATTAAGTAATTAAAAAATCATTAACAGGAACATCAAAAGATATTGAAATAAAATGGTATTTTCATCTTCCATAGATTTGCATAATAATATGAGATATGTATTTTTGATCCCTACCTAAATGTCTACTGTATATCTCATATATGCAAGTTATTTTTTTATGAAATTCACCTATTATTTGGGGATATTTCCAATACAAAAACTATTTTTCCAGAATAAAAATTCTCCTTCAGTATATGTTCTTTGTATAGAAATAACTAACGGAAGGTCTCACAATGCATTTCTGCTTATTTCAACAAGCAACATATCAGTATGGATAAACGCTTGGTTTCTGCAACATACCATAACAAAACACACTTTTTAACTTAAAACAGATGATAAGATAGCTAGTATTCTATTATTGGCCAAATAACTATTAAGCAGTTTTATCTGGAATATATTTTTTCTTGTAGTAAATTTTAGCTGCTCCATATTGCAGATAACATGACAAGAATATTAAATTGAAAATATGTTTTATTTTTTACTGTTGGGATAATGTATAGAGGGGTTACAGTTACATTTGCCAAGTAGTAGGTGCATTACTTCTCATACATTGATACCCCTTCTCATGTTTTTGTCCCCATTTTCCTTGCTCATCCCCTCCCAAGCATCTTGTTTTCCCCCTTTTTTTTCCTATTTCAAATAAACAAATAATGGTATATACAATATATCAGGTAAAAAAGTCAGATACAGTAACAATATGAGATTAACCAAAGGGCAAAAAAAAGAGAAGAGAAATAACATAGTACATTTAGAACAACAATCACACAAGAATTCAACCTTTAGCTAAAATAATAGTTTCTCTGAGATAACTTTTGAAAATCTCAACTTCTCCATGATAACTTTTGAACTGTCTTCTTTCATAATGCACATCAACCATGCCATGTTACACTGTCATTAAAGTTGCTTTGCATCTCTCATACTAAAGTGTGGATCTAGGTACAGAGTTAAGGAAACTACATATTATTTTAATGAAAATCCATACCTCTGTGAGCTTTTGCATAGATAAACATAGACAAAACTATTTGGATTATTTGCAGACTTTTTGCACATGATACAATTCTTGTGTATTTAGATAGTTAGGCAAAGAAAAATCTACATATTTCTACAGCTACATATAAACTTTCCAATTTATAGATTTAGAATCATAGACAGCTATTTGATCCAGTACAGATATTTCTGGAATAAGACATAACAACCAAAATATTACAACTGATAAATTATAAATTTTTTATGGATGGCATTCTGAGAGTAATGAATACAAATAAAATAAATATATAAATAATATATTTATCTGAGAAAACATCCACATTCACAATATCTAAATAATTCTTTCAAACCTATAAGGGAAAAACAACTAAGAAAATCCGGTTAGCAAAATAGGAGAAAATTTTCTATAGACTTCACACAAGAAAATATCCAAGTAGACCTCACTATACACAAAAAGTGCTTATCTTTATTAGCCATTAGATTATCTAAGGTAAAAGCATAGCTTCAAGATTAGCTAAAAGTAAAAATACAAAAAGTTCAAAGTCATAGGATAGCAACAAAAATAATTCTCATAGATGACTCTCTTTAGAGTTGGTAACATTACAACACTCTTACAGTATCTACTGAAGATGATTTCAGACTCAGTATGATCTAGCACTGCCACTCATTGCAGTCCAAAAAGAAATGACTATACTTGAATGGTAGATAGCAGCAGTTTCTAATATTAGGAATACAAGGCAGTAAAAAGGATAAAAGAGAAGGAAAGAAAATAGAAAGGTCACAGATTGAAGACTCTTACCACAGCCCGGCATCTTCACAAGCCAGGAATAAACACTCAGGTACTTGGCTACAAAATACAGTGGGAAGTCAGGCGCGGTGGCTCATGCCTGTAATCCTAGCTACTCAGGTGGCTGAGGTTTGAGGATCAAGGTTAAAAGCCAGCCTGGGCACAAAAGGACCTGAGACTCTCATCTCGAACTAACCCCTAGAAAATGGGAAGTGGTGCTTGGCTCAGGGACAACACCCAGGCCCAGGGATAAGGTGATAGCCTTGAGCTGAAGAGCTCAAAGACAGTACCCAGGCCAAGTTCAAGCACCAAGACCCACAAAAAAAAAAATACAGTGGGTGAAACAGTAAACTAAAAAAAACCTGAGTAAATGTCTAAATAGATAGCAACCACCAGAGAAAATTAAAAATGTATCAAACCTTAGATCTACAGAAATAACAAAGTAAACAAAGCTTCTTGAACTATAACTGTGCATCTGACACCACATGGGAACCCTTGAAACCTTTAAGATCTTTGCCTAATCCAGTGAGAACAAATAAACCAGCTGCCCATGGGTACTATTAGCAGAGTTCTCTGAGGAAAGGCTCACACATTTGGTTGAGGGCCTGGAAGAAGGAAAAAAATAAAATAAAAACACTCAATAGCCATACACTCAACAAAGCATGGAAAGAGAAAGCGGGGGGATTTGTCTATGGTCTAGACTCAACCTTGTAACCACATCATCCAAAAAATATTTTCATGGACACTTATTCCCAAGTTAACAGTCAGATTCAAGTGTCTCAATAGAGATCCATGTACACCCATGTTTCCTGCTGCACCACTCAGCAAGCAAGTTGTGGAAACAAGCCAGATGCTCTTAATGAGTGAGTAGATGACAAGAATCTCTCTCTCTCTCTCTCTCTCTCTCTCTCTCTCTCTCTCTCTCTCTCTCTCTCTCTCTCTCTCTCTCATACACACACACACACATACACACACACACACACACACACACACAATTTTACTATTCAAATGAATAGTTCAAGGAAGAAATCAAGGAAAAAAAATTTATTCCAAACTCATTGTTATAAACTTAGCCAATGATGTGAACATTTACTATGGTGGAAACAATAAAACTTTAATAAAACAAATTGAAGATATTGGAAGATGAGATGATCTTATGCATTAATACATTGATAGCGTTAATATTATGACAGTAACCATACCACTGAAAGCAATTTACAGAGTCCATGCAATGTCTATCAAAATCCCAAAGTCATTCTTCACAAAAATTTAAAAAATCAGGTTGGGAATGTGGCTTAGTGGTAGTTTGCTTGTGCTTGCCTAGCATGCATGAATCCCTGGGTTCAATTCCTCAGTACCACATAAACGGAAAAAGCCAGAAATGGTGCTGTGGCTCAAACAATAGAGCACTGGCCTTGAGCACAGATGGGCTCAGGGACAGAGCACAGGCCTGTGAGTTTAAGCCCCAGAACAGGAAAAAATATTTAAAAAAATATAAAAATCAATACTAAAATGTATACCAATGCATAAAAATTTAGAGTAGCAAAAATATACTTGAATACCACCAGAAATGATGAAAGTATCAAAATATTAGACCATATAGTACGGTGTACAATTGTGACAACAAAAATAGAATGGTACTAGCACAGAACTGTTCATGAAGATCAATAAGCAGAACAGAAAACTTGAAAACAAACCAGGTTGCTAGAGCTACCTGATCGTCAACAATGGTACCTAAGTAATACAACAGAAACAAGATAACCATTTCAAGAAATAGTAAAAAGAAAACGTTAACTGCACACAAAAGATTGAAACTAGACCCCTTAGGCAAAAAAAAAAAATCAACTAAAAACACAGATCAAGACTTTGGCAGAATTTAGTGGAATAATATAAGACTCGAATAAGCAAAACATACAGGGAAACACAGAAAAATCTGTAGGATAAGTGCAAGGGTAACTATTTTTTTTTTACTTTAACTGCATTGTACAAGAAATAAGAGCAAGAACTGATAAAAGGAAATATCTCAACTTAAAAATGTTTTATCAATTAAAAAAAAAAACAGTTACTTGGATCTGTGGGGGTAGCCATTGGAAACCTGCTGCTTGCTGTCTGTGCTTCAGCACATAGACACTCAGTGACGCAAGCAGTCAGGAGGGCGCCTGGCCCCACCCACTTGGAGCAAGTGGGGCGTGTCTCAGGACACCATTGGCTGACGGTCTCATTCAGAGACTTCCCTATTTTCTGATGTGGCCTCCACCGTTTGATTTGGATTTAGCGAGCATGTTTTGCAAAATAAAGTGAGATCTGCTCCGAGAATCTGGTCTCCCAAGTCTGTGTTCCCAGGATTATTTGTGGGTTCTGCCACCATCTTACCCCCCTCCTAGATGTCTGAGAAGGACCCCAACAACTGGCCCCAGACATGGGGAATGTCTAGCAGGTAAGTAGACCTCTTCAAGCAATTATGTGGAAAGGGATCTTGGAGAGCAGGCACCTTCACTTTTCTGACAGAAAGCTTGAACAATTTTATGAAACTGTTCTGTCTCTCTGCCTGTGGGGGATTGCAGGCAGGATACGGGATGAGTCCATCTGGGAAACGGTAGCCAGGCAGGGTCAGAATTTCTTCCTTATCGTGGCCGCCATTCTGAATTGCCTCCAGGGTTCAGCCACCTTGGCTCTGGCACCAGTCGCCAAGACTGGGGCCCTCCTGGAAGAATACTCCGCTGCTCCTGTAAAGGTGCGGCCTTACCCAGAATGGCTGTGGCACCCATAGATAAGGGACCAACCGCCAACCCTTGCCAACCGGCCCCTATAGATAAAGGTGTGGGCCAGCAAATTCATCCAACTCTGATAGATCTCAAGCTCAAAAATGAAAGCAGACCTCCCCCACATCGTGGCAGATCCTCCATGGAGGTTCCCCTATGCCCATCAGCCTCCTCATGAATCCCCTGGGGTGGGGAACCCTTCCCTCAGTAATCCTCTCCCATGCTTCCTTTTCTTGAGGCCAAGTTGAACCCTCAATATGGCCTTCTGTAAACGTTCCTGATAATTGTTACTCTCCAGGTGTCCTTTACCCTCAGCCAGACAGCAATCTGCCCTGGCGGATCTAGGAAAAGTAGGAAGTTCCCGCCTCCTAGAAACTCTGCTGCAGGCCCTGGCTCTAGGGCTTGGGTGGCCTACCTGCATGTTCGCAAGGACACGCCCTATGCCCTGGTGAGAGCCACTGGTCTTAGAGGACCTGCCCAATAATCTCTTGGGAGAAACATTTTACAAAATATGGGTGTTGCGGCATTCTACACTGACTGCATTATCTACGAGAAAATTGGCATAAAACTGCTCCCCCAATTCTAGGGGCCACAGTCTCCCACGGTTTCCATTTCCCCCTACAGTTAAATTGGAAATAACATGACTCCCTATGGGTGGATCAGTGGCCTATTGGCGGGAAAGCAATTGGAGCAACTAAAATTAATAAAGGAACAGCTTCAGAATTCCCCATTTTTGTTATCATAAGGGACCAGGCAAATACAGGTTTCAAATACAGGTTTCTTCATGATCTCCCCTGCAGTAAATATACCCATAGGGGCCACCCAATCAGGGCTCCCGAGTCTTTCATCAGTTCCTAATAATTTGTATATTTATGCTATTAAGATAAAGGATTGCTTTTTTCTATAAGCAGTGGTCTTCCTTTACCACCCCTCCTATTACAACCCTTTTCGGAAAAGACACCCAGGTTAAAAGCAAAGGCCTCCAAAGGTAAGTAGAAGTCAGTGAACCCCCCTGTATTTTTCTCGAACGTGCACTGTGGCCTAAAACAGAGTACGGTCAAGGGACTCCTTGACCCCCCCCTCCCCCGCCTCTAGGGTTCTTGTCGATAACAGGGCATGTCTGAGAGGACGTGTGGGTTTGAGTCCCACTGGCAAGACATGTCTAAGGGTACCTACACAGCCCAATTTTCTTGTTGTTTTGTTTTCCCTCTTGCTTGAGAATGGCCTCCGTCAGTTGGCTATTAGGGAATGGAGATCTCCATTGGGGAGGTGCCCCCTGAGTTTAGGGCCTCATGGTCTTTTCTGTCACTGTGATAGTTCAAGGCCAGGCATGCCATCAAAAGTTCTGGGGTTACTTAAAAGTCTCTGCTTCTCTGTCTTGTCCATGTTATGTTTTTCCTTGTGTATTTTCTCTTGTCCGGTTTTGTCTTTGAAATTGGTACCAGTCCTAAATATATTTCCTTGTGGTTTGTGTGTGTGTGTGTGTGTGTGTGTGTGTGTGTGCTCATCTTTGTTAAAACTTCAGAAAATGTATGACTGATATTAATGTTGTGCGCTTTTAGATGTTTAAGTGTGAATGTGTGAATGTGTGTGAGCGAACATGTTCAAGACTATACTTGTATACAAGTATACAAGTTTATACTTGAAACTAACATACAAAAAAATGGGTATTTGGTTAAATCCAAGTCTAAACTCCAAGCAAAGTCAAATGCTTAAAGGATTTGTATTGTTTTAAAGAAGAACTACTTTAAAATCTACTATTGTAATGCACAGAGCTGTTTACATTGTAAACATTGTCTTCTGTTTAGCAAAAAGGCATCAGGGAACTTGGAATTTATTTTCTTGAGTTTAAATTTGGAGATAAGTATCAGAAATTTAAATGTGAATTTATCAGTTTGAAAAATCTGTCTTTTTAGAAATGACAGGGCTTCATCCTGCCTCTCCCTTGCAGACTGACACTGGAAATCTGATGGTAAAGTGGGTGATGTGATTAGTATTTCTTCAACTTGCCCCCTAAAATGTATTAAATTAGGAAAAAGGGTTTTAAAAAGAGTAAAAAGGAAAATTAGGGCTAACAAAATTATTGTTTAATTGCTATTTCAATTCACCCTTGTAAGTTTGTAACCAGCTGGGCCCACAGAAAAGAACAGCAGATCCTTATTCAGATGTAAATTTGACCCTTACCAGATTCCAGGTAAGATTATGCTTAGAGACTCATTTGTAAGCATGCCTTACTAATGCCTGTGTTACTCGGCAGGAACTTGTTAGTATAATAGTGGGTACAATCCTAATTTTGCTGTAAGCCCTAACTGAGCAGATTTTTGGGTTGACATAAGCTACAAATTCAGGAAAGAAGCTTGTGAACCTGAGGCTGTGTGCCTATCAATCTGTAAAATAGGCTAAGCTTTTAGGGTCCCTGGCCAAGTATAGAGACAATGCCCCTGAGTCAGCTTGAAAAAGTTACAGAAGATGGATCTTCACCCAGATTCCAATCCTGGGTCTTTAGCCAGCCTACTTTTGGCCATTACCCCCCTTAAAAAACAAATAAAAATGGGGGGCTACAGGTACCTAAGGCATTAGGCCTCAAGATAAGCTTGTTGATGCTTTATTTGCATTGAACCTTAAATTTCAAATCTAAAGGATTTTCCCCTGCTTATAAGCATTGGGTCACCATGCTACCTCACCCAGCCCTCCTGCCCCTTGTCCAAACACCTGGCAAGAGCCAGCCCCTCTGTTAACAATGGGGCAAGGGTTTGATTCATGTGTGCCATTATAATGAGACACGGACTGGGAACCCTATGAAGTTGGCCCTGGTCCTCACCAGGATGTACAGGTGCAGACTAGAGAATAGAAGGGTTTCCTTTGTTGACATTGGCCATCTCCCCTACTTAAAATCTCCATTTGGGTCTGCCAACCCCACAGGTGAATTGCCTGAAGAGCTAGGGTGTTAGTCAGTGACGGGTAAGATCCCCAGAGGGGGACAACCTAAGAGAGGCATACTCTCAAGTAAGGTAAGCACCTGCTAAATAAGGAGGAGATGTGGAACACATCATATCAGGGAACTGGAAACCTATGCTGTTAAAGGAGGCCTAACTTGTGGCCCAGTGCTCACCTCCTGGTCTTGGGATCGCACTTGGCTGAGATGGCGACTGCAGCCCGATCAGAGGGCGTGGCTATGGTTTGTGATGTAAAATAAGGCCACCTCTGGGAAAGGAACCCTTCCACCCTCTCGGACTGCACATGATCCACCTTCTTTGCATAACTGTTAACTCTCTCAAGTTTCAGGAGCAGGCCTGCCACCATGAAATGGCCTCTCAGTGACACCGCCACCAGTCATACCCAGCTGACCTGAGTCCTGCCTCTACCTTTGTGATCTCATTAGTATGGCCCAGGATACCGACCTAGCCATTAAAACTGACCTGGATGACTGCTCTGCCAGATTTGGATGCCACAGACTCTCCTCAAAGCTACCTCATCCTATGTCTACCCCAGCATGGGAACCAGAAGAAACAGGAACTGTGGAGGCCCGGAGTAATAAACTTGCCTCCCAAGCAGAGGACCATGATATAATTATGAACAATTATCTTCCCTCAAAGCATGCTGAGGAGGACATGGGGCTGTGATTCCTGTTTCTGAAACCCACCTAGCCCTAGTTCTCTTTGGCTCACCAAGCTCATTTCCACAGCAGCAGGATTTACCATTTAGGCCCCATCCTACATTCCATTATGAGTGTCCATAAATAAAGAAAAAGGGGGAACTATGAGGGTAGCCATTGGAACCCTGCTGCTTGCTATCTGTGCTTCAGCATGTACACACTCAGTGACACAAGCTGTCAGGAGCCAGAGGGTGCCTGGCCCCACAAGCTTGGAGCAAGTGGGGCGTGTCTGAGGACACCATTGGCTCATGGTCACATTCAGAGAGATCCCTACTTGATGACAAGGTGGCCTCCACTCGATCTGTATTTATCGAGTACGTTTTGTAAAATAAAGTGAGATTGGCACCAAGAGTCTGATCTCCAGAGTCTGTGTTCCTGGGATTATTCGTGGGCTCCACCTCCATCTTACCCCCCTCCTAGACATCCAAGAAGGGCCCCAACAAGGATCAAGAGAGTTTACAGAATGGGAGAAACCCTTCAGCATTTATTAAACAGATAAAAAATTAATACCCAGAATACAGAAAGAGCTCAAAAAATTTACACAGAAACCAAATGCATAGTTCAGATAACAAATGAGCAAAGAAATTGAAGAGACAGTTTTCAAAAGAAACACAAATGGCTAATAGATACTTGAATGTCCTTGGTTATAAAAGAAATGTAAGTCAAAGCTATGCTAATAATTCATTTCATCTGAATTAGAATAGCAATTGTCAAGAAAACAAACAAGTGCTCATATATATGAATATTACACAGAATCCTCATAATATTGATATACTCTATGTATGAAAATATTTACCATACTTGTATATTTTTTCATATGAATACAGATTAAATTATTCTCAGAGAGCTACATTTTGAGAGTTATGACATTGGGATTACTATCATCATCAAAAGAGTAGCTCCACTACACGAAAAATTTGCTATTAATTTTAAAAATTGAGGCTCCATACACTTTATAGTAAACACCTATTATTAATTAAAATAGCCATAAACACACAAAAAGAGGTATAAAGAATGTTCTATAATTTATCCCAAAGGTAGTAGAGGCTATTTTGGCATTCAGCACTTTACAAGTACGCTACAGAATCGAAACTCATAAAACACTATTTTATATGACTAAACTGTGCAGCACATTAGGAATGCCAATTAAAGTTTCAAATTACAATTTTGGAACCACCTGCCAGTAAGCATCCATCTTCCTCAAAGTAACATCTGTGAAGCTGGCAGTGTGGGCCCAGAGTTTTGGACACTACAGAGTGGAATAATATAAACTAAACTTTATCTTTCCAAAAATCCTTTCTAAATTCAACTTTTCCCTACTTACTTTTGAAAACTCATTGCAATTTTATATTTTAAAGGCAGAACTGCTTCATCTTGGTTAGATTAATTTTTTCAAAGAGATTTTGTACACATATGAACATTTTTCATCATCAATCACAGATTAAAGCATTCCTTTCAGTCACTGCCAGGTCCTTACAAAAGTATTCTTTGAAAGATTGACTATACCATGTAAGTTGGAGACTATAAATAAATCCAATTTCTCTTAGAATTTCTCAAGAATTCCAACATTTGATAACACTCAAGTTATAAATTTGATTTCAACTCAAATCCCGATTCTACTTTGTCTAGCTAAATTTACATACCTTCTTCAAACCAGTAATAACCAGATGGTTGTTGTAATCAGCCTGACCTGATAGGACCAGCACTAAATATGAAGACAAATAACTGAAGGCTTAGGTTCTCTGCGGTCATCATCAAAATTCATAAAAATAGAGAAGAGAATCACATTGGGCACTAACATTACCCATAAATGAACCTTCCTTGCAAATCAAGGATACCTCCAAGGAATTCCTTCCTATATAGTTATACAAATTCAGAATGTGATGGGAAATCTGAAGTAAAAGCTTTGTAGGGATACAAACTTTGAATTTTCCACTCATGACCAGCACATATTTGTATAATGCCTTCTGATTTTCAAAGGGTATTGAATATGGAGTTTTTGAACCCTGGGAGGCCAACAGAATGAAAATGTGCTATTCAATAGAAATTTTGCTAACAATATATATGTAGTAAATAGATTATTCATAGAGGTAAGGAAACATTAATTTCTCACCACTGTTGGATGTGAAACTAAGGCTGTGGCTCAGGAATTCTCCTCATGTTCAACCCTGATGCCACCGATGCCTCTCCATATTTAGAGGTGTAAAAATCTGAAAAGAGCTCTGGCACTGAATTTGAGGGCCATTTTAGAAAGCTTATGTGCTGAAAATGTCGCTATCATTAAATTTATGAAATTTGTTTGTGAAAGTTCCCCAACTCTTAAGATAACTTGTAAAAAATTGTATTTCTAGAGAGAAAATTTAAGCTTACACCAGCACGTCATTCAGCAGGAATGAACAGAAAGCATTAACAGGAGACAATAAAGGCTGTCCATGACAAATGTCCCAGCCTTATTTTGTGTTGTGTCCTTACTTTTGATTAATCTCAATTCTGTTTTTTTTTTTGCATTTTATTTTAACAAGCAGTTTCATTTATTCTATAGTTCTCCTCCTTTCTGTTTGCATTCTGCTAGAAATAGTGTTGAAACCTCTTATTTTCAACCCATCTACAAAATTATTTTCCAAATATTATGGACTTTTCTCAGTAAGAACACCAGTCAACATATGAGAACAATTAAAGAAAATGGACGTGATACTGTTCTCAGAATTTCAACATGATTTCATGATTCCAAATGTAACCATTTAGATCAGTCCTGAAGCATTGAGTTGAACTTGTATTTAGGTACTTTTGTTTCTTGTCTTTACTAGATTTGAGAAGTTGAAGACATCAAACTCTAACTATTGAGGGGCTTGAACTCTGAGCCTGGGCTTTGTCCCTTAGCTCTTCAGCTCAAGACTAGCACTCTACCACTTGAGCCACAGTGCCACTTCCTTAACTTCATTCTTATGGAAGATTTCTAGTCAATCACTATCCAATCTTCTCAATTCTTACTCAAAGTGAGCTTGTTATTAGAATGCTTTAAGGTTAGCATAATAATCATTATATCTTCTTTAAAAATTTAGCATGTTGGGGCCAAGGAGTTTGGCTTAGTGGTAGAGTGCTTGCCTAGCATGTACATAGACCAGGGTTCAATTCCTTGGTATCATATACATAGAAAAAAGTCAGAAGTGATGCTGTGTCTCAAGTGGTAGAGCTCTAACCTTGAGAAAGTCCAAGGACAGTGCTCAGGCCCTGAGCTCAAGCCCCGACCAGGCAAAAATTTTAGCAAGTTATTGAAATATTAAATATTTCCTGTGAAATGTGCCATGAGTAAAGAAAAACTTGCATTAGCTCTAAATACGAACTGTATGCATTCCATTTGGTCATGTAAATTCTGTTATCTTACACTACTAATAATACTACATCATTTCTTCTAGTTGTGTTCATTTTCTGCATCAACTACAATCAAGGGTTTTTTTATTAAAGAATTAATTAGCATTGATTTTTACATCATATTTTAAATGATGTGCTTAACAAGCAAGTATTCAAGAAGGGAATCTCTACATATAATCACTGGCACTTAGATTTTAGAACATAATTAAAATTAGGCTGAGGGTTTGTATGTCATAGATACATATTAATCTACATAATAAAACATTATATCTATATAATCATAGATTTTTATGTCTATATAGTTGTGTTTATATTTCCAATACCATTCCATAGAATTGAGTATGCAAATATTGAGTCCTTGCTCTTGTACTGTTTGGGTCAAATAGCCACATATTAAGGTTATCATGCGCCTTTTGTTCCTTTGGTCTTGACTTGTCTCACTCCACATGATTCGCTGTAGATTCATCCACTTCCCTCTGAATGCCATTATTTTATTTTGTCTGTTGGCTATGTAGAATTCCATTGTGTGTATATATATATATATACATATATATATACATATATATACATATATAATACATATATTCTTTGTGTCCGTTCATCTGCAGTAGGGCATCTGGATTGTTTCCATTGCTTGGCTATTGTGAATATATTAAATAAATTTAGAAACAATACCTGGGAAAATGTCCCACCAAAAATGCATTAATTGGAATCCTGGAAGAATTTATAAGTTATTTCCTCATTAGATGGCTAAATCCCTACTAAAAATGCCACAATAGTACTAGAGAGCCTGCTTCACTTATTGTTTGAGAGAATACTAAAGTGGAATGGAATCCCTGAAGAATGGAAGTGGAACTCTCTAATAGGAGCTTTTATTTCCTGTAAGTGGCAACATTGCTAGCAATTAAGAACAACAAACCGCCAACAGAAGGGGAAGAAAAAGAGAAGCAGAATGTTTGTTATTTTGAGGTTTTCATCAGGGAATGTGCGCATACATCAGGGGAACAAACTCTGCAACCCAGGCAAGGAAGCTGCATTACTTCTAGAGTGCCCCAGTAATATAGAAATGCTAGGAAAATACTTTGGATATCTGTCTTCACTATTCTATCCACCATGTGACCAGGGCACAGTTCAGAATTTGAAAAGTGGGAGGAAGACAAACCAGGAAGCTTAGTGTCAGTGCGTCATTAGGATTCATCTTTAAAAGAGCATTATCTTTATGAAGAATATGAAAACATGTCCCTTCTGTTCCATGTTTTCTAGGAAGCTTTTTCATTTGGTTGGCTTAGGAACAGAGAGATTGAAATTGTTTATTTGTTCACTTTCTATGGGGTTAGGAATGATTTGATTACTCACACACCTGCTTATCAAATATAACATGATTTTTTTTATAATGTTCGGTGTGCAGTCAATCATCAACAAGCCAAGCCTTTAAAAGGTCTCTGGTGGCTATTGGAATAAGCCATGCATGAAAGCCAAGTCCTATATTAATCTCCTGTTCAGAGAAAATGTCCACCAATATAATACACTTAAAAATTTAATCAGACCAGGATACTTCCTCCACAAATGTTTTTCAAGTGCATTATTTCTGGATTTCAGACTTAACTATTATAGTTGGCTGCCTTTGCTACCTAGATATTACCATCCTCCACCAAGAAGGCTTTAGAGGATCTGAAGTCTCTACTGAGACCAATGAACTTCCCTTCAGCATAGAGAAATGTCTTCTCATTTTTCTTGCTTTTGCCATTTGTTTCTTTTATGGGGTGCAAGCAGGCTTGCCACATATGGGGAAGTAAACAGCTCAATTGATGTTCCACTGAACAAGCATTTCAAACTTATGTTTAACCAATAAAACACTTTATTGTTGTCATTTTAATAATATGAGAAAACCACTGCCACCACCACCATCACCACCACCACCAACAACAACAAAAAAACCAATATCACAAAGTAGTTAACACTAAACACCATTCTCTAGTTGTTTTAGAGATAGTTATGTAACATGAAAGGACACTAGCCTGAAATCATGGCTACTTACAGTCCTGACTGCAAAGGCATAAATCTGGTTGGTGGGGAGGAAGAGAGATGGAAAAGCGGAGAGAGGGTGGAGAAGGACCAGGAGGAGTAGGAGGAAGAGAGAAAGAAAAGAAGAGAAAGAAAGGAAAGGAGGGAAGAGAGGTGAGACTTGTAGGCAAACAAACAAAAAGAGTGAATTACTATTAAGGTTGCTAATCTGAGGTACGAAAGAACACTGGGTGGATTGAAGAAGAAATGCTAAAGCCTACATTGGAAATAAAGAGGGAGGAAATAATCTGACCCAAGCCTGATGAAATGCCTTACATCAGCCTTTTATCTTTGAAAAGTTGACAAGTAACACATGCCAAAGCCTGGAGATGGAATTATAGCCTTAATTTATGTATGTTTTCAAAGAACATTGTGTTTAAAGTACTACAAGGCACTGAAACCTGCTGGGAGAACTGCAAGGCTGCAAAGCCATTAGCAGCTACCATTTAAAGCTGTTAAAAGGCAGTGCACCAGTCACAGCTGAGAGAGCTGCTGACACACTTTGGAAGCACCAGTGCCAGCCAAATCCTCCACAGGAGCTGAGGAGACCCAAGGGCTACAAGGAGTCAGCTACTGCCTCTGGGGCTCTGTGTATTTCTAAAGATAGCTGTTCTAGACTTCATTCCCAGATCCAATTACTGACAAAACCATTGGTAGCAATTAATGCTTAGTAGGCATACAAAAACACCATTGATTACAATTAGCCCTTATAGATCAGTCTAAATAATAAATTGCACACATTCCAGTAAAGTCAACAGCAGAACTCTGGGAGTCTAGCAATTGAGTTTTGAGGTGAAACTAATATCAAGCCATGAGTTTTCCTCTTTCTTTGAAAGTCGGTATTTGAATAAGAGCTATACCGCCGAGCCATGCTGCAACAGAATGACAGAAACTGACAGAGAAAATGAACTTCTTCAGTTATACATTTTGCATTCATGGATCAACTATAAAATGAGTAAGAGAAATTTCCAATTGGTGTTGGAATTTTAATTAGTTTTCAATTAGCGGTTTGTGGCAATATTCCTAACAGTGGTATGTGAGTCTTTTGGAGACTCAAAGTGAATAAAATGAAAGAAAGAAATAAAAACTACATATAAAGTAGAATAATGCTTCTCTAATCCCCTGGTCTTGACTCAGAGCAAATGGTAGGATAATAATGATACATAACAAGATAAATAATATATAAGATTTAGACAACATTTTCATTTCTATCCATTTTATTTCAATTTGTTCTATGTAGGCTGGTGAAGATCTTGGATGATTACATTGATATGCTAGGTACTTTTTCTTTAATGCTTGATTATTTTTCTTCCTTCTTTCTTTAGATGTAAAATAACATTGCAAATTACTTAAGTTTAACAGTTTCAGTGTTTCCCCACTAAAAATAAATATTTAATAATACTTCATTTAATTTTGAAAGTGGAAAATACCTCTAATAGAACCTAGGCGATGTATTATTAAAAGGCAGTATTATAAACAGCAAGATATAAAAACATATTTGAAAGCCTAAGTGAAATATTTGGGATGGTATCTTAATTTTCATTAAAAACACGTATCTTTGTACATACTGATAAGGTATAGTATTTAATTGCATTTTCAAAAAATTTCCTTTGGGACCTATGTGTAGAATAGATTTTCAGATTAGAAGGAGGAAGTTTTGATAATGAGCTCTCATGTCTAAATGAAGATATTAAATATAACTCTGGATGAATGTTTCAAGGTAGCAAGAAGCTGCTACCAAATGTACAATAGATTTACAAGATTTGTGCTCAAATATGTAAATGACAGGGAGAGGTGTGGTTCAGAATCATGCTGGTGTGATCCAATGCTCTTTACCTCACCCCAGAAATCCTCCCCCACAAAATATATAGGGATGGAAATGGAAGGTCGTTTGGGGAAAAATGAAGAGGTTATTAAAAATGATGTTTAGCACCAGAAGGGCCCGGTGCCCTTGAGAACCCTCAGAGATGTTGTATCCAGGATAAAAAGTGATAACTGTAGTATTATTTGATAGGAGGGGCAGTTAACGATCCAATTGGTAGTAGAATAACTGCCTGGGTGCCAGCTGGTTTTATTGGTTTGACGTCTGAGTTTGCTCTTGTTAACCATGATTGCTGAGAGACACAGCTGATATGTACAGGAGCAGGGATTGACTTCAGCCAAATGGCAGCAAGAGAGAAAGACATCATAATGTTAACAAGTATAAAGGCACCAAGCAAACAAGATATTTGGAGCTCCATCAGTGTTCCCTAAGCCAGCAGCACTGTGAATGGCAGTGCAAACTTTATTGGCGCTAAACTAGTCTGCTCAATAGAAATGAATCAATCAGTTGTCTGGCTTTAGATGTACTTGATGGTGGTATTTGTGCCAGTTTTAGGAATACTATTGTTTTACCCAAAAATCATTAACCTATATATACATCCACAATTTAAATTCCCTATCTGACATTTATCTAGTTTCATGTCATACACAGAGTGCTTGGAGACATCCACCTATCGATTGGGAGCACTTTTTTCCCACTAGGTTCTACAGCACAGCTGGCTTGTTTTGTTGGACCCTTTCTATCCTTTCACAGGAGCTGAAATGGGCCCACTGGCATACCACTGTGGGCCAGGGTATGACAACCTTCTCAAAATGGTAAACTGGGATGCGGAAGATGGCTCCGAGACAATAGGGATGCTGCCTAGCTCTCTCCCACAAAAAGAGAGAACCAAGGAGTCCCACGAGCCAACTACCTTAAGAAATCCACAACAACAGACTCAAGAAGTAACAGAGAAGGACTCAAACCAGAAAAGAAATCCAGATAAAGCTTACATCCAACTTTCTCAAAGAATTCGGAACGCGAGGACCCCTCCCCCACCCCTAGCCATCGGCTCCAAGCTGCAAAAAGCGGCAGCAGGGACACCAAGCCTGGTAGCCCTGACCGCTGCAGAAACCAGCATAGGACCAGGCCAGCAAGCCACAGAAGCAGCGGGAACCCAGACGCGGAACCAGAACAGCAAGCAGCGGAACCCAGACATGGACCACAGGCGGCGGTGGAGATACAAGGGGAGTGAATGATTCCCCAACACTGTGCAGCACCCACAGCAAACGCAGAGGAGTGAGTAGCCCAGCAGATCCCGAAACCCATCAGGAAAGCAGAGCTGGTGCCAAGCTATAGAACTTAACTCAGACCCCTCCACCCCGCCTGAGAAATACAGTGGGGCAAGGAATTTAGAATCCTGTCCCTTCCCTCAACAACCCCTCCCCCAGGCCATTGACTGGAGACTGACAGGTGGGCAGACGCTAAGACCTAGCACCCCACCAAGGGAGGCGGAGGTGTCCCAGCCCCCACTCTCCCAACAGCCTCCTCCCCCAGGCCTCGGACTGGAGGACTGGAGACTGACAGTCGGGCAGGTGCAAAAATCCAGCACCCCACCAGAGGGGGCGGAGCTGTCCCTGCTAGCACCCGCCCAACAGGATCCTCTCCCAGGCCTTTGACTGGAGACTGACAGGCGGGCAGACACAAAAACACAGCACCTCACCAAAGGGGGTGCCCAACAGGTTCCTGTCCTAGGCCAATGGGTCTGGAAAGTGGGGGGCGCTGAGACCTTGCCTTACAAGAGCGGGTAGGGTCTGTGGGAGTCTTGGAACCAGCATTTGCCCCACTCAGACCTTGAGCTGGACACCCTCCAGCGGGGAATCCTGAGCAAGACAGCACCAAGGGGCCCCCAACAGTCACAGACTCCTGGCCAAAGTGGTGGAAACACAGCAGGGAACTGAAGGGCCAACCAGTAGCCAAGCTCGCCTTCTGAGAGCCAGAAAGGCACGGCTCCACCCTTGGAGCCCACATCCTGGGCTGGGCCCCGCCCCTGAGAATAGAGAGGACACCAGCTGGCCTACCTGGGAGTCCCTGGAAACTCCCAAACCCCAAATCCCTTGGCCGGGAGCCGCCTCTGGAAGCAGTGCAGGAAAACCAACCATCTACCCAGCCCGCTGAGACTGAGCATGCAGACCCATCCCACGGCTCATTGTGAGGCCACTGGTTGGGCTGAGAGCTAGTCCTACAGCTGCACACAGCCACTGAGAACAGGCTGAACACCTGCAAAAACTGCAAACTCTTACCTAGTCAGCAGAAGAATCAATTTGGCTGAGAACCACCAGTCCCAATCCAAGTAAAGACCGCCACCTACCGACCACAGAGCAAACTACAACAAGAGTTCTCGATGCCTAGAAGAGCACAAAGACTAATTATGACATACATAAATAATCAAAGTCCCACACAAAGCCCAAAGGGAAACAAGAGCGAAGGGAGGAGAGAGATGTCACCATCCCAAGAAATGACACCTGAAGAGACATGAAATATGACTCAAATCAAGGAGGGGATTTTGGAAATGAAGGCTGAATTCCAAAAACAAAAGCAAGAAATTTTCAAGGAACTCTTCGAATTCAAAAGAGAAGTAGAAGAAAAGTTCAATACCCTCTCAGCAGACATGATCAGCTCAGTGTCCACACTTCAAGCAAAAATGGAGGCATTAAGCAGCAGATTGACGGAGATGGAGAATAGAACATCAGAAACAGAAGATAAAGCATAAGTGCTGGAAAAGAGAATCGCCACCTTGGAAAAAATCAGTCAGAATCTACCAGAGAGAACTCCAGGAACTGGCAGATGGAGCAAAGAAGTCTAATCATCATATAATAGGGATTGATGAGGGGGCCGAATTTCAGGACAAAGGAATGCAACCCTTATTCACCAAAATCATAGCAGAGAACTTCCCCAACTTCAAAAAGGAAAATACTCAAATTATTGAAGGTTTCAGGACTCTAAACAGGCAAGATCCTAGAAGGAACTCATCTAGACATATCATAGTAAAGACACTAGACCCGAATACCGAGAATTGATCTTAAATGCTGCAAAAACAAAGAAGGAGCTATATTATAATGAGAAGAAAATTCGAATTACAGCAGATCTCTCCATGCAAACCCTAAATGCAAGAAAAGCTTGGAAAAACATCATTGATGTCCTGAAGACCAACAACTGCCAACCCAGACTGATATATACGGCAAAACTAGCATTTACAAAGAGAAGCCAGCGTTACAAAGAATACTAATTAATCGAGAACAAATTGTAGAGCATCAGGAACCCCCATCAAGAAGCAAACATCTATAATTCACTAAACACAAAGAGGAAAAAAAGAGAGAGAAAGAAACCTACAAGTAAAAATAAATAACGACAATGGATACTGACCAATTCTCCATAATCTCCCTAAATTTGAACGGGCTGAAAAAGCCAATCAAAAGACACAGAACAGCAGACTGGATTAATAAACACCACCCATCCATATGTTGCCTCCAAGAGACCCACTCACTGCCAAAGACAGAAACAAATTCCAAGTGAAAGGATGGAAACGAATTTTCCACTCCAATGCACCAAGCAAAAAAGCAGGAGTAGCAATCTTAATCTCCGACAAAATTACCTTCTCAGTAAAATCAGTACATAAAGATAGAGATGGCCATTACATATTAGTAAAGGGTACATGCCATGCCCATAATATGACAGTTATAAACATTCACTCCCCCAACACGGGAGCACCCAAAATCATCAAACTCTTTTAGAATTACAGAACAAGATAGACTCAAACACAATCATAGTGGGAGACCTCAATACACCACTCTCAACAAATGACAGATCAACTCAACAAAAGTTAAGCAAAGACACCATCGACTTAAACGAAACCATAGCCCAGCTGGGCTTAACAGATATACACAGAGTCTTCCACCCAAGGGTGAAACTTTTTACATTTTTCTCAGCAGCACATGGAACACACTCCAAAATAGATCTTATCATAGTTCATACAGAAAACTTAAGCAGATACAAGAGGTCTGATATAATCCCATGCATTCTGTCAGACCACAGGGGAGTCAGACTAATTCTGAACAATGCAGTCAAAGTCAAAAAGCATTCAATCACATGGAAACTGAACAACACACTTCTGAATAATTCCTGGGAAACAGATCAGATCAGAAATGAAATTAAAAACTTCCTTGAATGTAATGACAGTCAAAAAACATCACAAAGGAACTTATGGGACACAGCAAAGGCAGTTCTAAGAGGCAAAATTATTGTACTAGGAGCCCATATTTAAAGACAGAAGAAGAGCATGTAAATAACCTAAAAAAAACTGAAACACCTAGAGGAGCAAGAAAAAGTTAACTCTAAAACAACTAGAAGGACAGAAATAACAAAAATAAAATCAGAAATATCAGAGATTGAAATAAGATCTACTATACACAAAATTGATAAATCAAAAAGTTGGTTCTTTGAAAGAGTCAACAAAATAGACAGACCCCTGGCAAGGTTAATCAAAAATAGGAAAGGGGAGACTCAAATAAACAAGATTAGAGACCCCTTGGGAACAATTACAACTGATTCCCAAGAAATTCAGTCCATAATGAATAGGTACTACCAGGATCTATATTCAAAGAAACAAGAAAATCTAGTAGAAATGGATGATTTCTTATAGGCTACCCACACTGAACTATGATGAGGTAAACAAATTGAACAAACCAATCTCTTACAACGAAATTGTGGAGGCAATCAGGGAAATGCCAACCAAAAAAAGCCCAGGTCCGGATGGATTCACTGCAGAATTCTACAAGACATTTAAAGATGAAATAACACCTATACTCTTGAAACTTTTCTGAGAAATAGAAACAGAAGGGGCAATACCAAACTCATTTTATGAAGCCAATATTACTCTCATCCCCAAACCAGGGAAAGACCCAACAAAAAAAGAAAACTACAGACTTATCTCTCTAATGGACACAGATGCAAAACTCCTCAATAAAATATTGGCCAACAGAATCCAGAAATTAAAAAAATCATACACTATGATCAAGTAGGCTTCATCCCACAGATGCAAGCCTGGTTTAACATTTGCAAATCAATCAATGTAATACATCACATCAATAGAGCTAAGGATAAGTATCATAGGACAATTTCTCTGGATGCAGAGGAGGCATTTGACAGAATACAACATCCATTCATGTTGAAAACACTAGAAAAAATAGGAATAAGAAGTACATTCCTCAAAATAGTGAAAGCCATATATGAAAAACCTACAGCCAGGATTATACTAAATGATGAAAGACTGGAACCATTCACCTTAAAATCAGAGATGCCTACTCTCTCCACTTCCCTACAATAGAGTGCTGGAACCCTTAGCTAGAGCAATAAGCAAGAAAAGGACATCCACAAGAAAAGGGATCCACATAGGGAAAGAAGAAATTAAACTATCCCTATTCATAGATGACATGATCCTCTATTTGAGTGACCCAACATACTCCACTCCCAAACTTCTAGAATTAATAAACCACTTTAGCAAAGTGGCAGGATACAAAATTAAACTTCAGAAGTTGGTAGCCTTCTTGTACCAACAATACACAAATAGAAGGCCAAATCAAGAAAATAATCCCATTCGCAATAGCCCCCAAGAGAATAAAATACTTAGGAATATTCTTACCCAAAGATGTAAAGGAATTATTCAATGAAAACTATAAAAGCCTAATGAAAGAAATTAAAGAGGACACTAGGAAACGGAAAGACATCCCATGCTCATGGCTAGGGAGAACCAACATAGTGAAAATGGCTATAGTGCCAAAATTGATATTCAAATTCAATGCAATCCCCATCAAAATTCCAAAGACATTCTTTACGGAAATAGAAGATATAATCCAAAGATTCATATGGAACAAGAAAATACCTCAAATAGCCAAAACAATAGCAGACTTCAAACTCTACTATAGAGCCATAATAACAAAAACTGCTTGGTATTGGCACAAAAACAGACCAGATCAGTGGAACAGAACAGAAGACCCAGAGATAGAACCACATACCTACAGTCAACTTGTATTTGACAAAGTAGCCAAAGATACACAGTGGAACAAACACAGCCTAGTCAATTATTGATGCTGGCAAAACTGGGCAGCCACATGCAGAAAACTAAAATTTGAACCTAGCCTTTCGCCATGCACAAGCATTAACTCAAAGTGGATCAAAGACCTCAATGTCAGACCGGAAACCATGAAACTGCTAAATGATAAATGGGACTACCTAAAAAAATAAAAAGTTTCTGTACAGATGAAAACATAGGGCCGGGAGTTTGGCCTAGTGGTTAAAGTGCTTGCCTAGCATGCATGAAGACCCGGGTTCGATTCCTCGGTACCACATACATAGAAAAAAGCCGGAAGTGGTGCTGAGGCTCAAGTGGTAGAGCTCTAGCCTTGAGAAAGTCCAAGGACAGTGCTCAGGCCTTGAGCTCAAGCCCAGGAGTGGCCAAAAAAAAAAACATAGTTGCAAAGGTAGAGAGACAACCAACCAACTGGGAAAAGATATCCACCAACAATACATCTAACAAATGCTTAATATCCAGTATCTACAGGGAACTCAAGAAACTAATCCCCCCAAAACTCAATAAACCATTCATTAACTGGGCAAGGGAACTAAAGAGAGACCTATCAGAAGAGATTAAAATGGCAAAAAAACATATAAGAAAATGTTCATCATCTATGGTCATAAAGGAAATGCAAATAAAAACAACCCTAACATACCACCTTACCCCAACAAGAATGACCAATATTTTGAACTCAGACAATGACAGTTGCTGGCGGAGTTGTGGAGAAAAAGGAACCCTAATACACTGGTGTTGGGAATGCAGACTAGTTCAGCCACTCTGGAAAACAGTGTGGAGGTTTCTTAAAGAACTGAAAATAGACCTTCCCTATGATCCCGCCATACCATTTCTGGGTGTCTATCCTAAACATCATGTCCCAGGATATTACAAGGACACCTGCTCAGCTATGTTCATCTCTGCACTGTTCACAATAGCCAGGAGATGGAAACAATCCAGATGCCCTACTGCAGATGAATGGATTCAGAAAATGTGGTATATATACACAAAGGAATTCTACATAGTCAACAGACAAGATAAAATAATGGCATTCGCAGGGAAGTGGATGAACCTAGAGCGAATCTTGTTGAGTGAGACAAGTCAAGACCTAAGGAACAAAAGGCGCATGGTATCCCTAATATGTGGCTATTAAATGCAAAGAGTACAAGAGGGAGGACTCAATAACTGCATACCCAAAGCTATGGACATGGTAATGGAAATATAAACATAACTATATACACATAAAAACCTATATGACTCTATAGACATAATGTTTTATTTCTTAATATGTTTCTATGACATACAAACCCTTAGCCTAATTTTGATTAAGTTTAAATACTAAATCCCAGTGATTATAAATAGAGATTCCCTCCTTGAACACTTGTTTGTTAAACTTGTCATTTAAAATATGATGTAAAAATCAACATTAATAAATTCTTAAAAAAATGGTAAACTGAATGAATTTTGGACATCCTGAGTAGGGTTCTGCCAGAGTGACACACAAAGGTCATCTCTATTTTGTAGCTGTGGACTGGTGATGAGTTGCGGAGTAATGGTTATATGACATACCACAGCATAATAAGAAACTACTATTTGAAGATCTTAAAATGTACATTTCCAATTAGTATACTTCCAAGTTGCATATATCCATACAGATATAATCAGGGGAGGGATGAGGTGCTCAGGTAACTCCTCACCTCTACAGGTGCAAAAGGTATTGAGGTTAGCACAAATCTACCATTAAAAAGAAAAGCCACAGTTTCTAAAACTGTCATATGCAATAGTAGTTATCATACTGAAATAAAATAAACATTAAATTTCTAATAAATAAAATTTAACTGATTATGAAAATAATTTTTCATAACTATTCCAGTCTTTTTGTGGTTTAGCTTCATTTCTAAAGAAGGAAAATGACGGCAACTCCATGTGTAGTATATTAGCACAAATCCCTAAACATTTTTTTCTGTATTTCTATTGATAATAAGATGACTATTGTTTGGAGAAGTGGCACCTTTTACTTGAAACATCAAGAACACTGGGTTTATGATTTGTTGCCTTCCCAGAAGGGGAGGGTGAAAACAAGGTGATTAGGAGGGGATGGGGGAAGGAAAGGAGGAAAAAAGCATGGGAAGGGTTAACAATGTGTGAGAAGTAATGCAATCACTACCTGACAAACATGATTGTAACCCCTCAATAAAATAAAAAAAATTAAAATGATATATTTAAAAAATGAAACATGCACAAGAGAGAAACAAAGGTAATGAAAGTAAAGAGAGGACTTCTAGGGAGATGGATTGGGGGGGCAAGGAATGGGGAAAAAGGAGAAAAAAATAACAATAGTAGAGAACAAATATGATTAAAGTATATAACATGCATGTATAAAATATCATGATGAGCAAGGCATCTATAATCCTAGCTACTCAGGAGGCTGAGATCTGAGGATCTCAGTTCAAAGCCAGCCTGGGCAGTAAAGTCCACGAGATCTTACCTTCCACTAAACACTAGAAAGCTGGAAATGGCCCTGTGGCTCAAGAGGTAGGGTGGTAGCCTTGAATTGAAGAGCTCAATGATAGCATCCAGGCGCAGAGTTCAAACCCCATGACTGACAAAAAAAAATGTGTGTGTGTGTGTGTGTGTGTGTGTGTGTGTGTGTGTGTGGTGATGATGATGATAATGATGAATCCCTTACTATGTGTAGTTTAATACGTAGCAGTTAAAATATAAATAAACAACACCTTTAACAGCAAGGACATGGTTCTCTAACTCCTTCTCCTGTCCTAGCAACTGATGACCCCACTTAATTTACATTTCTAAGAAAGGAGCACCTGGAAGAGAACCCACAGCTGACCTATGACAGGTACATTGTGTAGCACCAATGGGCAGGAACTTTTGTTGCATTATGTCACTATGTGCTTGAATTTAATTGCTACAAATCAATAAAGTTAACTTGGTTGAGTCAAAATATCTGTTTGACAGTGCAGCTTTAATGTCAAGGAAGCCTGAGTTCAAATCTTGGCTCTGTCACTTTTTAATTAAATGATAATACATCAAGTTTCTCTGACTGTCCATTTACTTGTCTGTGAGATGGGAATCTTTTATCAATAATTCATGAAATGGCTGCGTGGAATACCATGGCCAGATGGAAAGGATTGGACAATTCTAGCCCAACATAGTAAACTGCACTGATATAATAGCTTTTATTATAATTATCTCCTAGAGAAAGCTATACCTTAATCTATTTCAGGTTACTTATGAAGCCATCAAGTGCTAACTTAAGGCCGGGTTTTTAGGTAATGTTTTTTTTTTTTTTACTAATGTAACCCCATGCATACCATGCATATTATCAAGCTACAGTTTTAGGCCAAATTATAATACCAATTTTTATGAATCCATTTCAGAATCCTGAGCTTAGTAATTTTGATAAATGGCTCCTTCAAAAACTTGGCTTTCATAGTGAATGAAAATGGTTTCAAGAGCTGAATTTAGAGCTAAGTAATTGTAGAACAAAACTCCCGTGGCAAAAAAAATAAGAAGAAAGGAGCTTAAAATATTGTTTCAAGACATTTTCCTTCACTTAGAGCACAAAAGCTTTTTGTTTGTTTTAAAAACAGCATTAGATACAACTTGCAAGAAACAGAATCTATTTCTCAAGATATAGATTGAAAATAAATTTGAATAGAGAAAAATAACCTTTGTACTACACGTTGGTATTGTGAGACCATTTGATTTTTAAATATAATCAAATTCACAATAGCTATAAGAAATAAAAGAGTATAGACTACTAGTGTGAATGTTGTATTAACTTACCCCTTAAATAGTTCCCAGTGTCTATAGTAATTTCTCTACTGACAAGCAGAGACTACTACTATAGAATTACAGAATCAGAAAGCAAACAAATAGAGAATGGTTGGGTGCCTATGCAGATGGGTAGGGAAAAAGCATAAAGCAATGCTAAGCCCTCTAGGAGCAACAGTGTAACTGGGAAATAAAAGCATGTATTTCTTCTTCTTTCTTTTAAAGGTTAATGCATGCAGTAAGGATGATAACTGCATTACACTTTGAAGGAAAGAAAATGATTTAGATGAGTTGTTCTTTATATGTGGTTTAGAATCCCCTGGGGCTCACCGAGAACTTTAAAAGGATTCACAAAAACAAAAATATTTTTATAAACTGAGAGAGGGTATTAATGCATGCAGTACCTGACATATGTAACTGTAACACCTCTCTACATTACCCCAACAATAAAAATAATAGTAATAACATTAAAGCAAATTTGATTTAAAAATGTTAAAAATCTCGAAAAGAGAATATCAAAATCTTCTTTACCTTTCTCACTTTCATCCTCTTATGACTCATTTGACATTTTATAAAGGCTCCATTAGGTTTGATGACTTCCTCTCTATGATATCTGAAGTGCCTTCATGTGTT
Source organism: Megascapheus bottae (assembly GCF_031878675.1). NCBI lineage: Eukaryota > Metazoa > Chordata > Mammalia > Rodentia > Geomyidae > Megascapheus > Megascapheus bottae. The sequence continues at coordinate 25,460,011 of NC_143520.1, forward strand.
AGTTCAGAACTTAGTTCAAGTTCTGTTTTAACTTTCATTTGGGAGATACAAACAGATGAGCCTAGAATGTCAAAAGCTACTTGGCTTCCCAAGTACATTTAGAGAATCCCAAGAGCCTTGGATTTACACTAAAGCTACAATATTGCCATTTTATTAGTATATAATTATTTTACATGACAAACTTTAAGCCCTGAATGGCAATGTCTTAGAGATACAAAGGCATAGTTGTTAGTTCAATATAATAAATATAGACAGAAGTCTTATTTCTCATTTGGTCATTCATGCAGACACCTGTATAAATACACACACACACACACACACACACACTTTGTGGGAGTACTGTTAGATGAAATAAACTCTATAACTTCAGAATTATCCAGGGAGAAAATACATACCAGTTTTACAAGAGACAATCTGCACTATGGTCAATGAATTTTATTTTTAATGGAAATTGTTTTAAGTTTTTCAAAAAGAAAGATAATATTAATCCTTGCATTGATGGCTCAGACCTGTAATATTAGATATTCTGTAAGCTGAGATCTGAGGATCATGGTTCAATGTCAACCTTACGTCCATTAGACTCTTACCTCTAATTTACTTCCAAAAAGCCAGAAGTGGACTTGCAGATCAAGTGGTAGCCATGAGAAAAAAGAGCTCAGGAAAAGCACCCAGACCCAGCTTCAGACCCCATATCTGGCACTAAAATAAAATCAAACAAACAAAAAAGCAAGGGTATATGCATAATATAAAATTTGTCATGTAGCAATACAGAGGAAAAGTGTCATGTTTGAGGGAAGAACAATTCTTTTAAGCATGAAAATTGTCATTTGCATCTGACATTCACGTATACGCACTCAGGCATACACAAATCCTTTAGAAGAGAAAGAACTTACAGAAGTAAATGGTAGACAAAACTTGGGAAGACCTAGCTGGGTGCCAATGGCTCATGCCTGTAATCCTAGCTATTCAGGAGGCTGGAATCTGAGGATCATGGTTCAAAGTGAACTCAGGCATGGCTGGAGACTCTTATCTCCAATTAACCACCAGAAAACAGGAAATGGTGCTGTGATAGAGCACTAGCCTTGAGCTGAAGAGCTCAGTGACAGTGCAGAGGCCCAAAGTTCAAGCTCTATGACCAAAAAAAGAAAGAAAAAGAAAGAGAAATAACAACAATAACGACAAAAAACACTTGAGAAGACCTATTTCAACAACAATTGTTGCTTGCTGTCCCTGTCTATGAATTCCTTTCTCTTCACTACTCCAAAGAATTTCTGACATCTAAATATCAAACTATTTAGAAGAGAAAATTAAATTTTTGGAGTAATTAGCCCAAAACAGTTAACAGAAATACTTGTTCGAGCTCATACATATAATCCAGATGGCTTTTAATACTATATATAGAGTTTTGGATTGACTGGAAATTTAATTCTATTTCTCCTTGGTCTACGTTATTCTCTCAAGTTTGAACCTGTAGACACTCCCACAGAACACCATGGGGCAGCACTCTAGTATTAGGATTCAAGGTAAGCAGAAGTCCTAGAGGAGGGATGTGGAGGAGAAACTGTCTCTTGTAAGCATGTCCAAGAAGAGAGGGCACTATACCCTTGAGAGCAAGACAGGCTCCGTGACTGACATCTTGATATTGCCATGTTACGTCTGATTGGGAGGATGGAGACCACAGTCAGATGCCTTCCTTCAGTACAAAAGAAACTAGGAGTTGTTTGTGCTCATGATAAGGATTTCAGGTTGTAATCATAAATACAATGATTTTCTATAGGCTGGCTTGATATTATTCAATGGTATAATAGTGTGTAGTGTGATAAAAATCAAGTACGGGAATTTTTACATGTAGTGATGGAAACACTTGAAGTAGGAAGACATTTATTTATTTTATTTGGCCGTGCTGGCATTTGAATTTAGGGCCTTGTATTTCATAGGGAAGTGTCCTTCCCCTTGAACCCTATCCCCAACCCTGTTTATTTAAGTATTTGGGGGTAGGATTTCCTGCTTTGGCCTGAGGCCATCCCTGAAGCAGAACCTTCCTACCTACACCTCCTACATAGCTGGTGTTACTCCCATGAACCACTATGCCCAGCTTTTTTTTTTACAAGAAAGAGTCTCATTAACTTTTTTGTGTGAGCTAACCTAGAATTTCTTTTTTTTTAATTGTATTTTATTGTCAGGATAATGTATAGATACATTAGTCAGGTAATCGCACGTACTTCTTCAACCTTGATAGCCCATTTTTGTCCCCCATTCTCTCCCCCTACTCCTCCCAACCATCTTGTTTTCCCCCTTCTCTTCCCTATTTCAAATACACAAATAAGCATATATATGATATGCAGTAACCACATGAGATTAATCCTCAGTGGAAAAAAAGAAAATAACTTCTCATAGTATATTAAGAACAACAATTACAAAGATAAACCTCTAGTTTCCATAACCTAGAGTTCATTTCATTTAGTCTCATCCTGTATCACCATATGTATAGCTTTTGAGGTATTGTGATCATCTGCTAGGAGAATCCTAGATGAATACTAATTACTACAAATGAGGGAAGCCATGGAGCCCTTATATCCTGAGTAGCTGGGTTTAGAGTCATGAACCACAAGCCCAAGTACAAAACTTTCATGTGTATCACTCTACAATGTAGATCTTATCTTCTATGTTTTGCTTTAATAAGGAACTTAGTGAAGAAAATCTAAGCCATTTGTTATCAATAATATATGGACTTGTTTCTAGAGTTTATCATCCTTTTCTAATACACTAGGTTGAAAAGGCAGAAACTGAAAAAAGCAAGTGTTTTGAAGAGAATAAAGAGCTCAGCAATGCAGATATGAAATCCATATCCAGGAATGTGAAGGTATATTTCATGATGCACTCAACTGTATGCTACTCACATGTATACCCATACACGTTGCACATAGTTTGTTGGAAATAATTCAGCTTTGTCTGCCATTGCATGGATTCAAAGGAAATCTGTTGATAATGTTAAAATTGTCCAATATATTTATCTAGAGTTGAAGTACTGTTTCTTCAGTTTTAATTCTAAGATAATTTTGCAGTGGGTTTTCATCTAAAAATAATCACCTTTGATAGTGGTCCTATACTTGAAATGACTATAGTAGTCTTTTGCAACACTTTCAGGCAACTGATTACCGTGAAAAAATACAGTCATCATTACAAAGCCCACATATTTTTTCAAAATGTAATTGGATACTGACAAATCTTAAAAAAAAAACATTTTTCTAAGATGAAGGGGTGAAGAAAATAGATCTGAGGAAATTTTGCTGCTATTGTAACCCCCCTCTATGGCTGTGCCTTTTGTCATATCATTGTGCATTTATTCCCATAAGATACAGAAAATGTTTTTCTGCCTCTACTGCTCTCTATCTAAGCCATGTAACTTCCCTGGACAATGGAATAGCAGTTATGCCAGGATCAAAGGCTTGAAATGTGTTAGAGCAATCAGACTGGCTTTCTTATCTGCTTTCCTTTTTCTTTGACGATGTATTTTGGATAATTTCTTCTCCCAAGGGGATGAAAGCCATATGGATTCCACATGAACCTAACCTGATTTAGAGCCATGCCTAACAAACCTACTCTAGACCAACTGAATTCCAACCAACTTCAGGTGAATAAAAAGTGAAATGAAAACAGCAGAAGAGAAATAAACAAGTACTATTTAAGTCACTAAGTTCTGTGATTGTTTTTTATCAGTGACTATGATTTTTTTCACTGTGTTTAACAGTCATATTTATACCAATGAATATGAATTTCTTCATAAAAATTTCCTGGAAGTACTCCCCAAGCTTCTCATCAACAAATCTGTTGACCCATCTGAGAAAACATGTTTAATTTTCAGAGAGAAAACGGAGACTGAAGAAAGCCAAATGACTTACCCTATGCTAGTCAATGGATCTACAATTCAAGAGCCAACTTTTGACTCTCAGTTTGTTTGTTCTCCCTTCCACATTCTACTATTTGGTAATATTTGCTTTAGGCATATGGTGCAAGAATAAGTTTCTGCACCAAATCAACTGCTGCTGCTAAATCCACACATAGTGTAAAATATTTACAACAGTCAAACATACTTGCTGCTCTAAAGAATGCCGAAGTATGCAATGTGCAGAGGTTGACATGACTGTTCCACAATTAACTGGATCAGTATAAATGATGTTATTGAATTTCCCTACAAATCTAGCTTGACTGTTAATGCTTATAATAGGACTTGTGAGTGAATCCAAGAACTTATTTGGTAGAAGTCCTCTGAAATCTGTTTATTACATTAAAAAAAAACCATAATGTTCTCTGCTCATGCTGCAACAAATTCTTTTGTCCTTAATCTGTGTGAAAATATTTGGGTTTCTATTAACCTAACTGCAAAACTTCAGCCTACATTTTCTATGTGACTGGAAATAAGTCATTGGCTTAGAGGGCATTTATATTCCAGAAAGGAGGCTGCTGTTGCTAAGAAGCAGGCAAATAAAAATATCACTCATTCCCAAACAGTAACCCAGGGTCACGTGCACACTCAAACAAAAGCCACTCAGCCTATTTTATTCTAATTGAAATAAGCCCTTCATTTCTACATTGAACACTGAAGTATATTTGAATATTGAGAAAAGACTGCATTGTATTCTCTTCGTTTCTGTATGTTCCCTCTCCTTTCTTTCACTTTTTTTTCTCACTTACCCTCAGTCCCTCTTTCCCTTTCTCTTTTCCTCTTTCCCTTCTTTTCTCTTCTCTTCCTCATCCCTTTTTCCTCCCTCCTTCCCTTTCTTTCTCTTTTTTTTTACAGTGTTTTTTTCTTAGTAAGTGCTCACTGTATAGCTGAAGCTGGCCTAGTAATTGCAACCTTCCTGCTTTAGCCTTCCAAGTGAGATAATTACAGGCTTCAGTTTTGTGCCATCATGTCCAGTTTATACACTATTTCACCAAGAAAATTACACTCATGCTACTCATATCACACCGCAATTTAGATTAAAATTAAAGATAATATGAAGGTACTTCAAGGAAAGTTCAAATAATTGCTCAAATAATATAATTGTACTTTGTGTCAATGAAGTAAATAGCTATTTTCCTTAACTATAATTTTTTAAAGTTAGATCACTTAACATGTCCTTTAATAGAATATGATTAATAATATATTTTGTAATTGAATTAAAAACTTTGTTACCTATGCATCACAATATTGAGTAATATCTTGTATTTTTTCTTATTTTGTGGCGATGAGCTAAAAGGAGAAAATTTTGGCTCATGCCTTGTATGTAACAGCTATTCCCTCTACTTTTTACTTTATTACCATCTCTAAGAGAAAGATTTCTAACTAGAGCTAAATAAATTTGTGTTTTAAGATACATGAAATTGTAATAAAGCATTTACAGAAGTTGTAGAAATAGAATGTTTTATAATACTGAGTGTATGCTAGAGTTAATGAGAACATAAATATTTCCATCTGGGAAGATCTTTGGGAATAGCTGGATTTAAAATCCTCATTTGCCATGAAGAAACTGTGCCATAGTGACAAAGATGGCTTCACGTTATACCAGTAGAAATATATGTTCTGTCCTTTATTTGATAGTCCCTAAACAGAGCATATCCTGAGGTCTATGAGTTATTTTTCTGATATTCTGTGAAAACATCCCAGAGGAAGTGCAGGATTGAGAGCATTAGATTCTATTAAACCTGGAGAGCAAAGGCTATGCATAACCAAAGACCTGACAAAATGACAGAGTAATTAGATTCAAATTACCATTTAACTATCATATATTTTGACAAATAAAAGTTCCAACTAAAAATGTTTGTGAACAATATAAAACAAATGAAAAGCAAGTCTTTAAAAGAGAAGGAAAGACAAATGAAATGATTTCCAGAAAAGACAGAAATAGGGCCTTTTCAATAGAGAAGAATCTGAAGAAGTTGAAAAATAAAACAAAATAAAATAAAATAAAAGATTAAAACGAATTGAAGAAAGAACTGCTGCTTAAGGTAAATAGGATTCTGTAAGGAACAGAGAAGAAAGGAGTTCACATTTTTAATAATGATGGAAAAAAATGAAGACTGTAAATCATTGGAAAAGCATAAGTTGGTATAGTTAACACATCTATTGTATTTTCACACTTCGTTGTGCAGAATCAAATTCTATCAAATGCTTTGAGTGGATCTTATTCAGTTCTAGTGATCCTGGCATTATAGCTAGATCTCATGTATTTCAGTGCCCTGCTGTGAGGTTTCAGCAATTACTATTTTTCCTTAAATGGTTTATTTCTAGATAATCACTGCATGTTAGGTGTTATCTTCTAATTATCACATAGGTTACTGTAAACTCTGGGTACTTTTCAGGGATATGCTTTCAAATTTATTGTCCAAGCACCATTTTCTCACCTCCTAAACAAAGCAGTTTTTTTGCAAATTATTCTCCAATTATTATTTAAAATTTTTACCTGAGAAAAATCGAAGCAGATACTTCAATGACTTCATACAGATGTATAATTCATCCAGATCAAGATACTAAATGGTTGTCATCTTCAAAAGAAATCCATTGTGTGTCCTGTGAATTCTTGCCCAAAGGTGAGCAGTGTTCTGATTTTACTTTCACTTACTAGTTTTGGTTGTTATTTAAATCATGGTTAATAAATGAAATAATAAAATGTACCCGTTTGTGTGTACCTTCTTTAACTTTCTGTGAGATGCACCTGTGTTGTTGTGATTGGTTCTAGTTTTTTCAAAATGCTATGAAACATGTCATTACATAAAATGAACCAGCCCTGAAAGTTTTGGTCTTTCTATCTGTTGCACATAGGACATTCTTCATAGTGTCCATACAGAGATTTTAAAAGATAAGGCTAAGCAACAGATGTGAAGCATGGGATCCCTAACATCCTCGACACATATGACCTCTGGGCACCATGACAACCTTGTCAGTCCAATTTCAGATGCATTTAATGACAGAATGTTACAATCGAAGCCCAATGTCATGCATAATGTGACAGATGAAATCTGACTTTTCAAACTTTCTAGCAGCCAGAAAGAAGTAAACTCAAATGAGTTCCAGGAAAATAAGAGAAATTTGTTCAAAAACAGCAGGACTTCTTTCCACATTTACATTGCAATTCTTATAGTGGAACTTGAAGAGATTATACCCTGAATTCCCTTATGCCATTGTTTAAAGTGTCGCCAGATTACTAAGTCATAAATCTCAAGTACAGAGCAGCTAATGCTATATCATTAACCAACTTCAATCATTTCTTACTCTGGGCTGCTCTCAAAGCTGAATTAAATGTTAAACAGATTATATACTATACTTAATTTTACTATTTAATGTCTTCAATATAAAAGCCCACTAAATTGGATGCTTTTTCTTCACCCTGGGGAGAACAATGTTCCACCCTGTAGCCTGATAACTACATGGGAATGTGATGATTAATCCTCTCCATATTCTGCCACCTATATGTCCATCATTTTCAAACAGAAAAGGACATCAGTATAGTTTAGGACACAGACATCCCCTACATAGGTGAAATGACAGGTTAGCTAAGTTTGCTGTTCACTAGATTAAGACAAAGAACCACAGGTAAGGCCATGAAGGTGTGTTACTTCATTGTTCTATGAAAGCAAATTGCTTCAAGCGGTCTCTGAGAATCAATATGAAGAAAATAGCGGTGGCCAAATCAATAGCTGTACAGAAGAAACGAGAGTTGGAGCTGATTTATTCTAAGGAAAAAACAGTAGCTTAAATAAGAACAATTGAAATCAAGACCTGAGTAAACTTATCACAAGACATTATCATTCTTCATGACTCACTTTTCTTCTCTACTGACCAAAATATGTACTCATAAACACATCTTTCAGAACTTCAAAGGTAGTACCAATCCTTTTTCTCTTATTAGTAACCAAGAAATTTTCAAGAGAAGAAACTGAAATCCAGAAGAATGAAAAGTAATATGATCCAGGTAGCTTTCTCTCTTGAGACTTTATCACCAAGGATACTAAAAAAACCTAGTGTTTTTAAGATTATTTTTACCTTTTTATTTTTTATTTTATTGTCAGAGTAATGTATATAGGGGTTACAGTTAACATTGACATCTCTTCTCATGGTTTTGTCTCTCTTACCCTCCGTCCATCCCCTCCCACTCATCTTGTTTCCTCCCCTTCCCTATTTCAAATAAATGAATGGATATACAATATATCAGGTAACAAAGTCAGATACAGTAACCACATGAAATTAACTGTAAGGGGAAAAAAGAGAAAAGAAATAACATAGTACATTAAGAATAACAATCACAAAGATAAACCTCTTGTTTCCATATCCTAGAGTTCACTTTGTTTAGTCTCATCCTATAGAACCATATGTTCATAGGTTTTGAGCTACTGTGATCCTCTGCTAGAGAATCCTAGATGTGTGCTAATTATTATAAATGAGGGTAAACATGGAGCCTATGCTTCTTTGGGTCTGGCTTACTTCATTTAATATGATTTTTCCAAGTCTTTCCATTTATTTACAAATGGGGCCATGTCATTCTTTCTCTTGGCATCATAAAATTCCATTGTGTATAAGTGTCACATCTTCTTGATCCAATCATCAACTAAGGAGCATCTGGGTTGGTTCTGTATCTTAGCCATGGTAAATGATGCTGCAATGAACATTTTTGTGCTAGTAACTTTAGTATGCTCTTGTTTCTGGACATTTGGGTAAATGCCGAGGAGTGGAAATACTGGGTCATAGTGGAGCTCTGTGTTTAGTCTTTTGAGGAACTGCCATACTGCTTTCCATAGTGGTTTTATTAGTTTACACTCACACCAACAGTGTAGTAACATTCCTTTCTGGCTTCATCCTTGCCAGTATCTATTGTTATTAGAGTTCTTAAAGAGAGTCATTCTAATTGGAGTGAGGTTGGATCTCAAAGTTGTTTTCATTTGTGTTTCTTTTATGTGAAGCATTTCTTCATGTGTCTATAGGCCATTCTTATTTCCTCTTCAGTGAAGTCTCTCTTTTAAGGCTTTAGCCTACCTTTTAGTGGGATGATTGTTTCTTTGAAGATTTGTTTTTGAGAGATTTTCAATTTTTTTATCTGTAGGTATATTTTAGAGATGAGGCCCTTGTCTGCTATATGGCTACTAAAGATCTTCTCCCACTCTGTAAGCTTTATCTTTAGCATGTTTGCCATATAGAAGCTCTGCAGTTTAATGCAGTCCCATTTCTCCAAAAAGAAACCCAAAATTTTTAATCTCAGAATTTTCTTTCTTGTCCCTGCGAGAAACATGAGCTTCAACTCTGTATAGATTGTTCATAATACTTATAAATTCAGCTTAGGCAAATCTTCCACTAGTTTCGAACTGTTGACAATCAAACAGAAACACTTGACCTAAAGAAGAGCCAGAAAGTTGTGACTCAAGGGTTTAGGTGATAAATAGGAATATTACAGAAGTATATATGAAGATTTTTTCTAATAAAACATATTTAAGTCAAAAAATGTCCTTTATAATTAGAGGCTATTGAAGTATTTATTAGTTCACTGAGTTCTTCTCACTTGTAAGGAAGTTATTTAGATGAAATTCAAATGCTTATTCTCTTTCTTCTCAGATTCTCAATACCAATTTTGTATATTCCCAGGGATGTACTACCACCATCTTTGAATTGCAATACATGTAACCAGAATACTTATAAGTGCATAGTTTGATAGAATTTTAAACAATATATGGAACTAGCTGCCTGGCAAACAGCATAGTATAAAAACTTCAGAAACCCCCTTATGTAGTCCCCTGTAGACACTCCCAATCACAACAAACCACTCTTCTCACTTCTAACTAGATAAATTAGTTGCTTTTAGTTTTTACAGAAAAAATAAAGCACTCTGTGTCTTTTTTTCTGTTGGGTCATTTGTTTGATAATGCATTCGTGAGATTCATCTGTATTGTTGAACAGAGATATAGATCTATAATTTCAACCAGTGTATAGTGTTTCATTATATAAATACATTTCATATTATTTAGAAAATCTTAATGGTTTTTGAGCTGTTTTGGTACTAATTCAAATATGGTTGTTATGAACATTTTAATGTATGTCTTCCTGAGAATAAATATTCTACTTAACACATTCCTAGTAATTTATTTAGCATATTCTGGCCTGTAGACCATGCATGTGTTCAGGTTTAGTAGTTATTATCAAACATTTTCTCAAAGTGTCTATGTCAGTTTTCACTATCACCATCTGTATACAAAAGTTCCAGTTACTCTATTTCTTTGCCAATTATTTCTTTCCCATAGTATCATTGACAGTTTTTTATAATGTGTATATTGTGTAACAGCATGCTGTGTTTGTATTTTTATTAATTTTTATTTGTATTTATTTATTTTTATGGGTCAAGGGGCTTGAACTCTGGGCCTGGCCATTGTCCCTGAGCTTTCAGCTCAAGGCTACCACCCAGCCCTTGAGCCAGGCCTTACTTCACGTATTCTACAGGTTAATTGGAGATAAGAGTCTCAGGTCCATTTGTGCCTGTGCTAGCTTTGAACTTTGAACCTCAGATCTCAGCCTCATTAGTAGCTAAGATTACAGGTATGAGCCAGTGTGACTGGCCTGTGTTTTTAATATGACAAATACAAGTGATTTTTATGCACCAATTAGCTATTTATCTGGCTTTTCTTCTAATGTTTATCCAAGCCCTTTGGCCATTTTCCATAATGATTGTTATTTTCTCAAATTGATATGTAGTGATTGTTATGCTTTCTGGATAAAATCCTATACAAAAATTTAGAACATATTTTTAAACTCTCAGTAGACTTAGAAGTATTTAATGAAAGTGCAATGTAAGAAAAAGATCCTACACCCTAAGCATAGTGATAATTCAGTAAATGGATTTGGTAGTGTATTAAACAAGGCAGAAAATAGAATTGTAAAACCATGTACAGAGGAATAAAAACTGTTGAAAGGCTTCCTACGTATGACTGTGGACTTAACAAAAAGGAGAGAAAAGACAGGACAAGAGGAATTCCCACTGACAACAAAAGAGAATTTCTTTAAAAAAAAATAAAAGACAGTAGATATTCAGTAAAGTCCAAGCCACTTCTGTCAACCTGGCAGTAAAAAAGAGAAAAATACTCAAGGAGACAGAAAATAACACCTATTACATACAAAGAAAAGATGACTTCTGAATTAATTAGAAATAATAAGTCAAGAATCACTGGAATTGCCAGGTGCAGGTGGCTCATGCCTGTAATCCTAGCTGCTTAGGAGGCTAAGATCTGAAGATCATAGTTCAGAACCAGCCCAGGTGTGAAAGTGCCTGAGACTCATATCTCCAATTAACCACCAGAAAACCAGAAATGGCACTGTGGTTCAAGTAGTAGAGTACTATCATTGAGCTGAAGAGCTCAGGGACAGTGCCCAAACCCCATGAGGGACCAAAAAAACAAAGAACAAAGAATCACTGGAATAGTCTATCTAGGATCTGTCTGTCTGTCTGCCTGTCTATTTATCTGATCCTAATCCTGAATTAAGGCAAGCATTTCTTAAATGGGTTTATTCATAGCAAGTCACAGAATTGAATAGTCTATTTATAACAGGTTTTGTGAATCCAGCCCAGGAAGAAAGTTTGGAAGATCCTTCTCAACTGAAAGCCAGATGCAGTGGCATTTGCATGTCACCCCTACTATACAGAGGCAACATGTATACAGAGCAACATGCTCCAGGCCAGCCTGGGCAGAACAATACACAAGACTCTATTTTAATGGAAAAGGGTGGGAATGGTGGCACATCCCTGTCTTCATAGAAACAAATGGATCATAATCCAGGTACAGACCTGCAGTGAGACAAGGACAAAAATAATGCTGTCCAAGGGGCTTATCAGTAGAGTACGCACTTAACAAGCACAATGTTAACAAGTCCAAACCAGTAGCATTCAACATTTAGAAGCAATAGTAATTTTTACTTGTCACATACAAATTTTTAAATTGCAATATTAATGGTTAACCTCCATAAACTAAAATATGAAGGACAAACTCAAAACTGTATTTTCTTTCTTGTTTATTTTTTAAAAAAATTTAGAGTGATCTGTATTTTTAGGCAGTATCTGAAGGTACCAACATTGGGAGCTGATGAGGATTCTTCAGTACATGGTAAATCCTCACTGGCTTTTGATAGCACTGGTGTTTTCCGCTTGGATCCATGGTATTGCATTAAAGAGTTATTAAAGTTCTATTTGGATCAAAAATTTGGGAAATTACTGATAATTATTAGCCCAGTGCAGAAAGCATACTGATAAGGGTAAGTGCCAGGCTAAAATATTTTAAAAGCCAAAAAGGAAGTCTGAGAAAGAGATGGACATATCTACTAACACCATCAATAAAGAAATAAATTAGGAATAAACAATTCCAGATAATCACCGAGGCTAAATAACTATGTTCTAATGCTATTTCACCCTGCTTGTCACCATTCCCCATGTCTGAATGTTTAATGGAGATTCTGATATACAAGCTAAATATTTTAATGTGTAATGTAATGTACTTCTCAAGCAGAAAAAAATTAAGTTAATTACCCCCTTTGTAGCACTTAGCTGAAATAAAATACTGTTTTCCCCTATGAAGCAATGAAGAGTTTGTGAATAGTGGTAGTCAGAAGAGGCATGGTACAGACACAAATAACCCAGGAAACTGTTATGTAAACAGGCTGGTAACAATGTGGAGCATGAAAATAATTTTACACCAGTAATTACATAACAAAGTTTATTCTGTTGCCTCCAATAGTCTCACTTGTTCTTATACATTATCCATGTCAAATTTTAGTTTTTTTCAAGCTGTCTGTAAAATAACAATGTTTTTAAAATTGTATTTTACTGTTCAGATAATGTATAGAGGGGTTACAGTTACTACATTAGTCAGGTGGTGAGTACATTACTTCTCAAATCTTGATACCCCTTCCCATGTTTTTGTCCCCCTTGCCCTCACTTCTTGACCTCCCAAGCTATCTTGTTTTCCCTCCTTCCCTTCCCTATTTCAAATAAACAAATCAGTGCATATAACAACTTTTTAATAGCTGCATCAACTATCACCTGGCCTGGGTACATATATACATGCATCTATACATATATGCATATATACATACATATATGTACACATATACATGTATGTATGCATGCATTCTCTGTAAAAGGAAAAACTATTGATACAGGACTTTAAAGAGAGCTGCTGAACTCCCTGAAACTTTCATCAGGTGATTTCTAAATGCTTACTTCCAGTTATCTGAAGGACAGTACTAGCTGGAGGTGAGGCGTCATTGTTTCTTGTCACACATTTTTATCCATTTATTTTCTTCTTTTCTACCATCATTGGCTTAAAATCAAAACACACACACTCCCAGGAGATACCTAAGTGTTTTCTATTGAGATATAGAGATGCCACAAAAAGTAGCTATTCTCAAAAGATTAGAAATGGTGGAAACCGGAAAAGATATTTTTTACCCTTTTATTTGAAAGCCTCCTTCAGCAGATTGTGCCCAGAGGCAAGAAGAGACTCCTTGGAGCACTGGTCCACTTGAGAAGCAGAGAAAGCACAAGGGTATTATTCTCACTGTCCTTGGTGTTTCACTCATACATTTTCTTCTTCCAATGAAGTTCATTAGCTTAGATAACTAAGAATTGAGATGCATAATAGACTTTTATAGACATTATCTAACACTTCATTAATAATCTCAAAAATGCTTAAAATATATCTATATGAAGTTATACTGAATTTTATTAGAAATTTCTTGTGATTTACCTTTCCAATTATGTTCATTTTTTTTTCTTTTTGTAAAATTTTTATTGTCAGGGTAATGTATACAGGGATACAGTTACATTCATCGGGTAGTTAGTTGGTATATTACTTCTTGCACATTGATACTACTTCTCATGTTTTTGTCATTGTTTCCCATCCCACCCTCTCCCAATCATCATGTTTCCCCTTTCACTTCCCTATTTCAAATAAACAAATAAACAGATACACAATATACCAGGTAACAAAGGCAGACAGAGTAACCAAATGAGATTAACCTAAGGGGAAAAAAGAGAAAAGAAATAACATACATTAAGAACAAAAATCACAAAGAAAAACCTCTTGTTTCCATATTCTACAGTTCATCTTATATGGCCATATGTTCATAGCTTTTGAGCTTGTGATCCTCTGCTAGGAGAATTCTAGATGTGTACTAATTATTACAAATGAGGGAAAAATATGGAGACTATGTTCCTTTGGGTGTGGTTTACTTCATTTAATATTTTTCTTCCCAAGTCTTTCCATTTCTTTAGGAATGGCGTGATGTCATTCTTTCAATAACAGCATAGAATTCCATTGTGTATCAGTACCACATGTTCTCAATCTATTCATCTACTGAGGGGCATCTAGGAGCTTCAGTATGCCCTTGTTTTGGGACATTTGTGTAAATGTCAAGGAGCTGGATTGCTGGATCATAGGCTAAGTCTAATATTTGAGGAATTGCCATACTGCCTTCTAGTGTAGTTGAAAGAATTTACAGTCCCACCAACAGTGTAGTAGAGATCCTTCCTGGCCACAACTCTGCCAGCAATAATAGCCATTCCAATTTTTAATTGGCATAGGTCAAAACTTTATTAACAAAGGTCCAGAAACCCAACAAATTAAAGAAAGTTTGTACAAATGAACTTCTATATGGCAAATGACGCATCTACCAAGTTAAATAGAAAGCCCACAGAGTGGGAGAAGATCTTCACTATCCATACAACAGACAAGAGCCTCATATCTAAAATAGGCCTACATCTCAAAAAATTGAATATCTCAAAAACAAATCCTCAAAGAAACAACCTTCCAATTAAAAGGTGGGCTAAAGATTTCAAGAGAGACTTCTCTGAAGAGGAAATAAGAATGGCCTGTAGACATATGAAGAAATGCTCCCATCTCTGGTCATACAAGAAATCCAATTATATACTTTTTAATGAAAACTTTTGTCCAGCTAAAATCTACTTTTCTAATTTCCAAACACTGCTAATTTTGGCCTTTTTCTTCTTTCTGGTTACTTTGGCTGATGGTCTGATAATCTTATTTGCTCAAATAATCAACTCTTTTGGCTCTTTATTTTAATTCTTTGAGGCCCTATTTCATTAATTTAAGTTCTGATCTTTATTGTTCCTCTCTTTTGGCTTGTCTGACGTCTGGCTTATCCTAGATTCTCTGAGAGCTTGTCGTCGTGCATCATTAACCTACTTAATTTACAATTCTAATTTCCTGATGTATATACCCAGAGCTATAAACTTCTTCTTATATCCACCTTTGCTGAATGCCAAAAGTTCTAGTCATCTATATTTTCATTGTTATTTGATTTAAATATCTGATATTGAAATAGTTTTTTAAATATCTGTTGGGTTTTTTTTATAATTTGGGTAATTTCTGTAGTTTGTCTTACTGGTTTTTTCTGCTTTCATTCCATTATGATCTGGCAAGTTACAGAAATTGTAGTATTTATTTCTTAAGACTTTCTTTGTGTTTCAGATATGATCTACTATGGAGCTGCTGAGAAAAAAGTACTGCATTCTCTAGTTGCTGATAGAATATTCTGTATGTGTGTGATGAGTTTTGATCTATAGTGTAGCTTCACTGTAATGTTTTTATTAGTTAGCATATTAGAAGGGCATATCTACTGGTAAGTGGAATATTGAATTCATGCTTATTATTATTTTACATTCTACATCTACCTTTATCTTTAGTAGCATTTGTTTTATTTAATAAGGTGCACTGACAGTCAATATACATACATTTATAATTGATTTCCTATTGATTTATTTCTCTTTATCAATTTATAATAACCTTGTCTTCTCACTACTTGAAGAAGAAAGATTGCTTGGTTGTGTATGAATACAATGACTTCCAAGTTTATTTTATTTTACTCATTTATTCATTTATTGCCAGTCTTGGGGCTTGAACTCAGGGCCTGAACACTGTCCTTGGGCTTTCTTAAGGCTAGAGCTCTACCACTTGAGCCACAGCACTTCTTCCAGCTTTTTTATATGTATGTGGTACTGAGGAATCTAAATTTTGCGCATTGTAGGCAAGCACTCTCACATTAGGCCAAACTCCCAGCCCTAACTCCTAATTTTAGAATCCCATTCCAGTTCCATTTCCATTTTTTTGACTTTCTGTCTGCTTAACTCATTGTTTCTTCTTTTGTCTGCAGGAACTCTTAGTCTCAGCACTTTTCATTCTGTGACTTTTCTATAAAATCAGAATTACCCTGTAGGCCAACATTAGGTTGAATCTCAGTATGGCTTTTGTTCTGAGTTCTTAAAAACAGGAAGATATAAGGACTTTAAATTTTATCTTCTAGTGTAGTAAAATGTAGTAGGAAGTTTTTCTGATCTGACAAATTGCTGATTATTTGGGGAGGAAGAAGTGATGTCTATTTTAGTGTCAGTATGCTATGAAGATTATGAGTCTCCTGTATATGTGACAGTTCTGTACAATTCTGATGTCTGTGCTTTTTAAAGACTTCTGTTTTCCATGTTTTTTTTTTCCACCCCACCCATAGTTCCTGCTATGCTACCACCATACTCATGGCTGGGCTCTCTTTTAACCCAGTATTTAGCTCTGTGAAGTCTCAGGCTTTTTCAGGTCTCTGCTCTTAACTACATTTCTATATCTTCTGACCATCATCCATTTTAAAGGGAAACTGTTGGGCTGCTTTGTTCAGTTCTCTAAAAAATCTTACCATCACCAGATGCCTCCATCCACTATCTTAGACACTTTCATAGCCACAGTTATTATTAAGCTTCATAAATTTAGGAGAAGACAAATGTGTAGATGAAGTCAATTGATAAATAAGCTAATTAGTTGATGTTTACAATTTTTGTTGAAGTTCCTTGGGCTAAGCAAGAAGAACAGGCTGGTCTGAACTTTCTCCAGAGAACATCTGGGACATGAGAATAATCCTGGGACAAATGTACTTTCTTGAAACAATTTACCATTAGACAACCAATGGAAAAAGGAAAAAAGAACACAGGAAAAATTCAAATGTTTGTAAATAAATGAAAATGAGGCACAAGAAAGTATAACTAAGAGAAAAGTTTATATCAACATACCCTGTATCTAAAAAGTAGAAATATCTCAGGTGAGCAACTGAGGGAACAAATTAAAATAAGAACAAATTACATGTCAAATTAGGAGATAAATAATAAAGATTGGAGCAGGAATAAATTAAGTGAAAATTAAAATAATACACAAAAATCCTGAAGCAATGAAAACACCTGGGTTTTCAAGAGGGATGAACAAGATAAGGTAAACTTAACTAAGAAAAGGAGAGAATAGACTAAAACAAGATCAGAGGTGAATAAGAAAACATTGTATCAGAAATAACAGAACAATAAAATTAACTATTATAAAAGTGATACAATGTATTTAATAATGCTGAAGGAATGACCAAATTCCTAGGCATGAACATATACCAATATTGAATTACAGAGAAATAGCAAACCCGAACAAGCCAATAACAAATAATGAGAATAGAATCAGTGAAATAAAAAGTCTCAACACAGATATCTGACATATTGAATATATGTTTATTTGAAAAAAGGATAGGGAAGGGGGAAAACACGATGAGGGGCAGGGATGGGGGAGGGAAACGGGGACCAAAACATGAGAAAGGGTATCAATGTTTGTGAAGTATCTGGTGAATGTAATGTAACCCTTCTATTAATTATAATAAAAATATATGAAAGAAAAAGAAAGTCTCAACACAGAAAATCTATGACCAGATGGCATCACAGCTGAATTCTACCAAATCTTTACAGAACAACTAATGATAATTCTCCTAATAATATCCCCAATGAGAATGAATTATTATAAAAATATTCTATAATGGCGGCGGGAGTTTGGCCTAGTGGTAGAGTGTTTGACTAGCATACACAAAGACCCAGGTTCAATTTCTCAGTACCACATACCTAGGAAAACCAAAAGTGGTGCTATGGTTCAAGTGATAGAGCACTAGCCTTGAGGAAAGCACAAATACAGTGCTCAGGCCCTTAGTTCACTCCCCAGGATGGCAAAAATAAAAAACAAAAAATAAATATATTCTATGAGGCCAACATTACCATTATATAAACTTCAGATAAAGACAATACAGAACAAAACAATCAAATACTATAGGCCAATATATCCTTGATGAACAATCTTTTAAAATACAAATAAATGCTGTATCAACCACATATTGAAAAAATTATTTACTTGGCTGAGTGGGATTCATCCTGTAATTGTAAGAATGGTTAAATGCAAGTCACTAAATTTGGTACATCTTGTCAACAGAAGGTTAAGCTAAAAAATAAACGTACATTATCAATTGATTAAAGAAAGCACAGGAAATCAGCACAGTGGTTCATGGCTCATGCCTGTAATTCTAGCTACTCAGGAAGCTGAGATCTGAGGACCAAGGTTCAAAGCCAGCCAGGGCACAAAAGAACCAAGACTCTTATCTCCAATTAACCTCTACAAAACAGAAAGTGGGACTTGGCTGGAGGGTAGGGTGGTAGCCTTGAGCTGAAGAGCTCAGGGAAAGTGCCCTGGCCAAGTTCAAGTCTCATGACACACACACACACACACACACACACACACACACACACACACACACACAAAGAAAGCACAGAATAAAATTCAATTTCTCATCAAAAGAAAATCCTTATCTCCTTAAGATCTGGAAAAGTTGAGGATACCCAATTTTACTATGTTAATTTAGCATAAGTCTGAAATTCCAGTCAAAGCAATCAGCCAAGAACAAAATCAAGCAGCATTCAAATTAGAAAAGTAGACATATAATCATTACTGTTTGCAGATGATGCGACCTTATTTGCAGAAATACCGAAAAATCCAATAAACAGTTTCTGGAACAAATAAAATAATTCAATAAAGTTTCAGGACACAAAACAAGTACATACAAATAACTAACATTGGGGGGTGGATGGGAGCAAGGGAAGAATGGGGGGAAATGGATGACACTGTTCAAAATCAAATGTACTCATTACTTAACTTATATAACTGCAAACCGTCTGTTCATCACCTTTATAAGAAAAATAAAAATAAATAAAAATAAAATCTGTGTTTTTCTGTTCCTCCAAAAAGTTAGCATTTCTATTAACTGAATAAGAACAACACAATTTCTTCCATAAAAGGAATACAAAAGTAAAATACATACAAATATCAATGAAAGAAATAGAAAGGGACTCAAAAACACTGAAAACTGTCCTGTTTCTATTGATTTAAAAAAATCAGTAGATTTTATAGATTGAATGCAATTCTTAACAAAATAACAATGCTAGGAAATGCTAAAGAACTGGAAAAACAAACAAAATTTATATGATGCCCCAAAAATCCTAATTAGTCAAAACCATTTCATACAAATAGGAGAAAGCAGGAAGTTAAAAAGCTGAAATAATCAAACAGCATTTTATTCGCAAAATGGACAAATAAACCAATAAAGCAGAATAGAGAACCTAGAAGAAAACCCACATCTTTTCAATTAAATAATGTTTGAGAAGAAAAAAAGTTCTAAGAGTACCTTTTCCAGAAAATGTGTATCTTTAACATGAGTGATGTGGTATAGTCAAATAATCATGTGAAGAATGAAAGCAGACCCATGTCTTTGACAAGTTACAAAAATTAACCAAAAACAGATAGTAGACTTAAATGTAAAGCTTGAAATACAAAACAGTAGTAAAAGAAAACAGGAGAAATAATCTAAATCATTGAAATAAACAAGGATTTCTTGAATAGGGCTCTAATAGCACAGGAAACACAAACAAAAAATAGTCAATCATTACATAAAGCTTGAAATATTCAACATAAGAAAGAAATATTCACAATTATAAAAACAACCTATAGAATGGGCAAAATGTTATCAATTACTACACCTGACAGCCAGTTAACATCCAAAAATTTAATATCAGAAAGCATATCCAATTTGAAAATAAGTAACAGATCTAAAATATTTCTCAGAAGAACAAATGCAAATGCCAAGACGGCCTCAAATAACTAGTAATCAGGGGAATGTAAATGAAAACCACAGGTAGCATCACCTCTTAACAATAAAAACAACTAAAGGTGAAAAGACTAAAGATGACAAGTAATGATAAGAACATGAAGAAAAAACAACCTTTGCACAATGTTGGCAGAAATTAAGCCATTAAGGAAAAGAATGTGGAGGTACCTCAGAAAAATTAAAACTTAAAATATCATATAATCCAGCAACATTTATATTAATTGTGTATCCAAAATAAATGAAATTGGTCTGAGATATCTGTACTCTCATGTTCATTGCAACACTATTCAAGTGGACCACAAAATGGGAAAAAGCTAAATGTAATGACAATCAAGAAACATCACAAAGGAACTTATGGGACACAGCAAAGACAGTTCTAAGAAGCAAATTTATTGCACTAGGAGTGCATATTAAAAAGAGAGAAGAAGAGCATGTAAATAACCTTAAAAAAATGAAACACCTAGAGGAGCAAGAAAAAGTTAATTCTAAAACAACTAGAAAGACAGAAATAAAAATAAAATCAGAAATTTCAGAGATTGAAATAAGATCTACTATACAAAAAAATGATAAATCAAAAAGTTGGTTCTTTGAAAGAGTCAACAAAATAGACAGACCCCTGGCAAGATTAATCAAAAAAAGGAAAGGGGAGACTCAAATAAACAAGATTAGAGACCCCATGGGAACAATCACAATGGATTCCCAAGAAATCCAGTCCATAATGAACCAGGGCCTATATTCAAAGAAAGAAGAAAATCTAGCAGAAATGGATGATTTCTTAAATAAATATAGGCTACTCACACTGAACAACAATGAGATAAACAAATTGAACAGACCAATTTCTTACAATGAAATTGTGGAAGCAATCAGGGAAATGCCAACCAAAAAAAGCCCAGGTCCAGATGGATTCACTGCGGAATTCTACAAGATGTTTAAAGATGAAATAACACCTATACTCTTCAAACTCTTCAGAGAAATAGAAACAGAAGGAGCAATACCAAACTCATTTTATGAAGCTAATATTACTCTCATCCCCAAACCAGGGAAAGACCCAACAAAAAAAGAAAACTACAGACATATCCCTCTAAAGAACACAGACGCAAAATTCCTCAATAAAATATTGGCCAACAAATCCAGAAACAAATTTAAAAAATCATACACTATGATCAAGTGGGCTTCATCCCACAAATGCAAGGCTGGTTTAACATTCACAAATCAATCAATGTAATACATCATATCAATAGAGTTAAGGATAAGAATCATATGATAATTTGTCTGGACGCGGAGAAGGCATTTGACAAAATACAACATCCATTCATGTTGAAAGCACTAGAAAGAAATAGGAATAAGAGGTACATTCCTCAAAATAGTGAAAGCCATATATGAAAAACCTACAGCCAGTATTATACCAAATGGTAAAAGACTGGAACCATTCATATTAAAATCAGGAACTACACAGGGATGCCCACTCTCTCCACTTCTCTTCAATACAGTGCTGGAACCCTTAGCCAGAGCAATAAGGCAAGAAAATGACATCAAAGGGATCCACATAGGGAAAGAAGAAATTAAACTACCCCTATTCGCAGACGACATGATCCTCTACTTGAGTGACCCAACAAACTCCACTCCCAAACTTCTAGAATTAAGAAACTACTTTAGCAAAGTGGCAGGATACAAAAATCAATCTTCAGAAGTCAGTAGCCTTCTTGTACATCAACAATACACAAACAGAAGGCCAAATCAAGAAAATGATCCCATTCGCAATAGCCACCAAAGAAAAAAATACTTAGGAATATACTTAACCAAAGATGTAAAGGAATTATTCAATGAAAACTATAAATGCCTAATGAAAGAAATTAAAGAGGACACTAGGAAATGGAAAGACATCCCATGCTCATGGCTAGGGAGAACCAACATAGTGAAAATGGCTATAGTGCCAAAATTGATATACAAATTCAATGCAATCCCCATCAAAATCCCAAAGACATTCTATACGGAAATAAAAGATATAATCCAAAGATTCATATGGAACAAGAAAAGACCTCGAATAGCCAAAACATTTCTAGGCAAAAAGAGCAATGCTGGTGATATTACAATACAAGACTTCAAACTCTACTATAGAGCCATAATAACAAAAACTGCTTGGTATTGGCACAAAAACAGACCAGAAGATCAGTGGAACAGAATAGAAGACCCAGAAATAGAACCACATACCTATAGTCAACTTGTATTTGACAAAGGAGCCAAAGATATACAGTGGAACAAACTCAGCCTATTCAATTATTGGTGCTGGCAAAACTGGGCAGCCACATGCAGAAAACTAAAAATTGACCCTAGCCTTTCACCATGCACAAGCATTAACTCAAAGTAGATGAAAGACCTCAACGTTAGACCAGAAACCGTGAAACTGCTACATGATAAAGTAGGAGAGGCACTGGAACTCATAGGCACAGGCAAAAGATTCCTGAACAGAATCCCAGGGTCACAACAGATTGGAGAGATACTTGATAAATGGGACTACCTAAAAGCAAAAATTTTCTGTACAAATAAAAACATAGTTGCAAAAGTAGAGAGACAGCCAACCAACTGGGAAAAAATATTCACCAACAATACATCTGACAAATATCCAGTATCCACAGGGAACTCAAGAAACTAATCCCCCCAAAACCCAATAAACCATTCACTAAATGGGCAAGGGAACTAAAGAGAGACTTATCAGAAGAAGAGATTAAATGGCAGAAAAACATGAGAAAATGTTCATCATGTATGGTCATAAAGGAAATGCAAATAAAAACAACCCTAACATGCCACCTTACCCCAACAAGAATGGCCAAGATTTTCAACTCAGACAATGACAGTTGCTGGCAGGGTTGTGGAGAAAAAGGAACCCTACTACACTGGTGGTGAGAATGTAGACTAGTTCAGCCACTCTGGAAAGCAGTGTGGAGGTTCCTTAAAGAACTGAAAATAGACCTTCCCTGTGATCCCGCCATACCACTTCTGGGCATCTATCCTGAACAGCATGACCCAGGATATTATAAAGACACCTGCTCAGCTATGTTCATCTCTGCACTATTCACAATAGCCAGGCGATGGAAACAATCCAGATGCCCTACTGCAGATGAATGGATACAGAAAATGTGGTATATATACACAAAGGAATTTTACATAGTCAACAGACAAGATAAAATAATGGCATTCGCAGGGAAGTGGATGAACCTAGAGCGAATCTTGTTGAGTGAGACAAGTCAAGACCTAAGGAACAAAAGGCGCGTGGTATCCTTAATATGTGGCTATTAAATGCAAAGAGTACAAGAGGGAGGACTCAATAACTGCATACCCAAAGCTATGGACATGGGAATGGAAATATAAACATAACTATATAGACATAAAAACCTATGACTCTATAGACATAATGTTTTATTTCATAAATGAATGCTTCTGTGACATACAAACCCTTAGTCTAATTTTGATTAAGTTCTAAATACTAAATCCCAGTGATTATAAATAGAAATTCCCTCCTTGAACACTTGTTTGTTAAACTTGCCATTTAAAATATAATGTAAACATAAGCCATATAATGAATGATTGTTTTTCTTAAGGTACTATATTATCTCTCATCACTTTTGCTGCCCCTTTGTTATCTCATATTGTTACACTATCTCACTTTGTTACCTGATATATCGGATATATTTGTACTTGGTTATCTGAAATTGGATAGGGAACGGGGGAAAACAAGATGAGGGGTGGGGGTCGGGGGATGGAAATGGGTACCAAGACATGTGAAAGGGTATCAGTGTATGGGAATTAATGTACCATCTATCTGGCAAATATCATGTAACCCTTCTATTAATTACAATAAAAATATATGAAAAAAGAAGCAGACATGTGAAAGGGTATCAATGTATGTGAATTAATGCACCTTCTATCTGGCAAATATCATGTAACCCTTTTATTAATTACAATAAAACAAAAACAAAGAAAGGAAAAAAAAGAAACAAAAGCCATATAATGAGTGATTGTTGTCCTTAATGTACTGTTATCTCTCATCTCTTTTGCTGTCCCTTGGTTATCTCATATTTTTACAGTATCTCACTTTGTTATCTGATATAGTGGATATATTTGTATTTGGTTATTTGAAATAGGATAGGGAAGGGAAAACAAGATGAGGGAAATGGGAACAAAAACAAGAGAAATTGTATTAGTGTTTGTGAAGTAATGCATCTTCTATCTGGTGAATATAATGTAACCCTTCTATTAATCACAATAAAAATTATATGAAATAAAAAAAAGTTAAAAAAAAACAGAAGTGGTGCGGTGCCCCAAGTGGTAGAGATCTAGCCTTGAGAAAGCCCAAGGACAGTGCTCAGGCGCTGAGTTCAAGCCCCAGGACTGGAAAAAGAAAATAAGAAGAATATGGGATACTTATATACAGTAGAATACTATCCAACCCTATGATAGGATGGAATTCCACCCATCTTGACAAGATGGATGGAATTGGAGATTTTCATCTTACACAAAATAAGCCAAGTCCAGAAAGATAAGTAACACATGATATCACACAGTTGTAAACATTAGATCTCACACAAGTAAAGGGTAAAATAGGGCATCACTAAGAGCTAAGGAGAGGGGGGAAATTTTGATGAGAAGGGCTAACCAACAGATGTCAAGTTACAGTGAGATTTCTGAGATACTACTATAGAGTATGGTGACTACTGGTAACAATTATGTATTGTATATTTCCTAAAGATAGAAGAAAGATTTTTTGGCCATTTTCACCACAAGAAAATGAGAGCTCTTTAGGAGATACATGTGTATCTTCTAAATCTTAACTTTTAAAGTGAAGCTAACATCCCAATGAATAGCGACAACAGGGAAGATCACACTGGCTGTAAAAAGCACATTTCAGTGGGGTTTTGAGAATAAATGACACATTTAAAGGTGTCAGCATGACTCATGAAGGAGCAGAATGAGGAAACAGATGGAAAACTTCTCTGAGAATGTTGAGAATTGTGTAAATTTGTAAAGAGGAGTGTGTGTGTGTGTGTGTGTGTGTGTGTGTTGTGTGAACATGTGTGTGCTGCTAATAGTGTATGTACTCAGAATCCTCTACTATTTCTTGGCTTTTTTTGTGGCTAGTACTCCACCACAGTCAACATACCTTCAGTTATGGCTTTTTGCTGGTTAGTTGAACTTAAGAATATATTGCTGCAATGAATATAATTATGCTAGTAGCTTTAGTGGACTTGTTTGTGATAGTTTGGATAAATGCCCAGGAAATGGAGTGCTACATAATAGAGAAGCTCTGTGTTTAGTCTTTTGAGGAATCTCCATACTGCTTTCCAGAGTGGTTGCAAAAATTTACATTCCCATCAACAGATTAGTAGCATTCCCATTTGGCCACATCTCCACCAGTATCTGTTACTAATTGTTTTCTTGATAATGACCATTCTAAATGGGGTAAGTTGTAGTTTTGATTTACGTTTCTTTTATGCTGGAGATATTGAACAATCCTTCATGTGTCCATGGGCTATTCTTATTTCCTCTACAGAGGAGTATATTTTAAATCTTTAGCGTACTTATCAATGGAGTGGTTGTCTCTTTGAGGATGTGTTATTGGAGGGTTTAATTCTTTGAGTTCTAGGTATGCTTGTAATATGAAGCCCTAGTCTATTTTACAGGTAGTGAAGATATTTTCCCAATCTGCGGGCTTTCTATTTAATCTTGTTAGGTATGTCCTTTGACATTCAGAAGATCAGTGTGATCTCATTTATCCAGCCTTTCTTTGACTTGTATTTCTGGATCATTCCTGAGTAAGTGTCTAGGAGCCCTCTGCCCTATCCCTTTTTGCAATATTTTCAGAGTAGCTGGTCTTACATTTAAGTCTTTAATTCATTTGGAGTTGATTCTGGTGCAGGGTGATATATTAGGATCTAACTTCAGTTTTCTACACACATAGCCAATTCTGCCAGCATCATTTGTTGAAGATGCTATCTGTCTTCCATCTGATGATTTTGGCTCCCTTATCAAAGATTACATCGCCACAGATCTGTGGGATCATTTCTGGTTATTCAATTCTATTCCATTGGATTTGGTAATATTATGACATAATGTTATCAGGTATGTTCTTTTTACAGACTTTTTTTTGCCAGTCTTGGTCCTTGATCTCTGGGCCTGAGTACACTCCTTGGGCTTTTTCAAGGCTAGAGCTCTACCACTTGAGCCACAGCACCACTTCTGTGCTTGAGGTACCGAGGAATTGAACCCAGGACTTCGTGCATGCTAGGCAAGCACTCTACCACTAGGCCAAACTCCCCACCCAGATATGTTCATAGTCTTCAAGGATGTAGTCAGTACTGAAGAGAAACTCATGAGAGAAATAAATAAATGTTCTTGGAAAGGTTTAAGGAATGCTGTCATAAAAATCTTGAGAATAGTTGGACACAACATCCATTTTCCTAGTTATCTTTGATGCTAATATTATCATGATATGATCCAAGTTTATAGTTTAAAATTCTTATTATTTAGTTTGTTCTAATGACTGAAGTTACTTCCCATCAAAGCCATCAGATGCCAAATACAATTCTGTCAGAGCAGAAGTTTGGTTCTCATTTCTTCTATCCCAAAGTTTCTTAATGCTTGTCAGAAAGTTGGAGCACTTCTTCCTGTTTAATAGGGAACTTATTGAATTAAGCTTGTGCTGTATTTTTGTGTACTTGATGCCATTATTTTGTAGACCTTTTATTAGAGACAAAGGTCTTAGAAAAGATGAAATTACAAACATTAATAAAGTTATACTTCCAGAATAAATCTGTTTCTGGGTTTTATGTACAATGATTTTTTAATGTTTATTTTAAGGTGTAAACTAATACCAAAAGTAACAAAATTGCACTACTCATATGGAGGTCCCTCCTTATATAGCAGTCAAACAGTAGTCTCAAATGAGAGAAAGTCCTGGCTCAAGTTTGTAGAGAATGAAAGGTATGTAGGAAGATTGGAAGGAAAAAGCTCTCCGCAATGTTGATGGAGATTTTTTTTCCTAATCATACTTACTGCTTGTGTAAGCAGCAGTCAAGAACTGTATTTGCTCATATTTAAATCAGAAGTAGTCCAGTTTAAGGCAATTTATGTGATAATATTTCCTTAAAAGAGGATATGAGTTTTAGTTTATATATATATATATATGATACTTGCTGTTTATTATCTTCTAGTTTTATGAGCTCTAATCATTTTCCTCAAGTAGAAGAAACAAAAACTTTTTATTTCCTTTGGGGTAGTGTAAGTGGACATATTTATTTTTTTCTCTTTGGAATAAGACATAAAGAACACTAGTATTATAAGTCAGAGACTGAAAGACAAATACCACATACTCTTAACCATTTGTGAAAATTAATAAGTTAATCATTTCCTTTTCTATACTGGGGATTGAATTCAAGGCCTTAGGCAAGCTTAGCAACTGAGATTCATTCTCAGCCAAATAAGTCAATTTGTAGAAATGGTAGTTACTAGAGACTGAGAAGAAAAAAGGAAGAGGAAGTACAAGTAAAATAAAAGACACCAAAACAGAGTAAGGAATTACATTGTTAGCACAAAAGGGAAAACTCCAGGTTTTTAAAAAATCTGTGATGTATTCCTTTTTTTTTTCTGACAATCCTGGGGCTTGAATTCAGCACCTGGACACTGTCCATGGACTTTTGCTCAAAGTTAGGACTCTGCCACTTGTGCCACAGTGCCAGTTCTGGCTTTTTCTCTGTATGTGGTTTCAGAGAATTGAACCCAGGGCTTTATGTATGCTAGGTGAGTAGGCTACCACTAGTCCAGGCTCCCAGCCCTCTGTGATGTATTTCAAAATATTTAAAAAGCAGAGTTTGAAATTCCCAGCACACCCAAATTATTAATATTTGAAGAGATGCAAATGTTTTCAAATCTGATTTGACTATTATACTATATATATATGTATTGAATTACCATAATGCACCCCATAAAGATGTACAAATATTATGGCTCAATAAAAACCCAGCTGGTAGCTTTTCATACCTCCTTTCCTCCTTGATCACATTATAAAATCGTGTTTGTCTACTTCAGTTCAGTTTGCCCATCATTCTGTTTAGAAAATTCTTGTTTCTTTGCTATTCACTTTTCAGTAAAATATTTTACTACCTTTTAATGCAAATGAAATATGGCTTTTACTCTAGTTTTGTGAGTTGGAGGTAGAAGGCCAGATGACAAATAGACAAAATAATAACATAGGGCATATTAAGATAGGTTCTACACTGAAGATAATACAATGTTGTACTTGAAATAATGAAGGATTGAGTCAAGGATGAACATTTGCATGGGTAGTATATTAAAAATATACACCAGATTGGGGCTGGGAGTTTGGCCTAGTGGTACAGTGCTTGCCTAGCATGCATGATGCTCTGAGTTTGATTCCTAGGAAATGCATACACTAAAAAAAGCCGAAAGTGTTGCTCTGACTCAAGTAGTAGTGCGCTGGTCTTGAGGAAAGACCAAGGACAGTGCTCAGGCCCTGAGTTCAAGTCCCAGGACTGGCAAAAAAAATCAATATACTCCAGAGTAACAGCACACATGGAAAATAGTTGAGATTGAGGACAGCAATGAGGAAAGGAGACTATGAGGAAAGACATGACATTTATAATATGCATAATTAAGTAAA
Organism: Megascapheus bottae; assembly: GCF_031878675.1. NCBI lineage: Eukaryota > Metazoa > Chordata > Mammalia > Rodentia > Geomyidae > Megascapheus > Megascapheus bottae. The sequence goes on from NC_143520.1 coordinate 25,488,714, forward strand.
TATTCAGAATCTAGAATAAGATCTGGATTAAAAGTACAAGAATGATACGTCAACAGATTTTTTAAAGATAGAAGCTTCATAGAGAAAAAGGTCTTAGGCTGGTTATACACATGATGTGTCTTTGATATTTTGGGAAGATAAGGTGAACATAGCCCTGAAAATGACAAGACTTAGATTTATGAAAACTGATTTTATAAAGGAACAATATAACACATAGTGTGCATGGTGTGTGTGTGTGTATGTGTGTGTGTGTGTGTGTGTGAATGTATATATATATGTATATATATACATATATATATGATGGACTGAGTTTATGTTGTCATTTTCCAAATGAAAAAAATTGAGACAATGATTTCCATAACATATATTTTTGTTTTGCTTGGTGCCAGTACTGGAACTTGAACTCAGGGTGTTGACACTGACACTTGGGCTTGGTGCTCTATGACTTGAACTACATCTAACTTAGTGGTCAATTAGAGAAAAAAGTCTCAGAGACTGTTTTGCCTATGCTTGCCTTTTAACCATGAGATCTTAGCCTCAGATCTTAGCCTCCTGAATGGCTTGGAATACAGAAGGAGCCATGGCTCCTAACTAATATAATTAATAGTTCAATAAGAGAGGACAAAGCAGGTGTCCAGAATAATCTTCAAGTTATTATTATAGGTTTCTTCAATTGAATCCCTTTAGTTTTAGCTGAAGAAGCATACTAACTAGTAGCAGAATAAAAAATTTATCAAAATTTGTCTAAGAAATTATGTGACCTGCTTAGGCAGTCCTGTAATACTCTTAACTCTCTATTTGATATTTTTTGAAATAAACAGGGGTCATGGTTGAAATTATAAGATAAACACACAGAAAGTTGCAGGAAAATCTAGAATCATGAAAATATACAGGAAGACCTAAAGATTGCTGGTATCCACTCCTCCTCTCACCACCAAAAATGAACATACATATGGTATGTTTGGCTTAGACTCTTCCCCCTATAATTTAACATTTCTCTGGATCAACACCCAGAGATAAAATGACTATTTACCATAGCTAAGATATGGAACCAACCCAGGTGGCCCTCAATAGATGAATGGATCAAGAAGATGTGGTACTTATACATAATAAAATTCTATGTTGCCATCAGAAAGAATGACATCTCCCAATTTGTAAAGAAATGGAAAGACTTGGAAAAAAATCCTCGCTAGTGAAGTAAACCAGACCCAAAGAAATATAGGCTCCATGTTTTCCCTCATTTGTAACAATGAGTATGGGTTTAGGATTCTCCTAGCAGAGGATCATAATAACTCAAAAGATATGTACATACGTCCATATAGGCTGAAGCTAAGTGAAATAAACTCCAGGATATGGAAAGAAGAGGTTCATCTTTGTGATTTTTGTTCTTAATATGCTGTTATTTCTTTTTTCCTTTTCCTCCCTTATGGTTAATCTCATAGTTACTGTGTCTGACTTTGTTACCTTGTATATTATATATCTGTTTGTTTATTTGAAATAGGGAAGGGAAGGGAGGAAAACAAGATGATTGGGAAGGGGTGGAGTGGAGAGAAATGGGGATAAAGACACAAGAATGGGTATCAATGTGGGAGAAGTAATACACCCTGTACCTGGTGAATGTAACAGTAACCTGTATATACATTACCCTTCCCAAAAGAGAAAGAATATAATGCGACATGAAGAGGTGACTGCTTTCCTATCATACTCCAAACCTGAAGCTTTTTGTGGTTTCCTGGGAATCAAGTAAAAGAATTTGGGAAAATGTAGTTCTAATGAAGAGTTTCCCCTTTTGTCATCTGCAAATGTGGAAGTTATAATTCCTTGAGAGCCTGGCTGTTGGGGCAACTGCCTACACAGTGGTGACTCATTGTGGTTTTTATGGATCTCATCAAAATAGGTCATAAATTATAATATTTCAGTTTGATCCTTGTCATAAAGCCTGGTACACTAGTTTTCCAGCCATAGAGACATGTATATGTTTCTTTTTTTATTTTTTTTTTGATGGTACTGAGGCTCATGTTCTCTAGACAGATTTTTATAATTTGAGACATACTTCCAGCCATTTCTGCTTTAGTTATATTTGAGATTTAAGTTTTTGCTTCTTGCTTGGAGAGGCCTGGACATTTGTCATCATACTCATGTTTCTTGGGTAGCTAGAATACAGGTACACACATAGCTATGCCCTGCTATTTATTGATTGAGATGTAATCTGTGACTCTTTTGCCTGAACTGAGCTTAAACTCAAATATTCCCAATATCTTCCTGTCAAATAGCCAGGATTGCAGATGTGAGCCTCTGGATTGATATATTTCTTTATGAATATATGAACATGATTCTTCTGTTCACTACTGCCCTATCCATGAAATTGACATTAACATATCTGGGCTTTATGCTTACAAAATAAATATATTTCTAATGAAGTTATATTTATTTCTACATTAGTTCATTTATCCATCTGTGTGCCTGCCCATCGTCTGGCCACCCAGCCATATATCTGTCTACTAGCATCTGTTTGATAAAGTGACATAAATTTAGTAAAATATATTCAGGGATTTGGTGAGACAGAAGATTGCTCTGGTCTGTGGTACTCTGCATAAATGAAATAAAATATAAATCAGCAGATCTGCTCAGCTATCACATGCCAGAACAGGAACTCCTATGCCTCCTTCCTCATACATTGAATGCTGAAGATAGGGAAATGCAAATCTAAACGACATTAAGATTTCAGCTCAGTACAGTCAGAATGGCTGTCCTCAAGAATACAACTACCAAGCAATGCTGGCAAGGAAGTGGAGAGAAGTCCTCATACACCGATGGTGGCAAGATCATGGGAAAGCATTGACAGCCAGGCTGACCTCCTCCAGTAGCTGCCAACCATGCAAGTATGCCACATTTCACAATCTGCCCTAGCAGCACAATGCTGCCCTTACCAGCACCCCACCAAGTGAGAATTGCCAACTTCCTGGCCCTTTCATGGTGAGCAAAATTAATTATTTTACACTGCCACTTTGGGATATAATTTTATAAGCATCAATAGTAGCTGGAACAGAACTCTGGGACCAAAATTTGAATTTAAAGTTACAGAAGTATGGACTCTAGCTAGATTGAATCTCTGCCAGTGAATCAATTGGCAAAAAGTTAATGCTACTTGCTGGGTGACTGATTCTCACTTTTCTTGTAAACTGAGATGCTTTGTACAATGAAAGTGAAAAGAAGAATTTCTGCAATGATATCTCCACTAGGATCTGGGTTGGAAGTCAACAACAACAAAAACCCAGCAATGCAATGCAAGTGGTGTTGATGAAGGACCAGACTTTTGTTTATTTGCTCATTTGAAATAGGGAAGGGAGGAAAACAAGATGATTGGGAAGGGGTGGGAGGAGGGAAACAGGAACAAAAATGAGAAGGAGTATAAATGTGCGAGAAGCAATGCACCTTCTACCTAACAAATGTAACTGTAACCCCTCTATTATCCTGACACTACAATAAAAAAAAATAAGTCATCAATCACACACCAATCAATCAGACAGGTAACAATGGCAAGTTGATAAGTTTGTTGTTGGCAAAGAGATTGCAGAGCAAATTTTCTTTAAAAGATAGAGAAAGAAAATAAATTGTTAAGTACCAGGCCATACAATTAGCTATACAATTCAGTGTCTGTAATAGATAGTTGTGCCTATCTCTTTCCTATTTTCCTTAATATTCGTATGTAGCCATCAGTCAATTCTCTCCTTCTACCCCCACCAGTAAATACTAAGTAAATGCAGTTCATTTTTATTTTGAATTTTAGTTAAATATATTTTACCCAATATATAAAAGTATATAGTAATAGAGTGTTGTGTGATTTTTCAGTACAATTATGTATATACACTGGGTAAAGTTTACATCAAGTTAAATATATCCATTTCTGCCGGGAGTTTGGCCTAGTTGTTAAAGTGCTTGCCTAGCATGAAGACCTGGGTTCGATTCCTCGGTACCACATACATAGAAAAGAGCCGGAAGTGGTGCTGAGGCTCAAGTGGTAGAGCTCTAGCCTTGAGAAAGTCCAAGGACAGTGCTCAGGCCCTGAGCTCAAGCCCAGGACTGGCAAAAATATATATATATATATATATCCATTTATATCTGTTTATGGTGGCAATATGCTACTTTTTAAAATTTAGAGCAACCCTCAAGGGTAATAGCATACCAGAACATCTTAATCCTTTGAGACTATGATTTACTCCTTGGGAAAAAACTTTCTCTCTCTCTCTCTCTCTCTCTCTCTCTCTCTCTTACTAAGTTTTTTTTTAATGTTGCCTAGTCTCTAGGTACTACTATTGAGCTGTTAGTTCTACAAGAGCAAAATTTTCAATTCTATATATGATTGTGTTGATGTGGTAATTACCATCCAGTGCCTGGTATATTTTATTTAGTGTAATCTTTAGTTCCATTTGTGTTGTCCCAAATTACAGGCTTTGTACTTTTCCTTGGCAGGATAGAACACTATCTCATATTTTCCTTACATTGGGTAAGTCAGACTATTCTTATGGCCTTCACACAGAACTCTTCACTAGAATGCTAGTATTAGAAGTGATATAAGATGAAATGTATAGCAAATAGTAATACATTATGTTAAAAAAATTTTTTGCATTTTTATTGTAATTAGTAAAAGGGTTACATGATATTTGCCAGATAGAAGGTGCATTAATTCACGTACATTGATACCCTTTCACATGTCTTGGTACCCATTTCCCCCCACACACACCCTCCACCCATCTTGGATTTTCCCCCTTCCCTATCAAATTTCAAATATATGTTAAAATTTTTAATTGTGAAAAAACTAAAAAAGGCTACCTGAACAAATTAGACAAATGATGAGGCATATGGCAGGAAGGGATTGTGAGCTGGAATATAATTCCTAAGTCCTAGCCAAAATTCAGAATCACTAAGTCATACCTTAAACTGTTTGGGGGGTTGTTTTTGTTATTGTTATCTTTCTGCTTTTTTTTCTTGCACATGGTCCTTTTAGGAGAGTAAGTTCACATCCATTCACTCATTTTATCTCCCCATTTTGAAAAAATTCCATGACACACTGAGGATTCCCAACTAAGTTCCCATTTTCTGTTCAATGCTTCTGTGTCCTGGTAGACATACAAAAATCCATGTTGCATGCAGTCATATACAGAAAATAATTTTGAAGGAAAAATATTGATGCATTCTGCACATAATTGTCTCCAGACCCATCAATACATACACTGTCTTCTTCAGGCAAGTGCAGCTTAACTTGTTAAAAGCTCCTGGAGTTTTATCAGCTGAATGTCAATGCAGATAAAGGACCTTTTTGATGAAAACTTCAAAACCCTGAAAAAGAAAATTAAAGCAGAACTGAGGAAATGGAAAAACCTCCCATGCTCCTGGATTGGAAGAATCAACATCGTGAAAATGGCAATCTTGCCAAGGGATATCTACAAATTCAACGGAATACCCATCAATATCCCAATGTCATTCTTTAAAGAAAAAAGGAGGCAATCCAAAATTTCATATGGAATAATAAAAGACCCCATATAGCAAAAACACTTCTTAGCAGAAAGAACAGTGCAGGAGGAATTTCAATACCAAACTTTAGACTCTATTACAGAGCTATAATTATCAAAACAGCTAGGTACAGGCACAAGAACAGGCCTGAAGACCAATGGAATAGAACTGAGGACCCAGATATTAAACCACAGACCTATAGCCACCTAATCTCTGACAAGGGAGCCAAAAAAATAGAATGGAAGAAAGATAGCCTCTTCAACAATTTGGTGCTGGCAGAACTGGTTAAGCACCTGCAGAAAACTAAAGCTGGATCTTTCTTTGTCACCCTGCAGTGGAATTAACTCCAAATGGATGAACGATCTCAAGGTAAAAGCCGACACACTGAAAACTTTACAAGAAGGAATTGGAGATACACTAGGCCTCCTTGGCACAGGTTGAAACTTTCTTAATAAGGACCAAGAATCACAACAAATCAGAGAAAGGCTGGATAAGTGGGACTGCATTAAACTGCAGAGCTTTTGTATGGCAAAGGACATAGCTAGTAAACTAATTAGGAAGCCTACAGAGTGGGAGAAGATCTTCACCAACCATACAACAGACAAAGGTCTCATTTCTAAAATATATCAACAGCTCAAAAAATTGAATCACTCCAAAACTAATCTCCAAAGTAACAACCATCCCATTAAAAGATGGGCCAAAGACTTAAAGAGAGGCTCCTCTGAAGAAGAAATAAGAATGGCCTATAGACACATGAAGAAGTGCTCAACAGCTCTGGTCATAAAAGAAATGCAAATCAAAACAACTCTAAAATGATACATTTTTAAATTGAAGTTTTCATCACTGTTCTATTACATAGCCAATCCATTCATCTAAAATTTCCACCACAAGCTTTGGGATGAATGGAATAAGCAAACTTCTGGTCAAACTTCTAAATTCACTTTAGGAAAACTTGATGACATCAAATACAAATTATATATATATATATATATATATATATATTAGTGATGAAAGATAATCTGACCTTCCCATTTCAAATGAGTCTTTCCTCTTCAGTAATCAAATGCATAATGAAGAATAGTTCATTATTAAATAGCTTCTGCAACATTAGAAGAATCTCTATAACCAAATGGTTGCTGAGCTGTTGAACTATTTCTGTTTTCTAAGAGGACTGTTTTTGAAAGTGATCATGGCTTTGTGTGTGAAGGGGTGGATGTGTACTAAGGTTACTGATAGTATAGAAGTTTCATACTTCAATGTCTGATTATTAATATTTATATCGCTTTATTTTAAATAATAGATAAGGTACAAAAACCAGGCTACATGGAGAGATGAGAATACCAACAAATTGAAGGTCTGTTAAGGAAAACAGAGAAAATTTCTGTCAATTGAGGTGAACTATTTTACTGTAATATCCAAGTAAGGAATTTTATCTCCTGAATTTTTAATTGGTTAAATCAGCATATATTAATTGAGTATATATTCTGTGTCTGATATTAATATTATTCTGTATCTGGTACTAGAACACATGATTTCAGAGTTTAAGTACATACATCTGGACAGGTATGCATATGTGACTTTCTACAGTGATATTTATATCAGCATTTGTTAATAACATCTGTAAAATTCAGAAAATGTTATAAATACACTTTTTATGATTGATTTTAAATATCACAAAGAATGTATATACTCAGGAAAATGAAAATAAACTGGAAACCAAAATATTGTTTTGTAAAAACAAACTTTAAGCCCAAGGTAAGCATAGTATAAAAATTAAAATTTTGGGGGCCAGGAGTTTAGCCTAGTGGTAGATTGCTCACCTAGCATGCATGAAGACCCAGGTTCAATTCATCCGTACTACATACATAGAAAAAAAGCTGGAAGTGATGCTGTGGCTCTAGTGGCCTTGAGAAAGCCCAAGGACAATGTTCAGGACCTGAGTTCTGGCAAAAATAATAAAACCAAAATTTTCAAATAACAAAAATTAAAAGCGCTAATTAAATGACTAAAGTGTCATATAATTATAATTGCTAATATGACCATGATTGTTACTTTAGTTTTCACTCCTCTAGACTTCAGCACACCCTACTATGAGCACTATACATACTCAATTGTCATTACAAACAAAAGTTGAAAGAATTAATTCATATGCATGTATATGTGAGTATAAAACCTTATGTCTGTATGTTTAGGAAGTGTATGTTGTGATGTATGGAAATTGTCACTGTACAATCTTCATTGTGTTGTTACATTCCTTAGCATTTTTTTCTATAAACAGGACAAAACTATGTACCATGACTTGTTAGTGATCCAAATGAGTCATACTAATAAAGGTGTAACATTACCCATCCACTCATATGTGTGATCAGATTCACAACTCTACAAAAGAGTCATGTCAAACGTCTCATTCTTGCTTGCTCCTAGAACTCTATATACATAGTAGCATTTAATTCCTCTTTGGCAATAACTATGAAAATGTGGTCAGAAAAATGAGTTAGTTGACCTTGCACACACATTCCATTCAATTCCCTATGGTGAAACTTTTCAGACATAACTTAAAATCCAACCTGAGGCTCAAGACAGAAGTGAGAATTGAGCAATTTAGCAGAGCCTTAGAAGGCTGTGTGCTGTTTTTAAACCATCACACCTAATTTAATGCAATTAAGCATGACTGACACTTTCTTTTCAGGAAGGAATTAGAAGCAATATGGCAAGGAGAAAGAATAACTTTCTCTACCTCAAAAAGACATCTCTCCCTTGGGTGAAGTTGAGCTAATTAGCAGGGCACAGTGCAGACAATAAAAGAGAAGTCTAATGTCAGCTGCTGCCATGGACTACCGTAAATGCAATGATGTCCTTCAGTGTAGAGCTGCAGTATTATTCTTGTAGTAGGGGTTATAGGAACTTGAGAGATGTCACACCTATATTTCCTATGCTAAATGTCAGTCAGTTATTTTCAGGTAATGAAATCAATCTTTTGTACTTCTGTGCAGCATATAGGATAGCTTCAAGCTCAGTAAACATTTTCACTTTTTTTCTGACATGGCCAAAATTAAATAGTGATTTATTGTCAGGCTATTACAAGGAAGCTTATCAACTGAAAGTATGTTCCTTCCATATTGGCTTCCTCTTAGTCACTTAGAGAAAATCTATTTCTATAATATTTTAGGTTTTGCTCCATAATCCTTTTGCAGATATTACTGAACACCTTTTAGATGACTGAACACATTTGTTTTGTTTTTATATGTTTAAAAGTAAAAACATACTGGGCACTGGTGGATCACATGTTTAATAATATCTACTCAGGAGACTGAGATCTGAGGATCAAGATTCCAGGTCAGCCCAGAAAGGAAGTCTATGAGACTCTTATCTCCAATTAACTATCAAAAAAGCCAGAAGTGGAGCTCTGGCTCAAGTGGTAAAGCAACAGCCTGGACCAAAATAGCTCAGGGACAGCTCCCAGGACCTGAGGTCAAACCCTAGGACTGGCTAAAGAAGTAACGAAAGGTAGTTTTAGGTTTTGCAATCTACTTTATTTATCAAAACACTGAATGGAAAAAAAAGTGAACATTGCTGATGTTGCATCAGAGATCCAGCCCACCATAATGAGAGATCAGGACAAACCTTTAGAATTGTGCTAATTCTGAACAAGTACGCCTTTGTAATCTGTGTATCATTAGATGTAAGTGTCTTCCAAAAACTGTCATGACTCTGGCTTGCTCAGCTCTTTTTAGTAAAAAGGAAATAATCCTGGAATATAGAGAGTACCATGACAGTCACCACTCCAATAAAAGTAAGGGCATTCATGTTTGGCATGGCAGTCTTTTTTATTTTAATTTTTATTGTTGGGGCAAATTATAGAGGAGTTAGAGTTATACTCATTGGGTAGTAGATGGATTACTTCTCACACATTGATACCCCTTCTAATGGGCAGTCTTTCTTTTTTGCCAGCACTGGGGCTTGAGCTTAGGATCTGGGCACTGTCCTTGGGCTTTCCCAACATTAGTGGTCTACCAGTTGAGCCACAGTACCACTTCGGGCTTTTTTCTGTGTATGTGATACCAAGGAATCGAACTCAGGGCTTTGTGTATGCTAGGAAAGCATTCTAATGCTAGGCCCCACTTCCAGCCCCATAGTATAGCAGTCTTACTTAAAACAATCCACCATAAAAAATAAAGGTGTGCAGGCAAAAAATTATGTGTGAAGTTAATTATATACACATAATAAAAATTATTAATAATAAAATTTTTGTTACCTATTCTGGCAGTTTTATGACCAATATTCTAAACAGATGAACAGTAAGATATATTACAAAATGTTTACACCACAAGCAACTCTGCAGCTCTTGAAGATAAGGAGAATCTGTATATACCACTCTAGAAGGACTTTCATAAATTGTGTCGAAAGAATTGTGGAAAAATGGGCTCAATGATTTCCATCCTTCTTTTTGATAAAAATAATAAACTTCGGGCCGGAGTTTGGTCTAGTGGTTAAAGTGCTTGCCTAGCATGCGCGAAGACCCGGGTTCGATTCCTTGATACCACATACATACAAAAAAAAAGCTGGAAGTGGTGCTGAGGCTCAAGTGGTAGAGCTCTAGCATTGAGAAAGTCCAAGGACAGTGCTCAGGCCCTGAGCTCAAGCCCAGGACTGGCAAAAAAAAAATAATAATAAACTTCAAAATTATGCATGATTGAAGTAGTCATATACATGTGTATTTTCATGGAAAATGACATAGAATTCATATGAGAGTTAGTATAAATTATTTATAGTATTGCTTGGAGATTAATTGTTCCCTTGTGGTATTTTTTCTTATTACATTAGTATACATTTATTAAAAAGTGGAAATGGAAAAGAGAGCTATGGAACTTGCTGTTATTTGCCTTGGCAAGAATACATGAAGGATTTTAAAGCTCATTGTAGATCTTAGAGATCATTTGTTTTCTAAGTGCTATCTTCTTCAGCTCTCAGTAGTTTTAGGCAGCTGATCACTGCTTCTCCAGCAAATATAAACATTTTGATTAATTATACATTTTGCATAGCTACAGCATGAGGGAAACATGAGCTTTTTAAAAGCCAAGATAATCTCTTCCAAGTCTAGTAAAAACATGAAGTTGTTAAGTGAATTGCTCTGACTGCAAGTTTGGTATTGGCCATGTACAGTTAGGTATTAGGTTATTCTTTTCTTTTGTATCATGAATTCAGTTGTGGAGGCATATGCTCTTCCCAACTCTTTATCTCCTCATTTAAACAATTCCAGTCTCTATTACAATGAATTGTGGATGACTGTTACAAATGTTCATTTCTGCTTCTATAAAAGGATTGCATGGACATAAAGTATTGCTATTTGAACAGTACCACCGAGTTCTGTCCTACTTGGCTTTATGGTTTATAGCAAATGATTATAAATGACTATACAGTATTTGTACAGAAACATTTAAAATAATTTCAAAAACATGTTTTCTCTCTCTAAGAAAAACATATCTCAAATATGGGCTATTACTTCATTATGCCCATGGTTTTAAACACATGCAAAAGGTAGATGAACAACAGTTGAACTGTAACTTATAACAGGTAACACGAGTGAGAAACAGTTTTGGAAACTGATATTCGAGAAATTGTTCCCACACAAAAGTTAATGCACTCCAAATCCATTGCTTTTCCATCTCCAATGCTTTCTATTGCAAATAAATAAATTAAATAGCATCTTCCTGATCTATATATGCCAAAGTAATCTTTCAAACATGTAAAGAACATGGTAGCAATTTTTATTGCAAAAGTTAATTGGGGGCTGGGAGTTTGGCCTAGTGGTTGAATGTAGCATGCATGAAGACCCAGGTTTGATTCCTCAGTACCACATACATAGAAAAAAGCCAGAAGTGGTGCTGAGGCTCAAGTGGTAGAGCTCTAGCCTTGAGAAAGTCCAAGGACAGTGCTCAAGCCCAGGACCGGCAAAAAAAGTTAATTGGTAGCCCAATTCACTTCAAAAAACTTCCCTAAATAATAAATAATAAACTAATAAAGTCTTTATGCTGACTAATAGGACATGTGACCTGCTGTCATTTCCTGACACTCTTTCCTTGCTCATGCTAGTTGCTCTTACCTTTCCCTTTAAGCATTCAGACATGTTATTCAGATCCTCTGCCTGTATCTCCAACTGGCGCTTTCCTCATTACCTCTCAAATATTTTTACTCAATGAGAGTTTTAATGATCAACTACATAAACATTTTTTTCTAAGCCCTCCTTGTTGGTTTCCACTGCTTAATGATGTTTTACTTTCAAAGAATTTTCTTTTAATTGAAATTATTGTCCTTATTCATTATTTGTTGTTGGACCATAGACCTGACAGAAGAGGGAATCATGTCAGTTTGTTTTACAGCAGCTACTTTACAATATAGAACCATGTAAGCCACATTGCAGACAACTGGTAAACGTTTTTAGTGAATAAGCATTGTTGCTAATATTCAACACACTGTTTTTATATTGCTTACCATCACAAAGTTATTTGTTTTTAAAGGGACTTGCTTTATTTTCATGAAATTGCAATTGATAATTCAATTGAAATGTGGTAAAATAACTCCAAATACTTGCTGATATATTCTTTGAAAACTTTAGTGTATTTTGGACCACCGTTATTTGACAATTTTTCTTGCCCCTTAACTGTATTCTAGAGCAGTTTAATAGGATTTGAGATTTAAGGGAATAAGCAGAATTTAGATAGGTAAAAGAAATATGAACAGAGGCTCAGAGTGGGGATTGCGTCTTACTCATATACTTTACCATAATATGTATTCATTGAATTGATCTGAAATTTAAACCCATGAGGACAAATATTCAGTGATTATTCATCATTGGGTTTTCACAAAAATGTTCAATTCTTGCAGACTTAGAATCTGGAAAGTGCTATTAGATGTTCACAAATGTCTATATTAATACCTCTGTATATGACAGAATATTTCACATTAGAATTGGTAGTTGCTTTTGCAATCCCTATTTCATTTCTGTGCAACAGAAAAGTATACATAAAACCTTGTTGAAGCATATTTATTGCATAGAGTTTTATAATACTTCTGTTTAAATTCTAGAATGCATCAATGTATAGGAGCAAATAATGCATGCTAATACATTACTATTTGATGTTGGTACTTATGAGTACATTATTTTATATATTGAAATGGCAGATACACATTTATTAATAGGAACAAATGTAGGCTGATAGAAATTATGGATGTGTTTATGTAGACTTGCATGATGTTTAAAGTTTGTTTCAGCAAATATTCATCAGAGAAAAAGTAGTGAGGAAAATACCAAATTCTGGATTGTCATGAATAAACAAATGAAGAAGTAGTGGTTCTAAACTTGTACTCCTACATTACAGGATTTTTTTCCATTTTTGACAGGCATAAAATATCATAAACTTATAAATTCCTAACACCTTGAATTTGAGCTTGGGACACCTACAATAAAGATGCAGTGCATATTATATAACATTACATATTATAATCAATAATAAAGTAAGTCATTTTTAAAAGATACCAATAAAATATTTATTGGATGCTTGCTGTATTCATAGTGGTACAATGTGTGCTAATCAGAGAAATAAGTGAATCTTAAATCTAAGACCTAAATACAGTTGAATAGCACAGTAATGTCTATAATCGTCTCATCTAAGAGTGATGTATCCTAAAATGTATTTAACTATATAGAGCAATCAACAATGAAATAACTAATGAGCAGTGCTTCAAATCAGTGTGGTGGAAGTGTAGGTGAAAGAAGCCTGGAGCTTAGATAATTGACCACCAATAGAACTCGGATAGGATCTTGAAAGAAATAGTAAAAATTTAGATAAGCAAATAATGAATAAAAAGGAAACTTTCTATCGGGCAAATATCATGTAACCCTTCTATTAATTACAATAAAAATATATCAAAAAAATAAAGGAAAGCATGGAAGCAAAAATCTGAAAAATGAGGATGTTAGGTAGAGGATAAAACAAAACATTTATACAAAATAATAAGGTAAGTGTCACAGTAGAGTATTTTTTTATTGTAAGGGTGATGCATAGAAATTTTATGACACAAAATTCCTGAAGACTCTTGAACAGGACACATGTCTACTTTAGTTTGGATTTTCTGAGCAGTAATTCTATGAGAAAAGATCTGCAAATGTTTTCAGATGACTGAAAACATGTTGAAAATTTTACTTCAAGCCTATGATGCAGAAGGCAGGCTTGGGTATATTATTAGGTCAGCCTGGATTTTCCGCATCAATTGAAGGATGTTGGCAGAAAAGTGGAATCAATACCAAAAATCAGTCAGAGGCTATATCTAAGCCCATAAAGGACATACAGGGAAGGAATAATGAGAATCCAGGCTTATTATTGTGTAGTGAAATCTGTCAAATTGGTCTCAGACATATGCCAATGTGGTTTTTGCTTTAAGAGGCTAATTGGAAAGGTTCTTTTTAATCTCCAACTTAGTTTGAACTTTAACAATGCAGTTTAAAGAGCAATTTTCAGCTAGGCTCTTATGGCTCATGCCTATAACCTTAGCTATTCAGGAGATTGAGATCTGAGGCTCATGATTCCAGACCAGGTAGGAAAGTAGGTGGAACTCTTTGCTCCAATAAAGTACTCAGAAAAAGCTGGAAGTGACATTGCAGCTCAGGTGATCGAATGCTATTCTTGAGCACAGAGAGGTTCAGGGATACCATTCAGTCCCTGTAATCAAAGTCCAGGATAGGAAAAAAAAATATTTTCTTCTAAAAGGTGTAAGGATTACTATCCCAGAGTAGAATACTGTCTGTGGGGTTATATTGACATAATCAAGAGGGCTCAGTTTTCATACACAAGTTGTTTCCAAACTGTACCCTTCACCATCTAACATGTTGACCTTAGACAACTGCTCCAGATTCAACTGTAAAATGGGAATAAAGTCAGTGTCTGATCATTAAGGAGCATAAGTTCAAAGGTTTCTCTTTTTTTTCTGAACTATTTTTTAATGTATTTAATAAAAGGGTAACATGATATTTGCCAGATAGAAGGTGCATTAATTCACATACATTGATACCCTTCCACATGTCTTGGTCCCATTACCCTCCTCCCCACCCCCCTCTTGGTCTTCCCCCCCTTCCCTGTCGAATTTCAAGTAACCAAATACAAATGTATCCAATATATCAGATAACTAAGTGAGATATTGTGTCAATATGAGATAACAAAGGAACAGCAAAAGAGATGAGATAACATAGCACATTAAGGACAGCAATCATTCATTATATGGCTTTTGTTTCAATATCCTAGAGGTCCATGTAATTAGCTTCATACTATATGGCCTTATGTATCAAGTTTTTGCTCTATTGCAAATTTCTGCTAGTAGAGCCCAAGGTTATGATGAATGAGGGAAACCATTGAGCCTAAGTTCCTTTGAGTTTGCCTTACTACACTTAATATGATTTTTTCTAAGTCTTTCCATTTCCTAACAAATGGGGCAATGTCGTTTTTTCTGACAGCCGCATAGAATTCCATTGTGTACAAATACCACATCTTGTGGATCCATTCATCAACTGAGGGACATCTAGGTTAGTTCCATATCTTTGTTATGGTGAATAATGCTGCAATGAACATTGATGTGCTAGTGGATTGAGTATGCCCTAGTTTCTGGATGGTTGGGTAAATGCCAGGTAGTGGAATTGCTGGGTCATAGGGAAGCTCTATGTTTAGCCTTTTGAGGCACTGCCATACTGCTTTCCATAGTGGTTGAACAAGTTTGCACTCCCACCAACAGTGTAGTAGTGATCCCTCCTGGCCACATTCCCTCCAGCATCTATTGTTATTAGTTTTCCTGATCCTGGCCATTCTAACTGGAGTGAGGTGGAATCTTAGAGTTGTTTTGATTTGCATTTCTTTTATGACCAGAGATGTTGAGCATTTCTTCATGTGTCTGTAGGCCATTTTTGTTTCTTCTACAGAGAAGACTCTCTTTAAGTCTTTAGCCCATCTTTTAATGGGATGGTTGAAGGGTAGCAGGCTATAAAATTAACCCTCAAAAATCAACTTCCTTCCTCTATGCCAACAGTGAGAGTAACAAGGCAACAATCAGGAAGGCAACTCCTTTCGCAATAGCCTCAAAGAAAATAAAGTACCTAGGAATTAGCTTAACTAAGAATGTAAAGGACCTTTTTGATGAAAACTTTAAAACCCTGAAAAAGGAAATTAAAGTAGAACTAAGGAAATGGAAAAACCTCCCATGCTCCTGGATTGGAAGAATCAACATCGTGAAAATGACAATCTTGCCAAGGGCTATCTACAAATTCAACGCAATACCCATCAATTTCCCAGTGTCATTCTTTAAAGAAATAGAAGAGGCAATTCAAAATTTCACATGGAATAATAAAAGACCCTGTATAGCAAAAACACTTCTTAGCAGAAAGAACAGCGCAGGAGGAATTTCAATACCAAACTTTAGACTCTATTACAGAGCAATAATTATCAAAACAGCTTGGTACGGGCACAAGAACAGACCTGAAGACCAATGGACTAGAACTGAGGACCCAGATATTAAACCACAGACCTATGGCCACATAATCTTTGACAAGGGAGCCAGAAAGATAGAATGGAAGAAAGACAGCCTCTTCAACAAGTTGTGCTGGCAGAACTGGTTAAGCACCTGCAGAAAACTAAAGTTGGATCCTTCTTTGTCACCCTGCACTAGAATTAACTGCAAATGGATCAAAGACATTGAGGTAAGAGCTGACACACTGAAAACTTTACAAGAAGGAATAGGAGATAGACTAGGCCACCTTGGCACAGGTCAAAACTTTCTTAATAAGGACCAAGAATCACAACAAATCAGAGAAAGACTGGATAAGTGGGACTGCATTAAACTGCAGAGCTTTTGTATGGCAAAGGACATAGCTAGTAAATTAGTTAGGAAGCCTACAGAGTGGGAGAAGATCTTCACCAACCATACAATGGACAAAGGCCTCATTTCTAAAATATATCAACAGCTCAAAAAATTAAATCACTCCAAAACTAATCTCAAAGGTTTCTCTTATTGGTAATAATTAGTACATATCTAGGACTCTGCTAGCAGAGGATTACAATAGCGCAAAACCTAGATACATAAGGCCATATAGAATGGTGCTAAATGAAAGGAAGTCTAGGATATGGAAATAAGAGCTTTATCTTGTGTGATTGTTGTTCTTAATGCACTATGTTATTTCTCTTCTCTTTTGTTACTGTTGGGTAAATCTCATATTGTTACTGTATCTGACATTGTTACCTGACATATTATTTATATATATATATACATATATATATATATATTTGTTTGTTTGAAAAGGGGAAAGAAAGGGGTGAAAACAAGGTTATTTGGGGTGGGGGAGGGAAATGGGGACAAAAAACATGAGGAGCATCAATGTTTGAGAAGTAATGCACCTACTCTCTGGTGAATATAACTGTAACCACTCTATACATTATAATAAAAAAAGAATTATCAAAAAAGATTATGGTGAGATTAAATGTGTGGAAGGTCCATGAATTTGTACTACCATGCCTGACACATATAAAAATTATCATTTCTGTCTTAATTTTCTTCACTCTTCTGTTCCTTCCTAATACTCCCATCCCTTTATACTGAACTCAGTAATACTCTATCAACAAAAGTCTGCTTTCTGTATATTTTCCCAGGAGCATCCTATTCAACTGGTGGTACATGTTTTTCAATATATTCTGTGTTTTCTAGACCAAGACAGTGACTTCATCAAGACTGACCTAAGCGAGCACAACTACACTACAAGCATTATAAGATGCTTTCAGCCCCTCTCCATTTCTGTTATGTTTACCTCATGATCATGTGGATCCTTAGCCAATGGAGGATCCAGATCTTGCCACACTTTATGTTCTTTGTTTTTCATATATTTTTATAGTAATTAATAGAAGGGTTACATTATATTTGCCAGATAGAAGGTGCATTAATTCACGTACATTGATACCATTTCTCATATCTTGGTCCCCATTTCCCTCCCCCCCACGCCTCATCTTGTTTTCCCCCTTCCCTATCCAATTTCAAATAACCAGATAAAAATATATCCAATATATCACATAACAAAGTGAGATGCTGTAACAATATGAGATAATCAAGGACAGCAAAAGAGATGAGAGATAACATAGTACATTAAGGACAACAATCACTCATTACATGGCTTATGTTTCTATATCCTAGAGGTTCTTTCATTTAGCATCATACTATATGGACTTATGTAACTAGGTTTTGCTCTATTGTAAATTCTGCTATGAGAGCCCCACATTTCTACTGATTATGACAAATGAGGGAAACGATTCAGCCTATATTTCTTTGAGTCTGGCTTACTTGACTTAATATGATTTTTCCTAAGTCTTTCCATTTTCTAACAAATAGGGTGATGGCATTCTTTCTGATACAAGCATAAAATTCCATTGTGTACAAATACCACATCTTGTTTATCCACTCATCAACTGAGGGACATCTGGGTTGGTTCCATATCTTTCCTATGGTAAATAGACCTGCAATGAACATCGTTGTGCTAGTGGATTTAGTATGTCCTTGATTATGGACAATTGGGTAAATGCCAAGTAGTGGAATTGCTGGGGCATAGGGGAGCTCTATGTTTAGTCTTTTGAGGAACTTCCATACTGCTTTCCATAGTGGTTGAATGAGTTTGCACTCCCACCAACATTGTAGTAGTGATTCCTAATGGCCACATCCCTCCAGCATCTGTTTTTACTAGATTTCTTGATCCTGGTCATTCTAACTGGAGTGAGGTGCAATCTTAGAGTTGTTTTGATTTGCATTTCTTTTATGACCAGAGCTGTTGAGCACTTCTTCATGTGTCTATAGGCCATTCTTATTTCTTCTTCAGAGGAGCCTCTCTTTAAGTCTTTGGCCCATCTTTTAATGGGATGGTTGTTACTTTGGAGATTAGTTTTGGAGTGATTCAATTTTTTGAGCTGTTGATATATTTTAGAAATGAGACCTTTGTCTGTTGTATGGTTGGTGAAGATCTTCTCCCACTCTGTAGGCTTCCTAATTAGTTTACTAGCTATGTCCTTTGCCATACAAAAGCTCTGCAGTTTAATGCAGTCCCACTTATCCAGCCTTTATCTGATTTGTTGTGATTCTTGGTCCTTATTAAGAAAGTTTCAACCTGTGCCAAGGAGGCCTAGTGTATCTCCAATTCCTTCTTGTAAAGTTTTCAGTGTGTCGGCTTTTACCTTGAGATCGTTCATCCATTTGGAGTTAATTCCACTGCATGGTGACAAAGAAGGATCCAGCTTTAGTTTTCTGCAGGTGCTTAACCAGTTCTGCCAGCACCAAATTGTTGAAGAGGCTATCTTTCTTCCATTCTATTTTTTGGCTCCCTTGTCAGAGATTAGGTGGCTATAGGTCTGTGGTTTAATATCTGGGTCCTCAGTTCTAGTCCATTGGTCTTCAGGCCTGTTCTTGTGCCCGTACCTAGCTGTTTTGATAATTATAGCTCTGTAATAGAGTCTAAAGTTTGGTATTGAAATTCCTCCTGCGCTGTTCTTTCTCCTAAGAAGTGTTTTTGCTATATGGGGTCTTTTATTATTCCATATGAAATTTTGGATTGCCTCCTTTTTTCTTTAAAGAATGACATTGGGGATATTGATGGGTATTGCGTTGAATTTGTAGATATCCCTTGGCAAGATTGCCATTTTCACGATGTTGATTCTTCCAATCCAGGAGCATGGGAGGTTTTTCCATTTCCTCAGTTCTGCTTTAATTTCCTTTTTCAGGGTTTTAAAGTTTTCATCAAAAAATTCCTTTACATTCTTAGTTAAGCTAATTCCTAGGTACTTTATTTTCTTTGAGGCTATTGCAAAAGGAGTTGCTTTCCTGATTGTTGCCTCGTTCCTCTCACTGTTGGCATAGAGGAAGGAAGTTGATTTTTGAGGGTTAATTTTATACCCTGCTACCCTTCCAAAGTATTGAGTTAGCTCAAGGAGCTTGGGAGTGCAGTCTATAGAATTCTTTAAATACAGAATCATATCACCTGCAAAAAGGGGAAGTTTTACTTCCTATTTCCCTATTTGGATCCCCTTTATTCTTGCTTCTTGCCTTATGCTCTGGCTACAAATTTTATACCGTGTTAAAGAGGAGTGGAGAGAATGAGCATCCTTTTCTTCTGCCTTTAGCTTTTCACCATTAATTATAATGTTAGCTGTGGGTTTGTCATACACAGCCTTTATTATACTGAGGATGTTCCATGGATTCCTAGTTTCTCCAGAGGTTTTAAACATAAAGTTTTGTTGGATCTTTTCAAATGCCTTTCCTGCATCTATTGAGACAATCATGTGATTTTTGTCCTTGCTCCTCTTTATGTGTTGAATTATATTAATTGATTTGTATATGTTGAACCAGCTTTGCCTCTCTGTGATGAATCCTGTTTGATCATAGTATATAGTTTTATGATTAGTTGTTGTAGACGGTGGGCAAGTATTTTGTTGAGAAGTTAGGCTTCGATGTTCATCAAAGAAATTGGTCTATAGTTCTCTTTCTTTGATGAATATCTGTCTGGTTTGGGGTGAGGGTTATACTGGCTTCATAAAATGAGTTTGGCAAAGAACCTTCATTTTCAATTTCATTGAAGGGCTTGAGGAGTATTGGTGTGAGTTCTGTTTTAAAGACTTCAGACAATTCAGCTGTGAATCCATCTGGCCCTGGGCTTTTCTTAGGTGGAAGGTCTCTTCTTGCCATTTCTATTTCAGTGCTTGAAATAGACAGTTGGCCAATATTTTGTTGAGAAGTTTTGCATAAATATTCATCAAAGAAATGGGTACGGGCACAAGCCCCATGATCAAGTAAAAGAAAAAAAAACACTTTAAAATTTGAATCACTTACTGAAGTTTGCATCCATTCAGTCCTGCCTATTAATTTTTAGCCACTCTGTCCCTCCCAGTAATCAAAAGTATAATACTCCAGGAAAACAGCGTTTATAAAATACTCTGACCAGGCCGGGAGTTTGGCCTAGTGGTTAAAGTGCTTGCCTAGCATGCATGAAGACCCGGGTTCGATTCCTCGGTACCACATACATAGAAAAAAGCCGGAAGTGGTGCTGAGGCTCAAGTGGTAGAACTCTAGCCTTGAGAAAAATCCAAGGACAGTGCTCAAGCCCAGGACTGGCAAAAAAAAATACTCTGACCATAGAAGAGCTTCTTCCATCATTCTATAATTAGAGTATATAAGCTGTCTCAGTTCTATAGGACTCAGCTCTACAAAACTTTACACCTGCTTGTTACATAAGATATATAAATAACTAATTCTTAGACTTAGAAAAAAATCATATTAAGTGAAGTAAGCCAGCCTCAAAGGAACATAGGCTCAATGGTTTCCCTTATTTGTCATAATCAGTAGAAACCTTGGGCTCTCCTAGCAGAGATTTACAATAGAACAAAACCTAGATACATAAGGCCATACAGTATGACGCTAAATGAAAGGACCTCTAGGATATAGATGCAAAAGCCATATAATGAATGATTGTTGTCCTTAATGTACTATGTTATCTCTCATCACTTTTGCTCTCTCTTGGTTATCTCATATTGTTACAATATTTCACATTGTTATCTGATATATTGTATATATGCTTATTTGGTTATTTGAAATAGGATAGGGAAGGGGGGAAAACAAGATGAGGGGTGGGAGTGGGGGTAGGGAAATGGGGACCAAGACATGAGAAAGGGTATCTATATTTGTGAAGTAATGCAGCTTCTACCTGGTGACTATAATGTAACCCTTCTATTAATTACAATAAAATATATGGAAAAATAACTTATTCTTGTTATCTTCAAAGCATCAATAATTCTGAATCACTTTTAATGACCTTTCACATTAACTGTTCTTCTTGATATTTAGCACAGCAGTTTCCAACTCCTGAGCCAGCCACGCTTCTCATATGTATGATGTGAATCCGTATATTCTATATCCATATATCCCTTTTTAGAGCATTTCATAGCTGTTTTTACAAGAAAATGTACCCACAAATCTCTCAAATCAAAGGTTTAATGTGACTATTATGAAATATCAAAATGTAAAAGCAGCATAATGTATTCAGGGAGATGTACCTGTGAGCTCGTATTTTAGTTAAAAATCAACTAAACATTTTCAATAATGATTAATTTATTTGTCTTCTGCCAGTGTTGTTTTCTATCAATGAACACAAAACTATGTAATGGCTCAAATAGTTCCAGATAGAATAATGTATAACAAGTAAGTTAACTCTAAAATGTAAAATTTGTGATTCTCTTTAGGAAAAATGAGAGTAGTGTTGACTAATGCAGAATTCAGAAAGTTTAGTTTGAAAGATAGTTATTGCAATCTCTCCACTTTTGAATGGAGAATTTATTAAAGCCGATAACGATGTAAATTTACAGGTGAGATGTCTCTGGCATTTATTGGCAGTCAACCTGCTTAGAAAGTACCTGAGTTCATAATGTAATATGTGCAGTTACTTCTTTTCTCTTTTTTTCCTTTATAGTTAATCTCAAGTGGTTAAGGTATCTGACTTTGTTACCTGGTATATCCATTTATTAGTTCTTTGAATTATGGAAGGGGAGGAGGAAAACAAGATGATTGGGAGGGAGAGAAGGAAGGAAAGGAGGATAAAAATATAAGAAGGGATATTAGAGTTCAAGAAGTGATGCCCTCTCTATCTGACGAATGAATACTGTAACCACTTTATACATGAGCCCAACAATAAAATGCAATTAAAAACTTAACACAGAAAAAGAGAAAGTACCTGAGTTCAGTCCCTTCAACCATCAAATATATATTGCATATTTAATAAAAATATGACATGTTTCATAAAAATGTACTGAATATTAATGGGATCCCTGAGCTATGCTATGTGGTAATTACTAACATGACAAAATACTTAGACATCAGGAATATACATGTGGATAAAAGTAGTAAATTTCCAGATAAACCATCACTGCTGAATACAATTCTTAGAAATGCCCAGTATGAGTCAGAGGTAGCTGTAGATAGTACTGAATTTTAAACTTTGTTTCCTTGCTTATTATAATTGAAAGCCACATTGTAGGTGGAAAGTAAAGACAAAAACATGATTCTGACATAAAATTTTCTGCTTAAATCATTTTATGAAATACATGTAATGCTAGGTGGAAAATCTCTAAGAAAAACTACTTTTAAAAAAGAAAAACTGTGAGTGATTGTATATTAGAAACTCAAATATATCAAACTTTGACTTGCAATCATCTAACGTTCCTCTCCACTCTCAATTTTCTTTTTTCCACTTCCACTCTCAATTTTCATAAGCCAAGAATTAAACTTTCAGAGACTTACAGCCAATAGGAATTATCTTAATGTAAAAATAGTTATTTTTTCACTGATAAATAGTCCCATGGGGTGGAGGTTCTTTGCTATCTCAAGTAGTTATGTAAATATTGGGGGAAAAAACATCTCTGAGAAAATACTACTTTCCCAAAGAGTACCTAGCATAATTTCCTAAAGACTTACATCAAAATGTTGTGGCTATGAAAAACAGAACACAAGACATATCATATGGGTAAGCTTTGAGACTAACAGAACTAAACTACTGAGAAGTGAGGGCTAAGACATTATGAAGGAGATGGTAAGGATAACACCACCAGATGCCACAATGACAACTTTTGCCAACCTGGGTATCAATCATACTTTTCAAGTATATACTAGCAAATTCATCTGATGAGCCTGGAGAAAACATTAAGACAATGCAAAACATATAAGCAAAATACTCTAATATGCCACAGGAAAGAAAGTCATTGTTATTCATGTAACTAAAACTTCAAGGCTGCAAGTAATCTCAGTCTATTATCATGAAATAAAAACAAACTAGAATTCTCCTGAGACCACCATTAAAAAAAAATCTTCAGTCACAAGACCAATGACATTCTAATAAATTACATTGTTATTTTCATTCTGAACACTTGTAACAGAATTTATTTATGTTATATTTGATCTCATGGGATTTAAACTGGAATGATGATTGCTAAGATTTCTTTGAAACCAGATTTGTGTTATTGAATGAATTTTCTCCTACTTTCAAAGTAGTTTGGGAACATTCCAACTAATTATAGGAATCTTCAATCATATGCAAAAATGAAAGATTGGTTTAATAAATCCCCATGTGGTAATTATGTATAATTATGTTACAACACTATTCAAATTTTGTGATTTCGTTTCTTTTATTCCACTATCTTCATGTAGCTTTCTGTTTTAAGAACCTAGATAAGAAACCTAGAACATAGATAAGAAAACATATAAACAACTATTTTTCAAATGCCTGTTAATATGAACTACATTTTTCTTGAAATTTAGTGTAAAGGCTATGTACAGAGGGGTTACAGTTACATTAGTAAGGAAATGAGTATAATTCTTGTCAAATATTGTTACCTCTTCCCTCATTTTTCTCTCAGTTTCCCTCCTTCCCCCAAATTGTAAAGTTCATTTCCAGCATAAAGTCTCATGAGTATCACTGTTGCATTGGTTCACCCTTTTGTCTCACCAACTTCTGTGATTCTCCTTCTCATATCCCTAAATCTGATAAACGTACATACAAGGCAAAGGGTACCAATCCAAAAACTGTTTGGACTACACTTGTTACAACAAAAGAAGAAAATTCTACCCAGGACTGGTGGCTCACAAATGTAATCCTAGCTACTCAGGAGACAGAGATCTGAGGATTGCTGTTCAAAGCCAGCTTGGGCATGAAAGTCCTGACTCTTATCTCCAATTAACCAACAGAAAACTGTAAGTGGTGCTGTGGATAAAGTGATTGAGCCCTAGCCTTGAGCTGAAGAGCTCAGGGACAGTGTCTAGGCCAGTGTTCAAGCCCCACGGCTGACAGCAGAAAGTGAAGGAGAAGGAGCGAATGGAGGAGGGGATACCTTAGGCCATTGCTCTTCTTTATTTGCAAAACTGATGAGCATGGTGATGGAGAGAAAAGGGGACAAAAACATGAAAATGGGTATCAAGGTTTGATACATAATAAAATATAATAAGAAAAATGATGAGCAGATGCCCATGCAACCACATTATATAATATGTGTAAGTTCTTTTAGCCATTTTATAGTTTGAGGATTTTTTCCAGAAGGTAGCATTCTCAAATTGTTCCATATTTGGTCAATGGAACTCCTTCAATTGGACTGTTTAGACTTTTCCCCACTTCACCTTAATTTCAGACAACATGACTGTGTGGGTGCATGTGTGTGCTTTACTAAGTATATTTTTAAACATAAGAAAAATATTTTGAACAACTAAGTAATTTCCTCATAATTCCCCACCCAAAGACTATGGTTTCATACATTTATGAAAGAGAGGTTTGTAAAGATCAATTGTTAGGTCCCAGTGTGGAAATTTTAAAGGCAAATTCTCTCTTCAAAGTTTCTAGTGAATTAACAAGGCTTTATTTAGATTGAATCACTTGACTTACTCCATATCATGTCCTGTTTCTCCCATCTGCCCTTTACATGTGTTGATCTGTAATGGGAACATATTTTATACTAATAGACATTTCAGCAACTACATTCAGAAAAACTATCTTAAAGAGAGAAGTAAATAAGTAACTCTGGATCTTGCATTTCTTGTCTACCTGATTTGATTGGAACTGTAATAATCTCTGAAAATTATATGTTGCCTTACAGTGATTTTTTTTCCTTTCAGCTATCTTTCTATTGACTCCACATGAATTCTTTGCTAACACAAAGTATTAGAGTATGAATCAGAGTACAGCTGATTTTCATTTTAGAGTAACAGTAGAAATTCTGCTCTATATGGTAAAGAAGCTAGAAAGGATTTCTAAATGCATGGGGAGCTAATTATATATTTATACCTGAAAGATCTGGTAACTTTCTTCATATTTTATTTTCAAATTGATATTAATTATAGTTATTGGTCATTCTCCCTCTAAATTTATAGTGTTATATGTTTTTATAATACTACTAAGTTTTTATTAACTATAAAAAGTGATGTAATTCTTACAATGTGTTTAAATGTTACTTTAATGTATTAATAGATTGCAAAACATTATTGTTTAATATACAAAATAGGGAGTGTAACTTGGTCATAGAGCACTTGTATAGTAACTCCAGCACTGGAAAAAAAAGATTCAAGATGTATACATGACCTATGCAATAATATATTTTTACCAGTCCTGGGGCTTGAGCTCAGGGCTTGAACACTGTTCTTGAACTTTCTCTAGGCTAGCTCTCTACCACTTGAGCCACAGCACCATTTCCAGCTTTTTTCTACATATGTAGTATCAAGGACTCGAACCCAGGTCTTCATGTATGCTAGGTAATCACTCTACCTTAGGCTAAACTCCTGGCCCACAATCATTTTTATATATAGACCAGAGAAGGCTAATCTAGAAAAAGGACAGGAGAAGAAGTGAACCGATGACTACTCATATTGCTCCATTCTTCATGCTCACTCTAATTTATTTACTGCCCGGCATTCTGTCAGTTAGATTGCTCATGTAGGAAAAATCCTCACTGGTTTTACAAAGGTTATTTTTTTTTTAAGTTTTGTCAACATTGTTAACCAGACTCAACTATAAAGTAACAAACAAACACATATTCCACATCATCTGGCACTGTCCCTGAGCTCTTCAGCTCAAGGCTACCACCCTACCCCTTGAGCCACAGCCCCTCTTCCCATATACCAAATATTTAAAATTCATTCATTGTTACGGAATCCATATGTTTTGTTCTGCCATGGCTTTTACTATACATAAGCACTTGATTTTGTTGTTTAATGTCAAACAGATAAATGTTCTGCTATCTGAAATGGTTCAAGCCAGATCCAAAAGCACAAATTTAATTCTAGGAGACAGAATATGCACATTTTTTAAACTTTTTTTCCAGTCCTGGGGCTTGAACTCAGGGCCTGAGCACTGTCCTTGGGCTTTCCTCAAGACTAGAGCTCTGCCTCTTGAGCCACAGCACCACTTCCAGCTTTTCTATGTATATGGTACCAAAGAATTGAACCCGGGTCTTCATGCAGCTTGGCAAGCACTCTACCACTAGGCCAAACTCCCGGCCCGAAATGTGCACATTTTACAAAAATATTTATCTACTATTAATTAAAACTGGAAAGGAATGTGCACTTTATGCATTGTTATTTGATTAAGACAGTAAGAAAATTTGAAACCTAAGTATCATCTCAGCATTCTAAATTACTTAATTTTGCAGATTTTTTTCTCCTTAATTGCTGAGCATTGTCCTTCATAATTGAAGTTAATAACAATTTCACTTCAAATACAATTTTTTAGAGGTCACTAATATTTTCTCAATTATAGGTGCTTTGTAATTGTGGGAAAATTCTCTTTTCATTTAGTTGTTCAACAAACATTTGATAGTTCCATATATGCAGAGTGGTATAGAGAGTAATGATAGATATAAAGTCAGAGTTTCTGGGTTAAACTTTATCTTTACTACTTACATAATATGTGAATACTGGATACTTTATGGCAATATTAACTACAAATGGAAATATTTTTCCACGCCTTACAAGACATAAAATGGAGCTCACTTTATAAACAGTAAAACACTTTCCAAAATGCGAGACCAGAATCACATTTTTGCAAAGAACTAGAATGGGTTACCTAGCTACCTAGAATCACAAGGCCTCCCTGCTGCTCGATCAGTCCTTTTCACCACCTCCTGAGAGAAAGAATATAAAAACCTTGTGAAACCTGATTGGATCATTTGGCAACAAGTGTACCATGAAGTAAGGAATTTTACTACATATAAAAATGTTTTAGATATGAGGCCTTTGTCCATTGTTTGGTTGGTGAAGATCTTCTCCCACTCTGTAGGCTTCCTAATTAATATACTAGCCATACAAAAGCTCTGCAGTTTAATGCAGTCGCACTTATCCAGCCTTTCTCTTATTTGCTGTGATTCTTGGTCCTTATTAAGAAAGTTTCGACCTGTGCCAAGGAGGCCTACTGTATCTCCTATTCCATCTTGTAAAGTTTTCAGTGTGTCGGCTTTACCTTGAGATCTTTCATCCATTTGGAGTTAATTCTACTGCAGGGTGACAAAGAAGGATCCAACTTTAGTTTTCTGCAGGTGCTTAACCAGTTCTGCCAGCACCAATTGTTGAAGAGGCTATCTTTTTTTCATTCTATTTTTTTGGCTCCCTTGTCAAAGATCAGGTGGCTATAGGTCTGTGGTTTAATATCTGGGTCCTCAGTTCTATTCTATTCCATTGGTCTTCAGGCCTGTTCTTGTGCCCGTACCAAGCTGTTTTGATAATTATAGCTCTGTAATAGAGTCTAAAGTTTGGTATTGAAATTCCTCCTGCGCTGTTCTTTCTGCTAAGAAGTGTTTTTGCTATACAGGGTCTTCAATGGCCTCATATCTAAAATATATCAACAGCTCAAAAAATTGAATCACTCCAAAACTAATCTCTAAAGAAACAACCATCCCATTAAAAGATGGGCCAAAGACTTAAAGAGAGTCTTCTCTGAAGAAGAAACAAAAATGGCCTATAGACACATGAAGAAATGTTCAACAACTCTGGTCATAAAAGAAATGCAAATCAAAACAACTCTAAGATTGCACCTCACTCCAGTTAGAATGGCCAGGATCAAGAAATCTAGTAAAAACAGATGCTGGAGGGGATGTGGCCAGGAGGGATCACTATTACACTGTTGGTGGGAGTGCAAACTCATTCAACCACTATGGAAAGCAAAAGGCTAAATATAGAGCTCCCCTATGCCCCAGCAATTCCACTACTTGGCATTTACCCAATCGTCCAGAAACAAGGACATACTAAATACACTAGCACAGCAATGTTCATTGCAGCATTATTCACCATAGCAAAGACATGGAACCAACCTAGATGTCCCTCAGTTGATGAGTGGATCAACAAGATGTGGTATTTGTACACAATGGAATTCTATGCTTCTGTCAGAAAGAATGGCATCGCCCCATTTATTAGGAAATGGAAAGGCTTAGAAAAGATCATATTAAGTGAAGTAAGCCAGACTCAAAGGAACTTAGGCTCACTGGTTTCCCTCATTTGTCATAATGAGTAGAAACCTTGGGCTCTACTAGCAGAGATCTGCAATAGAGCAAAACCTTGATACATAAAGGCATATAGTATGACGCTAAATGAAAGGAACTCTAGGATATAGAAACATAAGCCATATAATGAATGATTGTTGTCCTTAATGTACTATGTTATCTCTCATCTCTTTTGCTGTCCCTTGGTTATCTCATATTGTTACAGTATCTCACTTTGTTATCTGATATATTGGATTTATTTGTATTTGGTTATTTGAAATTGGATAGGGAAGGGGGGAAAACCAAGACGGGGGGATGGATGAGAGGGTAATGGGGACCAAGACATGTGAAAGGGTATCAATATATGTGGATAAATGCACCTTCTATCTGACAAATATCATGTAACCCTTTTATTAATTACAATAAAAAAAATTGGAAAAAATGTTTTTTTGGAGCTGGGACTTTGATCTAGTAGTGGCGTGGTTGCCTAGCATGCACAAAGACCCAGGTTCAATTCCTCACTACCACATACATAGAAAAAGCCAGAAATGGTGCTAGTAGAGCATTAGCCATGAGAAAGCCAAGAACAGTGCTCAGATCCTTAATTCAAGCCCCAAGACTGGCAAAAAATAAGAATGTTTTTCTGATTCTAGTTTTACCTAAAAACCTTTGGAGCAGTATTCAGAATATCCTTTCTCCTATCCAAGATCTTCAAGATTTACAAACATCTATAAATCTCAATTAATAAAAGCAGCTCTGTGTACACATTGATAATACACTGAATGAGTCAATGTAAAGTATGTACTTGCATAATTTTAATTTTTCCTTAAGTTAAAAGCAGCATACTATTATGTTTCCAACTATTTTATCTCAGAATCTTGTTGGAAGTAGAAAAAATGGCAATGCTATTAAAGAAAGGAAAAGCTTTTTTTAAAAAAAATCAATGAAAATGTTAAATGTACATAGGGAAGAAACAAAACCAAATGATATCAACTGTGTTCCAAATTATTTTTTATAATATTATGGAGTTATGCTCCTGGAAAAGAAAAAATACAAATGCTATTTGATAAAGGCATATTACATTTAAGAGGTCATTAAACTTTAATGTGTAAAATTAAGTGTATAACTCAAGCCTTGAGCTAAGACATCCAGCCTCTTACTCAGCAGAGAGCGTTTCACCACGACGCACACATTTTTCTTCATATTCTTACAGGATGTAATCTGAAATAACCTTGCCTCTAACTCTTCACAGTTAATTCTTATGAATGTTCTTCATTAGGGGAATTGTTTTACAATAGTGGAGATGTTTCTGTGCACCATATGCACATAGAGTTTTCTCTGTATGCACTTTAAAGGAAGAGACAAATGTTTAAGATTAATTTTGAAATAGTCAAATGGAATAATGAACACAGACAAAACCCATATATGATATGATCTGAAAACTTACTTTCTCTGGAGACATATTTGTTCATGATTTAAGACAAAACAACAGAAAAAAAGCAAAGAGTAATTTTCTGTGTGTGTGTGTTGGAGGCTTCAACTCAAGGCCACAATGCTGTCTTTGAACTTTTTGCTTAGTACTAGTGCTGTTCCTCTTGAGCCATAGCTCCAGTTCCAGCTTGTATTTGTAAGTTACCTGGAGGTAACGAGTTTTCTGGACCTTGCTGTGTAGGATAGCTTCAAACATGATTCTCAAATCTCAGTTTCATGAGTAGCAAGGATCATTTGTGTGAGACACCAGTACCCAGGATCAAAAAGAATGGTAAACTGGTGTTTTCATTGGCTGGGATTCTATCTGTATGTAGATTATTCATATACTTTGATTATGAAAACGCACTTATGAATCATGTTCTAATTCAGTAGGAGTTTGCAGGACTAATAAGACTGAGGCTCGAAGTCATTGGGTGAGAAGAAGATCCAGTTTACAGCTGGAGCAGAGGCCCATACAAGTAGCCCATGGAATAAAAATTCCTACAGCGTGGGAACCAAGTGATCACAGAAAAAACAAAAATACTACAGATGTTATCTCCCCATACCACCAGCAAGAACACTGAGTCTTCTTATTGACCTAAAACAACTGAATTGCTCTGATAGACTTATCCAGTCCTAAAGAGTCATTAATGAAGGGAGATATTTAGAAAAATCATATTGAGCAATGTAAGACCAAAGAAGATGGCATTTTCATTTAACCAGTAAAAAGGAAGAAATTCTCATTCAGTATGCATTTGTTTTCTGAGTTTCCATGTACTACTATAAGATGTTTTGAGCATTCATGAAATATTTTAATAATATGAATTTAATCATTACGTTTTAATAATTGAGATTAATAATTAATGATTTTAATATTTTAAATTTTCTACTATATGTTCTTCTATTCAAAATAATTTCTTTAAAAATTTAAGTATGCATTCAAATAATTTATTTTTAGATATTTTAGGGTTTCTAACTAAATAATCAATCATATGGCTTAGAGTTAATAACATTATCCTTTCTTCTTGATTATCAAATTTTAGTGTGTGTGTATATGTATGTGTGTGAAAAAGAGAGAATGAGATCAAGAGAGAGAGAGAGAGACAGAGACAGAGAGAAAGAGACAGAGAGAGAGAGAGCGCGAATATGCTGGTACCAGAATTTGAACTCAGAGCTCACTTTGACTCAGCTTTCTTGCTCACGATTGGTGCTCTACCACTTGAGACATACCTCCAGTCTGACATTTAGCTGCTTAATTAAGTATGGATTTTCTCAAGCTTTCTGTCAGAGCTTGTTTAGAATTTCAGTCGTTTGATCTCAGCCTCTAAGTAGCTACGAGTACAGGCATGAATTGCCATGAACACTTGACTATATTTGATATTCTTCATTGTCTTACAAACTACTAATATGTTGTAAACAGGGTTGAAAATAAATCATGACAATAGACATTTTTCCTCTTTCTAATATACAAGAGAATGTTGAAGAGAATCATCAATAATTGTGATAGGGCCACGTGCAGGTGGCTATAATCCTAGCTACTCAGGAGGCTGAGGTCTTAGGATCAAAGCCAGCCTGAGCAGGAAAGTCCATGAGTCTTTTCTCAAAAAAACTACAAAAAACAAAAAATCTGGAAGTGGAGTTGTGGTTCAAGTGGTAGAGCACTAGCCATAAGCAAAAGTAGCTCAGTGAAAATGCCCAGATTCTGAATTCACGTATCACATTTTTTAGAAAATTTCAAAACAAATTTTGCTAATTTGACAAAATCTTTCATAATAACTGTTTAATTTAAATAATACTTTGAAGAAACTGAAATGATGTGGTAAAGTAACAAGCTACATTACATGGTTTTGTGATGTCAATTCACTATTTTCTTATTAGAGTAAACCTAAATTTTTGCCCTGTATGTATGATATAACTGGAATGCAGTTTGCTGAGAGTTGTACTTTTTTTCAACCTACATTCCAGAATGAGATTAGATTGAAATAGTTTCTCACCATTTTTATGTGATATTAATAGATTAATTTTGTATGCTGCTCTTTTTTAGAGTAAAACTTTTGTTATTTGAAAAAGGTAAAAATTTGTTATTTGAAAATTTGGCATAATATGAATCTGATTATCACTTTATACCAATATTTTTAATAAAAATCAAATTCATTTTAGATTTACAAAATTACTTAAGACTGTCTTCTAGTTCACAGCAATTTTTAAAATTATCTTTGTAAGAAATTTTTCTATTTTAGCTTTTTCTGTCATATAAGTATTAATTATATTCTTTTATTGACCCTATAATTGTTATTGTGTCCATAATAATGATGATTTGAAAAACTCTAATGTGTTGCTTTCTTTTGGTCTTACCAACTTCTTGCAGTTCCTCTGACTAGAGATCTTTTCTTTTTCAACCTATACATAACTTACTGTACAGATGAGATTTAAAAAAAATGGTATTTGAAGTGCTTATTCTCATTTAATGTGGTCAGAAGGAATGATAATCTGAGTACAGATTTTTTTTTGCTTTCTTGTACTAAGAGCACACGGAGGGATTCAGACTATATGAAAGAGATTTTCTTCAGTTTCTGCTCTCCTGTCAAGATGATGAATAGCTGCAGAGAATCAATTCTATTTTATTCTCTCTCCATATCTGACAAATTTTCAAAAACAGTAAGAAAATTACCATTTTTAAGCTAATATTATTCTCTACTGCCTCCCAACATGTGTTCTTTAATGCAGCAAAGGCCACCACCATATCTACCAAACATCTACCCCAACTTCTTATACTTCCAGTGGTGTGTTTGATATACTGCCTGAATGTACTATCTTTGGCCTACACAAATATTGCCTATATTTTTGCTCAGTGATAAATAATTCCACTGGAAAAGTTTCTACATACTGGTGTGGAACTGCCTATCTCCCTGAATATTCCTAGTGCTGCCCCTCCTCCCCTACCTGGGTATGGAGTGAATAATCCTTCAGCTCTGGGTCACAACCCTACTTCACTTACCATGTCTCCAATGAGAGGAGCCAAAAAGGAAAACCGATTTTCTCTGAACTTTCTCCAGCTTCCCTTCTTTAGTGGAAACAGGGAGACATCAAGTTTTAACTTCCATGTCATTATTAGTAGGTAAAACAACAACACAGAGGCAGCTGGCTGCTGGAGGCTCCTGCCTATAATTATAGGGGGCTGAGGTTTGAGGATCCTTGTTTAGAGCCAGCCTGGGCAAAATCATGCAATTCTTCTGTCAAATAACTAACAAAAAAGCCAGAAAAGGCAGTGTAGCTCAAGTGTCAGTGCATAAGCCAGGAGCAAAAAAAACAAAAAACAAGCAAGCAGGAGTAAGGACATACCCCAATACTTGCAAAAAGAGAACAGAAGAAAGGAAGGGAGGGAGGGAGGAAGGGAGAAAGAAGACAGAGAAAGAAAGAGAGGAAAGAAGGAAGGAGGGAAGGAAGGAAGGAAGGAAGGAAGGAAGGAAGGAAGGAAGGAAGGAAGGAAGGAAGGAAGGAAAGAAAGAAAGAAAGAAGGAAAGAAGAAAAAAAAGAAAGAAGGAAAGAAGAGTGAGAAAGACTCTACACCTCAGGCCACCAACCCTCACAACCTGTGACCATCTACCCTGAGATCCTCAGGCCAAATGCCATTGCTGTGCTGTGAGTCTGAATTAAACTCCTGAATGTCCTTTAAAGACTTGGCACTCAGCACTACTGGGAAGTGGTTGAACTTTTAGAAGGTTGGATATAGCGTGAGGTTTTCCAGTTGCTGAGGGTTTTGTCTATCAGAGATCAAACCAATGGTCCAAGTTGCCCCAAAATATGCCATTCACTAATCTGATCTCTTATTCCAACTAACCTAACCTATACTCCTACACATATTCTCACTGTTAAGTCGTTACCCTTGCTATGTCTTCTTTCTGAAATGCCCCCCACCCCAGGCACATTTAGCTTTTGCCATCAGTGACTCTACTTGTTCAGCTACATTATTTGCTTGATCTGCTTTTCTTTCATAACACTCACCAATATATCATATCGTATGTATTTAACTGTTCATTTATATTATTTGCCTTCTTATTCTAACTCTACTTAAAGCTCTATGAGGAGAAAAAGTCAGCTTTATTCTCTGTCCTACCACTGGGTAGTCACTGTAAAACTGTTGCTAAATTTATGATGAATTGACATATTATATGGTCATTTACCACTATTTTCTCTTGCACTAAAGTGCTATATTATATTAGTTAACATTGTAACACAAACATTATTTTATCAAGAGCTACTATATACTGTATATAGGGAAGCATTACTTTAGATTTCTAGTACCTTATTCACAATACTTTAGTAGGTCCAGTTCCAGGCGGATCTTGAACTATTTCATATGTGTTAAAATAATGATTGATAACATGGATACAAGCATTCTAAAGTAATGCAGTAAGTTAATTGTGGTAAATATTTCCCATGTACTTGCTGTAATAAACAAAAAGACAAGCGTGCTCATGACATTGGGAAATGCTGAATTCTCTATCCTATGCTAGCACCTAAAGAGGACTTATCAGTAATGACACATAGGATAGTAACTAAAGGAAAAGTATAAAAAAGGCAAAAGGAAGGTCAGAACTGGAATTTTGATCACATAAAGTTTCTGGGTTTACCTTAAGGCATTGTTAGCTAATTAAAGATTGTGTGATAGACTTTAATATCTTCAGTTTCCTTAACATATTAGAATGCTCAATTCAATCAGAATAAAGCAGTGCGAACTTCAGAGGGAATTAGGACATCATGTAGGTAATCTCTATATAAAAGATTAGAGCATTTTTAGAATTTCAGCAACTTAGTATATGATCAGATATATAATATTATAAATAAATAAGCCATTTTACAGTAAAATCAGGTGAAAAAAATCTTGCAGAATTGTTTTATTTCTCTATAAAAAGAAGTTTAACATGTTTTATTGACTATTTGTAAGTTTAATCCATCCACTGCCAATTAAACTTATAGTTGCCCCAGTTATTCACTACTGTGATTAATCCTA
Organism: Megascapheus bottae; assembly: GCF_031878675.1. Lineage (NCBI taxonomy): Eukaryota > Metazoa > Chordata > Mammalia > Rodentia > Geomyidae > Megascapheus > Megascapheus bottae. The sequence goes on from NC_143520.1 coordinate 25,523,778, forward strand.
TCTTCTGATGTGATGTAGAATACTTTTTCACAGGTTCACTTTTATGTAAAAGCACACGTTACTTTTTTACCTTCTCTTGCCTAGATAAAACTATGCCAATTGTTTTATCATTCCCTCACAGGTTGTGCTTTCTAACTGTAGCAGTCTTTAAGCCTCCTTTAAATCATTTCTTCTTGCTCAATATCCTGGCCATAAAAGAAATGCAAATCAAAACAACTCTGAGATTCCACCTCACTCCAGTTAGAATGGCCAGGATCAAGAAATCTAATAACAACATATGTTGTCAGGGATGTGGCCAGGAGGGAATGATACTACACTGTTGATGGGAATGTAAACTCAGTTGAACCACTCTGGAAAACAGTATGGCAGTTCCTCAAAAGACTAAATATAGAGCTCTCCTATGACCCAGCAATCCAACTCCTTGGCATTTATCCAATCATCCAGAAAAAAAGGACATACTAAATCCACTAGCATAACGATGTTCATTGCAGCACTATTTACCGTAGTGAAGATATGGAACCAACCCAGATTCCTCTCAGTTGATGATTGGATCAACAAGATGTGGTATTTATACACAATGGAATTCTATGCTGCCATCAAAAAGAACGACATCCCCCATTTGTATGGAATGGAAAGACTTAGAAAAAAATCATATTAGGTGAAATAAGCCAGACTGAATGGTTTTTCTCATTTGTCATAATCTGTAGAAACCTTGGACTCTCCTAGCAGAGGTTTACAATAGGACAAAACCTAGATATGTAAGGCCATATAGGGTGAGGCTAAATGAAAGGACCTCTAGAATATAGAAACAAGAGCCATATAATGTGTGACTGTTGTGCTTAATGTATTATGTTATTTCTCATCGGTTTTGTTGTCCTTTGATTATCTCATATTGTTACAGTATCTTACCTTATCTGATATATTGTAATATATATTTATGTTTATTTGAAAATGGATAGGTAACGGGGAAAACAACATGAGGTGAAGGGGAAGAGGGAGGGAGATGGAGACAAAATCATGAGAAAGAGTATCAATGTTTGAGAAGTAATACACCTCTATCTGGTAAATATAATGTAACCCTTCTATTAATTACAATAAAAATATATTTAAAAAATAGAAAATAAAAAATATTTTTTATCTTAAATTCTTGGATATTTAGAAGTAAATTATATAATTTGATGGAAAAGATTACTTTAACATTTTAAGTGGCATAGTTGAAGCCATAGAGTTCAATCTTACTGGAAGAGAGTAAAAATGGTTGTTCTGGTACTATTTCAATTTTGAGTTGTAATAGTCTTAATCAGAAAACTTACAACATTGAGCTTTAATTTCTCCCAATTGGAAAAAGCAAAGAATCATCCTATTTTATGCCAAGAAGTCTTGAATTGAGTTTGGGCGAATGTTTGATGAAATAAAACATTTAAAAAATATCTTTAAGTAGTTGTCCAAAAGATTCTGAGTCATCAAATCAGTTTCTGAGTACAGTGCATTGTGATCAATGTCACTCCTTCCATCAATCTCCATTGTATCTAACTCAATCCTTACCCTCTTGTCACATGGTTCCAGTGTCACATATGTACGTTGAATATTATGGCTGTATTCACCCAACAGTCTTCTCTCAATTCTTCTGCCCACCAGCCCCTGAACCTCCCGTCACGTGAAAAGATGTTTTAGGTTCCTGGCATTCATTTTGTTAAATGGAAGGTTGGTGTAAGATGAGGTACATCATTGGAATCTTCCCCTGAATACATTCATCAGTTTGTGTATACATGCACATGGTCCTATATATGTTTTAATGTATACTTATAATTTAGATCTGATTTTCACAAATAAAAATATAAGGACTATCTGTCTCGCTTAGCCTTACTTACTTAAAATAAAATTTTTCTCATCCATCCATTTCCCAGCAAATTAAGTAATATTATTCTTTCTTATACATGAGTAGAAGATAAAATTAATTATATACATACATATATATTCATTAACTGTGAAGCAAATCAAGAAATGTGATATATATATATCATATATACATATGTATAGATAGATAGATAGATAGATAGATAGATAGATAGATAGATAGATTGTAGTGCAATTCCATGCTAAGTTTTTTGGAAAATCTCCAAAATGCATTCCTTAGTGTTTGTACCAGTTCACATTTCCATGCACAGTGTAATAGAGTTCTTTTCCTCATCATCTAATTAGTATCAAAATACAAACACTTTGTCTTTCTGCATTTTCTGTTAACCATAGTCAACAACCTTTAAAAATATTATGAAACTATTTAAAAATATAACAACTCTTTTAACATAGTTACATCAGCCAAGAGTATTTTCTGTTTTTAAAACAAGTAAAAATTATTAAATTAAATACAATCTCTTGAGTCTTTAACTAAGATATATTTTTAAAATGTGTCTTGGGATTTTCTTGTCTTTATTGGAGATTGTAATAAGGAAAAGAAATAGTTAAGAAATAACTAGTTAACTACTTGCCACAGTTTAAAATATATTCAATTCAAAATGTGACTGCATTTTGAATGTTTGGAATTAAACAAAAATGGGTATGCATTCAGCAGGGTGCAGAGTGAATTAGACAGAAAAAAATGTTTTTGTATGAAATTGGTGTTTAATGCTTGATTTCCTTCCCAGCACGCTAAAAATGTAATCAACAAATGTGATACAGAAATGCATGGAGTTTGGAATTGGTTTCAGAGTTTTCCACTCATACATCAACACATATACCCAGTTCATGTTTGCATATTTAGCTTCTATTTCATACAGTACTTAAATGAAACATATTTTCCCCTTCTCTCATGCCTCCAGAAATTTTTTAATTAAAAAAACATGTTTTCCTAAGTATCATATTATAAAAAATATCAACCTTACAATGATTTAAGTCCTTTGAGATTCAGTAACTTACTTTTCATGCAAATTACAAAAGCACAGTGTACATATCAGATCTTCAGTCGCATCATAAGCTTACAGCCCAGGCATGGACACAGAGGCTTCTGGCCTCTCCATTAGGAAATAAATATTAATGGCTCCTAAGAGAGTGGGAGGTACCTCTTCACCTCTGTTAAATTCATCCTTAGGCTAAACACCTGGTATAAAAATTCAAATATCTACATCTCCAACTGTTTCCTAATTTCCTCTTTGGGTTATTAAATTGCATCTAGTGATCCAAGCAATAGTTTCCTCAAATCCTGAAGACTGAAGTGGTAAACGGAAAATAATTTTTCTACTGTTGTATTTATAGAAAGTTGAGCAAGAAAGTTTCTCTGGTTAATATTATTTGGTTGCAAACATCCGCAATCTCTTAAAACTGTAGCAAGCAGAAATGTAGGTATTATTAAAAGATTATGCTGTATCTTATGGCCATCACTTAAAGAACAATTAAAATTTCTTAGAAAGAAATGGCAGAAATCTCCACTGGTTCTACAGCAAAGGCAAGACAAAATAAAACAAGTAATATATCACAATAGTATCTCACATTGATGAGCCCTGGGGACCATGGTTCAAACTAAGTCCAGTCAGGAAAATCCCAGAGACATTGATTTCAGGTCACTTTCAGTTTCCCCACCAAAAAAAAAAAAAGTTTGACTCTGTATGTGATTCAAGTAGTAGAGTTTGATGATCCTTGTGCTAAAAAGCTAGTCGTAGTCGTAGCACATTTTCTTTCCAGGTCACCACTCCAGTTGCCTTTTTTGGAAAGTCCTTTCTCTAATTTGTCAAAGTCCAATTTCTTCTTATTGTCATGATGCTTTCAGAGAAGCTTTACTCTTTTAGGGTAGGATGTGAGGTAGTACAGAAGTTTAATTCATAACCTATGCTTGCTGGGCTGGCAATCTACCACTTGAACCATATGTCAACTATTTTTGCTTTAGTTATTTTTTTGCAAATGATGCCTCTCATGTATCTGGAATTTCCCATTCTAGCTACCATGTGTAGCAGAAGAAATCTTGCAGTCTTTTTGCCCAGGTTGGTCTAAAACTGCAACTTTCTCAATTTCCTGCTTCCAAGTATTCAAAGGAACATGTACTTTAAAAATTCCTGTGTTTCATGAAGAAATGCTCAACATCTCTGGTCATAAAAGAAATGCAAATCAAAACAACTCTAAGATTCCACCTCACTCCAGTTAGAATGGCCGGGATTAAGAAATCTAATAACAACAGATGCTGGAGGGGATGTGGCCACTGTTGGTGGGAGTGCAAACTCGTTCAATCACTATGGAAAGCAGTATGGCAGTTCCTCAAAATACTAAATGTAGAACTGCCCTATGATCCAGCAATTCCACTACTTGGCATTTACCCAATTGTCCAGAAACAAGGACATACTAAATCCACTAGCACAACGATGTTCATTGCAGCACTATTTACCATAGCAAAGATATGGAACCAACCCAGATATCCCTCAGTTGAGTGGATAAACAAGATGTGGTATTTGTACACAATGAAATTATATGCTTCTGTCAGAAAGAATGACATCACCCCATTTGTTAGGAAATGGAAAGTCTTAGAAAAAATCATATTAAGTGAAGTAAGCCAGACTCAAAAGTTTCCCTCATTTGTCATAATTACTAGAAACCTTGGGCTCTCCTAGCAGAGATTCACAATAGAACAAAATCTAGATTCATAAGGCCACATAGTATGACGCTAAATGAAGGACCTCCAGGATATAGAAACAAAAGCCATATAATGAGTGATTGTTGTCCTTAATGTACTATGTTATCTCTCATCTCTTTTGCTATCCCTTGGTTATCTCATATTGTTACAATATTTCACATTGTTATTTGATACATTTTATATATGCTTAATTGGTTATTTGAAATAGGAGAGGGAAGGGGGGAATCAAGGTGAAGGGGGAGAGGAGGGGAGGGAAATAGGGACCATGACATGAGAAAGGGTATCAATGTTTGTGAAATAATGTACCTTCTATCTGATGAATATAATATAACCCTTCTATTAATTACAATAAAAATATATGGAAAAATCCTGTGTTTGAGCAATGAATGTTTTTCAAACTCAATTTTTACAATCCCAAATGTGAGGAAAGAGTACCTCGCTCCTTGAGATAAATGAATAAAGGTGAGACCAACTATACAAGTTGAAAAAAGAAAACTACCACAGTGCTTAATGTGTAAGTAAGGACTGTGTTTTTCCCAGTCAATAAATCAAACTCATAAGCTAGTGATATAGTGCCTCACTTTTCTGTGGGCTGTGTGGATGAAGATGAGGCCCTGGGAGTAGAGGATTCATGTATTTGGCCCTCAAACTTAATATCATAAAAGACAATTTAAAAAAAGTCCCAGAAATGTGATATCTGAGGCACAATGAATGGTTACCATGTTCTATTATCTGCAACATCCATACTGCTTTCAAAAATGCCCTTCTGGTTATATAATTAAATGTAGCCTACAAGGTAGGATCTCTAATTTGGTTAATTATTTATACAAATTTAATTATTGATGCTTACCATGTGTTTATTCTGAGTAAAAATCATAAAATTCATACTCATATATGACTATTTTTGGAAGAATTTCTCAGTGATTCTGGAATCCAGACCTCTGTATGAATTCTGTTTATCTCCCTGACAATTTGTCAATATGCCACACAAAGTTATGGAAATCCTTTTGCATTGTTATCTGACATCTTTGATGAGATGATGGAAAATGATCTTTAAGTCAACAGGACTCAAAAGGTAGTTAATTAGATTTTTGAAATCTAAGGTCTATAGAATTTAAAAGTCAGGCATCAAGAATTATTAAAAGAAAAGAGACTGGCAGTTCTGTCCACAGGCTTTATCGATTACAAGGTATTTATAAATCATAACAACAAAGGGGAAAAATAACCTACTCAAAATGTTTTGTCTATGAAATTTTCAGGGGCTTTTTATATAGTAATCCAACGAAATACAAAAGCTTTCTTAGATCTCCAGCACCAGAGTTCCCAAGATAGGGTATTCTGAAAATAAACTCCTAACATTCATTACACTTACAAATAGATTCTCCCTTGGACAAATTAGCCACTCCTTAAAACCATGTCAAAAAGGACTGATTTGTTAAGAGACTGACTACAGCAGATAATTACCACCAGATGATAAATGTTTCCTAAGGGGGAAATATTAGAGTAGGCAAAAGGGCGGGGATGTATTTCTTAGAAAATCTTTAATTTTAGATAAACTAAAAATAACAGAGAATTTCTAAATATATTTCCATTTCTCTGTATACAGATATTCTTAAAGCCTCAAAAGGAGATAGCCAGTTTTATTCCAGTTTATTATACCTATGGTATGAAAGGAAATAAACTGAATAGCACTAAAAATAGACCAGTTGGTGAGACAATGTCGCCCTTATTTCTACCATACACATTTTTTAAGAGTATTTTATGTTCTCTGTGCTTAAATTTTAAAAAATGAATTGAACAGTAAACAATTGATTGCATTTTCTATTTTACTTTTGTTGGAAATGAATGTGTAATTTGGCAATTTTCTTGAAATTCAGTTGGATGGATTGGAGAGAGCAAAGAAGGTGAGCACTTTGAAATCGATGTAGCAACTCTAACCCTTGCAATTCTATAATAGAAGGATGGGGAAAGTTCAATTAGTGATACAGTAAGAAATTTCATAATAGGATTCCTTAAGGAAAAAACTACCACCTGACAAAAATTCTAGTAAGCCTATCTCCTGCCCCCATGGAAATAATGGTGATGGATGGCTTTAGACCTATTACTGTAATGATTTAATAACCAACATCTTCCTTCTCCACTGTCAATTCCATTACTTTCTTAATTTCAAAATTTGCAGTTATATCTGAAATATCTACCTTGTTAAATGGTAACCATAAAGATCACCAGGTACAAAAGACATCTCATATAGACCAAGTACTTATCAGCCTCAACAATAAAGAATCAAATGATCCACTTAAGTCATGGGCAAAATATTTGAACCTATACAAATATCAAGCAAGAACAAGAAAAAAATGTTCATTATATTGTTATTAAGGAATTATGGGATTATTTTATACAACCACTAGAATGAATAAAATCCGAAATGCTGACAATATCAAATGCTGGTGCAGATGTGAGGCAATGGGAGCTCTTTCATTTTCAGTCTGAATACAAAGTTCTACAGCCAGATTCATTTAAATAGAATTACTTTTCATTATTATCTTCAAGTAATGATACAGAGGGCTTTCAATTCAACATGTACATTTGTAAATACAATGCATCTTAATCAGTCAACCTTTTATCATTCTTTTACATACTACACAGTCATCTTGAATGATAGTTTTGCAGTTTCTTAAAGAGTTAAGCATGATCTTCCCATACCTCCAAGGAACCATTGTCCTAGTTGTTCACCCAAATGAGATGGAAATTTATATCAAAACAGAAAAAATTCTACATGAATGTGAATAGCAGCCTTATCCATAATTGCTAAAAGTTATAAACAACCAGGTAAAGGGATATACAAACAAAAAAATGAAGCAAAGTATTCAGAAATAAAGGGAAATGAACTATAAAGCAATGGAAACACATAGATAAGACTTGAATACATATTGCTAAATCTAAGAAATCAGTATAAGACCAAAAACTGTATGATACTAACTGGATCCCATACACAGTAATGAAAAAAATAAAATGAAATGAAAGAATCAATAAAATACATAGGGAGAGTAAAAAAGATGAGGGGTTTCCTGGATTTCAGATTGGGGAGATGGAGGAATCAAAGCAGGCAGAGCCCAAGGGATTTGCAAAGAGGTGAAGATATTGTATGTGGCATTGTAATGGTGGATTTATGGCCTTTTCTTTGTCAAAGTCCAAAGGAAAGTGTAACAAGGGTGAACTTGAGTACACACTATAGATATCAATAGCATTAAAGATCAATATTGTTTATCAGTTATAGAAAATATGCAGTATGAATACAACACTTGACTATGAAGAAAGAAAAGAGTGAAGGAATGGATGAATATATAGGAACTCTGTACTTTGTACTTAGCTTTTAATAAATGTAAAGACCTCTAAAAACGAAGTCCATTAAATAATTAAAACTCACCAACAGAACAACTTTGATGAAAACTGCTTATTTTAACTTCTTTATTTTTTGATTTTTTGCCAGTCCTAGGGCTTAAACTCAGGTCCTAAGTAATGTCTTTGGGCTTTCTCAGGGGTAGAGCTCTACCACTTGAGCTATAGCACCACTTCTGACTTTTCCTATGTATGTGGTAGCAAGGAATGGAACCCAGGTCTTTGTGCGTGCCAGGCAAGCACTCTACCACTAGGCCAATCCTGCACCCTAGTTTGATTTCATATAGCAAGGAAAAAAGGAAAACAACATGAGTCCTGAAAGAATATCAGTAATAGAAGCAAGACTGAGGATGCTCTTATACAACTTTTTTTTTCTTCCTCTTTTATCTTTATGCTAAAGAAGATGGTGGGCAGGGAGTTTGGCCCAGTGGTAGAGTGTTTGCCTAGCATGCATGAAGACCTGGGTTCAATTCCTCTCTACCACATACATAGAGAAAAACCAGAAGTGGTGCTGAGGCTCAAGTGGTAGAGCTCTAGCCTTGAGAAAGTCCAAGGACAGTGCTCAGGCCCCTCAAGCCCAGGAATGGCAAAGAAAAAACAAAGATGAACAAGGGGTTACAGGTACATAACTAAGATAATGAGTACATTTCTATTTTTTTAATGGACTCAATTAATTATACTTCCTGGAGACAAAAATTATTTCACTATAAAGCAGATTACATGTAAATACAAATGGAAGCACACAGAAACAAATTACATAAAGAAATATATACACATATTCACAATGAACAAATGGTTTTACTCTAACATGGTTTCCTTTCTTTATGCTTAAATGGGAATTTTAAAAATAAGACTTTCTATGTTGAAGGGTTATGATGATGATTAATAAGTTAATCATAGAGAAACATGCTTAAAACATCATAATATATAAAGCTTTTAGATTAGTCTCCAACATACAGTAAATACTGTGCAAAATCATTTTGTTTTTTGCTTTTTGGTTTAGTTTTGAGGTGGTATGCACATGCTAGGCAAGCACTCTGTAAATGAGATCTATCCCCACTCCAAAGTAGTTCCCCACATTTTACTGCTTTATCCTGGAGGTTATTCTCTCCTAAATATGAAGCATTGTCCCATTCTCTTTCCCATTCAATCTCATAGCATACAGTTACATGGCATGTGGTATTCTCTATTATGTGTTTATTTGGTAGATTCAGCAGTTTAAGACACGAGATATTTTACATATCTTATACATAGTTTTTGCTTGTAAATGCATTTCCTTTTTAAAATCTTTTCCTGTTCTCTCATTTACTCTCACTCACCTCTACTTACTTTCTTCCCCCTCTCACCCTCAATATTGTACAATATATTGTACATTTTCAATGTAGTGTGAGTATTAGTTCAGATAGAAAGGCCAGCGGGGAGATGCAGTTTTGCTTTAATGCTGTCTTAAGCTCATACTAGGACTATGATAACATTTTGTACAGGTGATTGGAACAAAGATGTTTGTTTTTTTAAAAAATGCAGTTGTCTGAACCGGGCACTGTGGCTCAAGCCTGTAATCCTAGCTACTCAGGAGACTGAGAGCTGAGGATCATGGTTCAAAGGCAGAGATCACTAAAAAGTCTGTGAGACTGTCATCTCCAATTAATCACCAGAAAACCAGAAGTGGCACTGTGGTTCAAGAGGTAGGGTGGAAGCCTTGAACTGAAGAGCTCAGAGACAATGCCCAGACCCAGAGTTCAAGTCCTACAACTGATAAAATAAGTGCAGTAGTCTGAATTGGAGTTTCGTATGACATGCTTGCTGTTGTGGAAAGACCTTGTGTAAGTCTTTCCAAGCAAGATTACACATTGTGATCAATTTTGTTTACTTAGAATTGCTAGGACTATTTCCCACTTACTAAAATGCCATAATAATATGACAGTGATTAAAAACTTATGCTATCTTTCTTGATGCAGAACAAAAACACCTGATAATGTTCATTTGTTTGGCTGTTCTTGTGTTTTCTAAGTAGTTTATAAAACCCATCCACCAATGAAATAGAACTGAAGACCCAGAAATTAACCTACAGATCTATGGCCACCTAATATTTGATAAAGGAGCCAAAAAAAAGGATGGAAGAAAGACAGTCAACAAATGGTGCTGGCAGAATTGGTTAAGCACCTGTAGAAAATTAAGTTGCATCAGAATTAATTGCAAATGGATCAGAGATCTTGAGCTAAAAGCAGATAATCTGAAAACTTTACAAGAAGGAATAGAAGATACACTAGGTCTCCATGGCACAGGTCGAAACTTTCTTAATAAAGACCCAGAATCGCAACAAACTAGAGTTCAGACAACTGGGACTGCATTAAACTGTAGAGCATCTGTATGGCAAAGGACATAGCTAGCAAGTTAAACAGAAAACTTAAAGAAAGACTTCTTTGAAGAGCAAAGAAGAATGGCCTATAGATACATGAAGAAATGCTAGACATCTCCAGCCAAACAAGAAATGCAAGTCAAACCGATACCACCTCACTCCAGTTAGAATGGCCATGATTAGGAAATGTAGTAGCAACAGATACTGGCAGGGATGTGGCTAGGAGGGATCACTACTGCACTGTTAGTGAAAATGAAAACTTGTTCAACCATTATGGAAAGCAATATGGCAATTCCTTAAAAGACTAAACACAGAGCTCCCCTAGAATTCAGCAATTTCACTCCTTGGTATTTACCCAAATGTCCAGAAACAAGGACATACTAAAAAGCCACTAGCACAGTGATGTTCATTGCAGCACTATTTACTATAGCAAAGATATGGAACCAACCCAGATGCCCCTCAGTAAATGACTGGATCAAGAAGATGTGGTACTTAGACACAATGGAATTCTATGCTACCATCAGAAAGACTGACATTGCCCCATTTGTATGGAAATGGAATAACTTTAAAAATCTTATTAAATGAAGTAAGCCAGACCCAAGGAAACATAGGCTTCGTGGTTTCCCTCATTTGTAATAATTTATACACATTTATGGCTCTCCTGGTAGAGGATCATAATAGCTCAAAAGCTTAGCCATATATAGAATGAGGCTAACTGAAATGTATGGAAATAAGAGGTTTATCTTTGTAATTGTTGTTATTAATGTACTATGTGAAGTTATTTTTTTTCTCCTGTTTTCCCCTTATGGTTTATCTCATGTTGTTACTGACTTTGTTACCCAGTATATTTTATATTCATTAATTTGTTTATTTGAAATTGGAAAGGAAAATGAAAAAACAAGATGACTTGGAAGGGGTGGGGAAGACAAGTGGGAAAAAAACATGAGAAGGGATATCAATGTTCAAAAAATAGTGTACCCATTACCTGATGAATGCAACTGTAACCCCTTTATACATCACCCCAACAATAAAATACAATTAGAACAATCCATCCAGATATTTCCAAGAATGTCAGATTATTTAACTTTGCAAATAAATTATGGGGTTCTCCCTCACTAATTCTAGGTGTTATCTGCTATTATCAAACTTGGCAACAAACAGCTTTTGGAATTATGACCATTTTTTTGAGGTACTGAGAATCAAGCAAGGGTGGCTTCATACTTGCAAGGCAAGATTTATACCACTGTAGCTACTCCCTCACCACTTTCGTGGATGGAAAATCTTCCACTTGCTTGCCATATAAACCCAACAAATTTATGACAAGGGAGACACATGTCCTTCTGTTTCTCATCAGCTGCCATCCACTGTATTCCTGTATCAATAAGTTTTTATGATCCAGAAATGATGTTATAAATATCCAAATGACTCTTGGTAGAAAAAGCATTCTCTAGTTCTGACTAGATTTCACTAGTCTTTCCCAGAGTGGCCTTGAACTCACACTCTTCCTCCTCATGCCTTCCCAGTAGCTGGGATTATAGGCTTGTACTATAATACCTGGCTTTCTTACTTATTTTTGAGTCTGAAAATAACTTTACCACTACTTCCCAGGCAATCTCCTCTCATTGTGTGTATTTTCTTTGAAACTGTTATCTCAATCTAAAATAATTTTACATATATTTCCACATTGGTTCCACATGTCTGGGACTAAGTCCCGGAAATATTTTTTTGAATTTAGACAAAGACTCAGTATACATTTGCTCTAGTTTTCCACACAGTAAATATTTTATGTTTTGTAGTAATTGTAGGGTCTCTGAAATAATCTTTTTTGTTTCTTTTAATAGTTCCTAGCTTGAGGTACAAAACCTAGTAACAAATAGAATTGGCCTGTATGTAGTAGCTTACCATCTTCAAATTTAGCAAATAATTTCAGAAACAATGCTAGTTGCAAAGTAAATGGCTTTTAAAGTCATTCTCACAGGTCCAATTCAGTTCAACACATGTTTACTAAACACTTAGTATGTACCAGGCATGAAAAATACAACTGTGGGGCCGGGAGTTTGGCCTAGTGGTTAAAGTGCTTGCCTAGCATGCATGAAGACCCGGGTTCGATTCCTCGGTACCACATACATAGAAAAAAAAAAAGCCGGAAGTGGAGCTGAGGCTCAAGTGGTAGAGCTCTAGCCTTGAGAAAGTCCAAGGACAGTGCTCAGGCCCTGAGCTCAAGCCCAGGACTGGCAAAAAAAAAAAAGAAAAATACAACTGTGACTTCAAATAGGAATGAGTAATGTATGTTTCTATCTAGACAAGGACTAAGAATGGAAAAAAATGGCTAGACAATCAGAAAGTTACCCACTAACTATTGTGGTGTAGTAGTTGCCATTGTGGAAGACAAAATGTCATCCAGAACTCTTACATTTTCTAAAATTCCATATTTAAGAGGATATATCTCACATTGATATGTCATTACTTTTATTTGTTTGTTTGTTTGGTTTGATTGGTTGGCTAGGTATTGGTAAGTACTGAGGACTGAACTCCAGGCCTCCTGCTCTTATTAAGCTTTTTCTCTCATCACTGGTGTTATACTCCTTGAGTCAAACTTATACTTTCAGTTTAGGAGAGATAAAAGCCACTTTGATTTGACTACCCAGACTGATTTTGAACCTTGATTCTTAGATCTCAGCCTCCTAAGGAAGAATATAACTGTGATTGATTTCAGTTGGCCTCATGTTTAAGTAATCTCTCATTTATTAGACCCCGTGATATTTTCACACATAAAACTGAAACAGAATCTCAATTCCCACAAAGGCACATTTCTAAATATCTCCCTACTTCAGGTTTCTTGACCTTTTGGGGCCTACAAGACAAGGTCACAACATCTGGCTACTCTTTTGTGAAGATTATCTGCCAAGGCTGGTGTGGAAACATGATCCTCCCAATCTCAGCTTTCCACATAGCTTCTTAGGGCAAGTTATACACTACTGCACCCATTCATGGACTGACAAGGGGTCTCACAAACTCTTCTTTCCTTGGCTAGTACTGAAGGTCAGCGCTCTCCATCTAATCCTCGCACTTAGCTGGAATTATAGGCATGAGACACTGGCACAAGATTTCACTGGGATTTTTTGTTGTTTTGTTTTCATACAAGAACACTGGTTTTTTTGTTTTGTTGTCTTTTTTGCCAGCCCTGAGGCTTAAACTCCTGACCTAAGCACTGTCCTTGGATTTTCTCAAAAACTTGAGCTCTACCACTTGAGCTACTGCACTACTTCTGGCTTTTTCTATGTATGTGGTAGCAAGAAATCAAACCTGGGTTTTCATGTATGCTAGGCAAGCACTCTACCACTAGGACAAACTCCAGGCCCTAAGAATACTGTTTCTTTTTTAAAAAATAGTTATTGTAAAGGTGAAGTACAGAGGGGTTATAGTTACATAGGTCAGGTAATGGCTATATTTCTTTATGAACAGTGTCACTTCTTCCTTCATTTTTCTCCCAGTTCCCTCCCCCCAACATAGTTCACTTTCAATGTGGTGACTAGTGAGTATCACTGATGCACTTGCTCACCCTTTTTCCCGCCATTTCTGTGCTCCCCTTATTCTCCCTTGAAGAGATAAATTTACATACAATCAAAAGATACAGAAATCAAAAACAGTGACAAAGGAGAAAAGAAGTAACATAACAAAAAACCTCTTGTTTTCATTTCCTAAGCTCATATTGATAAGCATCATTTCATATGATCATATATGTGCACATTGCTCTTGAGCCTTTGTGAACTACTCCTAACAATATCCTCCTCCTTTGGTCTCATTTTGTTAATGTCTAGATTCCTGTATAATTTATCATGTCCAAGTGTGTTTTTTTCTCTTTTAACATCCAGTTGTTTACTTGAAGATTTATAGGCACACTCTAGTTACAACAAATGAGAGAAACCATGGAAGCTATGTTTCTTGGGTCTGGCTTACTTTGTTTTATTTTTTGTTATTGAAATGGGGAATGATTGTATATTCCAATTGCACATGTTCCAGACTAGCTGGGATATTCGTTTCTTTGCCTCTCTGCTTTCAAATACGCCTGCTCCTACCTGTGATTTCTTACACTGGCTTCTTAAACAGCAAGAACAACCAACTCATGCCACTAACATACTGTTTTGAAATCATTTGGCTCAACATCACAACCCTTTTCAGTCTGGACTTGTTTTCTAAAACATCTCAACCAATAATGTTACTATTTTATCAATGTCTAGCTAGCACTTTTCCAATCTGAAAAAGCATTCTTCCTCCCTCCTGGTGTCTTGTAGAACCTTTGTCTCATGTACTTAGTGATTTTGTTGCAGCAGTCCAGGAGGCTGAGAAGCTATTTTCTGAAGTGGACATGAAATGGACATTTCTGCTCCTATAACCACCCCTAGTTCTGTGGATTGGCTCAAGCAATTTTGCTCACATTGTTTGTAAATTGTGTTCTGGCGGTGGCTGCTGTGACACTTTTGGACTCTGCTTGACTCTATGTATGTCTTCCCATTCCAGGATTCATTTGAAAGTACAGCATCTGCTTAGAGCAGGGCTGTTTTATAGGTGAGAGAGAAAAGTAAGAGGAGGAGCTAAATCATGCAGTCTCTTTCAAAGTGTAGATGTGACATCTGTCACATTTGTTTGTACCCCATTAGCCAAAGGTCAGGGAGGCATGTAAGTCACATACATATGACTTGCAAACATGATGAGGGATTGGGTCCTCTTAAAGGGGAAGGCGTGATTCGTCCAATTGAACCCTTTAAGACAAATATTATGACAGTAAATATTTGTGACATCACATGGCTTGATAGAGTAACTTTGCTACATGATAATATCCACCAAGTAAGACACATGGGAAGAACAGTAAAATTCTCCAATTTGCTTTATCTTTGGAATTATTGGAAATTATGTGCTGGAATAATCAACAAAGAATCCTGAAGAACTTAAATATTTCATTTTCTTTTTCCCCTTTTCTAATCATTCCTCATATGTAATCTCTAGGTGAAAACACCCATGCTTCCTGATTAAGTCTCTGCAGAAAATCACGTTATTAATGGTTGCAGGTGATAGATGGAAAATGTTCCATGAAACACAAGTTGCTTACTGGTTCTATAGAGGGTTCTGTACCTAAAGAATGTTCCTTTAATTGCTCACTTGCAAATCACATATGTACTTATGGAATCCTTAAATGATAAAGATATTGGTGAAGGCATACAATATAAATAAAATTAAAATTACTAATGTTATTTTGACATGTACAATTGAATCTGTAATCCTAGCAACTCAGGAGGCTGAGTTCTAAGGATCAAGACTGAAGCCAGTCCAGGCAGGAAAATCCATGAGACTATTTTCTTCAATTATCCAGCAAAAAAGAGGAATAAGAAGTGGAACTGTAGTTCAAGTAATAGAGCATTAGCCTTGAGAAAATTAACCTCAATTAAAGATCCTGAGTTCAAGTTCCAGTTCTGTCACAAAAATAAATAAATAAAATTATAATAAAAGAAAAAATTAAAGAGAGAATCTCTGTTCTTTAAATCTCTACCTGGAAATCCCGATGTTCCTATTTATATGAATTTTCCACTTTAAACATTTTGTATAAATGGAAACCTATTATTGATCACATAGGTTACATAGGTTAACACAGACCCCCTAATAGTTCCTGAATTATTATGTTTATTCCTGTCATCTATATTGTACCATTTTAGACCTTTAAAGTAAAGCCTAAATTCTACTTGCCATTAATTGAAAAGAAGTTGTATGGATTCTGCTGTTGTTTGAATAAAAGCAGCTTCTTCTTTTGTGGGAAAGCAACTATTCTCCATTTGTCCTTGCAAAGCACGTTTATAGAAAGAGGTATTTATAAGGATTTCAAAAGAAGGTGTGATGCCAAGTACCATAGTGAAGCGATCACCACTAAAACTACAATTTTATACTTCAAGAAGCTAATAGGCCTTTAGTAACACATATTTCATGTTGAGATAAGTAGAGCTAAGTACTCACATTCCACAGATGAAGGAGAGCTAAGTTGAGGAAGAGTCCAAAGTAATTTTCCCAATGTCAAAAGAGTCAGAAGTAGAGCCCAGAACAGGCCCTAATAGGTTACAGTGAAAAAGAGAACTATAGAAATTACAAACCACTCATTCACATTACCACATTTCTACTGTGAGAATAAATAGCCTCTGTCACAGGAGTCTATTTCAATGGGAAACACAAATATAAATAGTCAAGCATCTGAATAAAGTATACTCATAATACATCATTCAATGCACAAATAAAGCATAAAGTCCAGGAAGTGTATATTATCACAACCCCTGCAGTATGTCACTAAGCTCTGTTTTCAACAGAGGAGGCCACAGTCTTTCACCAAGAAGCCATTCTGAGTCCCATGCTATTCATGCATATATGATTTATCTGTACATATTGTTATTTATATGCCATTTAATGTAACTAATAATTGAAATAAAGATAAAAGCAGTGCCCAGATTACCAATGGGCTTGTTGCAGAAGCTCATAAAGAACAAGGGTGTCATTCATTACCTATTAAATGGGTAATTTTTGTTAATAAGGACATTTTTTATTTTGCACACCATTGTCACAATAAATCGTAAATATGATCACCAGCAAAGTAATAGATGAGAATGTGTTTGGATTTTCCCAGGACATTTGGACTCCTTTTCTAGAAAAATTTATGGGATATGTTTTTCCATATCTATTACTTGTGCCACCAATGATCTTGGTATTGTGGCCCTCTGGGTAGACCATAAATTAATTCCACTGAACCCCCTCTGCCTCACCTCAACCTTGAGAGGACATACTCACTCAATTTCTAAAAGAAATGCCATGATTCAAACAACTACTTTAGAGAACTCAGGAATATATAAGAATATGATCTGATCTTTGCCTCCTAGATATAACAGAATGACTCACTGCCTGAAAAATAAAAACTGCCAAAAGTCTATGTATATAAGAGCTTTTGAACTCTTTGGCATTTAAACAGCATATTTTATATCTAATGTCAATATGAAATCCAAATGTGTATATATTAAAGAAATGGGTGATGAGAAATAATAAAGTAATGAGACAATAATGAGCAAAATAAAACATATTCAAAGATATCATCTTGAAACCCTTTAGGTGAATTCTATTTTACTGCTTTTTCCATCATGAGTACTAATGTAACTGCTCACCAATGGTCTTTTTTTGCCTGTCCTGGGGCTTGAACTCAGGGCCTGAGCACTGTCCTTGGGCTTTCTCAAAGCTAGTTTTACCACAAGAACCACAACACCACTTTCAGCTTTTTTCTATGTATGTGGTACTGAGGAATCGAACCTGGGTCTCTGTGCATGCTAGGAAAGCAATCTACCACTAGGCCAAACTCCCATCCGCATCAATAATCCAATCATATCACCCACCATTTTAATGTATATGTACATATGATACATATACACATTATATACGTAATATTTTCATAATACACATGTTCATATTATATATTATCACTTTGATCATATCTATCTCCCGTAACTACCTTCGTTGGCATTCCCTTCTGCTAGTTCACCTTCTTCCCAAATAGTCCCCCATCTCTGTTTTTATATCTCGCTCTTATAGTCTACCAGTTGAGCCACAGTACCACTTTTGGCTTCTTTCTATGTATGTGGTATTGAAGAACTGAACCTGGGTCTTGGTGTATGCTAGGCAAGCATTCTACTGCTAGGCCAAACTTCCAGCCCTTTACTATATTTTGTAGAAAACGAAACTGATTTCCATACTTCTAACACTAATATGCATTCTGATAGAAGTGTATAAAGATTCCTTTATTCCCAAATCCACTCCAGCATTTTTTTTCTTGATGGTAGTAGCCATTTTAGCTGAGGTGAGATGGAATCTCATTTTTGAGAATATAATTTTTGTAAAATGCCATTTGCATTTTCCAATGGCTCCAGATGACAGTTATTTGTACATATATTTATTGGGGATTTGTACTTTTGGGGAAACCAGTCTCACTATGTATCATGTTGGTCTTCAGTTTGCAAATCTCTTCCTTCAACCTCCCATGTGCCTCGACTCATACCAGTAAGTATCCTGTTCTGCCCACTTACTGATAGGATTATTCTTTTGACTTGTGATTTTTGAGCTGTTTATATATCCTACTAGATGAAAGTCTGCTTGATACTAATCTCACAGTTTACCCGTATTGTCATCCACAGCCCTAGTGCTTCAAGAACCGGCAGGAATTCCTCCACAAAGAATTCTGTTTTAAGTCTTTTGAGAGTAATCATTAGTAAAAATGTGAAATGAATTCAAAATAAAGTCACAAATATCCTTAGTCATTTACTCCTCATTTGAATTCAAACTTTCTCCTAACATAGAGCTAGGGAATAATCTACTTCTTCCTGTTTAGGAGCTCAATTCCATTCTCTAGAAGATGCAAAACTCAACAGACTCCATAGACATTGTCCCTACTTCTCTTCAAAAAATTGATCAATACAACAATCATAGTATCATAATGCATAATTATTAAATGCCAGCAGCTTTCTAAGTGCAATACTTCCTTTAATCATAACAATAACTCACTTAATTTTCAAGGCAACCCTACAGGTGCTGTGTGCATTCTATTTTATATATAATGAGTTTAAAGATGAGATGTGACTACGCTAATGGTATGTTTGATTTGGCATTGGTCAGGCATAGAGTGGCATCGGAGAGTGAGTGTTTAGCTTATAATCAATTTACTACTCCTCATACACCCTCCTATCTCTCCTAAAAACTGATCAGCATCTAGTACCAAGAATTCTTAATAGTGATCACCATTTTTCAATTGGGAAAAGTTCAGCTAAATATTTTGCTTATATTAACATTCGTTTCTTCCTTCTAAAATATTGACATTTAACAATCTAAGATATTAATAGCATATTTATGTTCCTGAGATGATTTAATCATAGAATCTATCTAGGAAATTCTAGGCCTCATTATTTTTCTTATAAAACTTGACCAATTGAGCTATCTAGGGACTATTATTGCAAGGTGTTGCATCCAATGGCAAGATAAATCCAAATCCTATATTCATTCCCTGGCAGCAAAAGGGCAATTGCACTGCATTAACACATGAAGTTGTGTAAAATCTGGATGCCTTGTTGATAGCCTCAGCCCAAATCTGCAAGCTATCTATGAAAAGAAGTCTCTATTCATTTGCCTTCAAAATGTTCTAGAAAAAAAATCTCAAATATGCAAATAGCTCCCTTTCTGCATCAATTAAAATGCTTCTGACTATTTGTAAAGAAAGATGATCAAGGTCATGTAGGTAAAGAGAAACTGATTTTCTTGCCCGAGAAGGGTATCTAGAAAACTTGAGTGCAGAATCTTTGTCAGCTGAGGCACAGGAGGGGATCTTCAGTTAGGTTGCCAGGTAATGCTTTTTTGTTTTCCATTCACATCCACAGATGGTTGCAGCAAGTCTCAATTATCACACTCTTAGTCCCCAAAGCAAAAGTTAGAATTTTGCCATAGGCACAAGGTAAGAATCAATCACAGGCAAGAAGAATGGGATAATTACTATAGGGAGTCTAATCAGGATATTCCCCAGGGGCTGGAGGAGAGCCTGTGGAGTAATGGACAAACATTGCTTTGCTTAGAAAAAAAAAGTGACTGTTTCCATAGAAAACAAATACTAGCCAAAAACTAGTGGCTCGCTCCTGCAATTCTAGCTACTCTGGAGGCTGAGAGCTGAGGATAGCATTGAGCACAAGAACACTAAGTTCAAGTCCTACAGCCAACAAAAAAAGAAAAGAAAAGAAAAATGAACACCAGCAGATAACTTATATTATACACAAAAGAAGGAGGGATAAGGCTAATAGTAATTACCTATTAATTTCATGCCACTAGATACTGCTACTCTACTTCAGAATGTCAGTTGGTTTTCAGTTTTGTTATGCATTTTTTGGTTAGGGATTTACAATGTTCATGTAGTAAAATGAATAATGTTTCCTCTTAGAGCTCATCATTTAGTTACTCTTAGTAGTTTTCCAGGATTATACGTGGTTTCTTTGTACTTTCTTTGAATCCAAAGAATAATTTTAAAGCATTGCCTTAAAACTACATTGTCTGAGTTCAAATGCCAGTTTACCACATAATAGGTGTGATACTTAGAGCAATTTAATTAGGTGTTTATGACAATATGAATGTCACGTAGAACCCAAAGTTGTTACTTGTTCACATTTTTATTGTATATTTTTAAAGTTGAAGTTTCAGTCTACTTGCTTTTAATTTGATGTATAACATGGAAAGATAACTATGTTGACTATGGTTAATCAACTAGTCCAAAGCCATTTAAATAAAATATTTTCCTTCTGATTTAAAAAGTGACCTTTATGGCAAGTATATTCCTTAACTTATTTTATGCTATTGTGCTTTCTGTTTTGTTTATTTCCTTTTATTTTCTACCTGCATTGTATATGTTTTGTAGAACAATAATAAAACCCTCAATTTTCATTTTAATCTTTTTAAAAGTTCTTTTCTTGTTCTCATTTGAAAGGTTGCCTGAGCATTAACATTCTCTGACATTAATTATATAGTTTGCAGTTTCTTAATGCTGGCATTTCCATAGGAATCATTCTTTTCTCGGTTGAATGTTTTATTTTTCACATGTCCAAAACATATTGTTTTACTTGCATATGTTATATACGGCCTGAAGTTGGATTTTGGTTTTATGACCCAATTTGTAGAATTAATATTTCCATATGTCACATTTAAAAAATTATAAAGTATTTTCTCTCAGTGTCTTCTCCATTGTGACATGCTTTATGTTTTATTCATTATTTTTCTTTAATGAATATATCATTTTATTTTGTTTTCTGGATGTTTGTAGATGTGTGTGTGGTACTTTGGATAGTTCTTGTCTACTTTCATTTTTATTGCCATATTTCAACTTTATATTCAATTTGTTTAATATTTTATTTTTTCAGCAACTTTTGTAGTCATTTTTGCTGCATCTTCACAAGAAATATGTGACTGAATTTTCTAGGTCATTCATCTGATCCCTAGCAGTGAACAACAGCCAGAAGGACAAATTAGCAATGCTTCCAAGCCTTCACAAGAGTGGCTCTATAACAATCTCTCTAATTGTTAGCAAAACAATCATCCTCTTCAAGCTTAAGACTTTATTTTTTGATATAATGCAAGATGTTAAAAGTCATATAGCTTAGGGCACACTAATGATGGGCATGGGCATGTCACCCTATAGTACTGACCAGTAGAAGTTAAGGCAGGAGGCTCCAGCCAGAGCCTGTGCGAGCCCAGAGCCATCACCCTGCTGTGGCGCAGACCTGCCAGCTTCACAGAACTAGAAAATCCAGCAATTTGTGAGTGCTTCTGTAGAGAAGTTTCCACTTCTGCTCATGGAATGACATTGGGAAGGTATCCTCATCCCCACCACCTGAGAGCAGCGTCATCTTGACTGCTGGCAAAGACCCTGCCAAACCACCTGGAGCCTGAGAAGTGGTGCTATCAGCACCATCATTCAAAAGAGCAAAGGTTTTCCCAGAGGCAACTTAGCCAAATGGTCTGCTCTGGTGCTAGCACAAGTTCCTCCCCCTGAGTGGGGCCGCGCTGCTAGTAAACAAAACAGCTAGTGGCAGCAAAGGAGATGAGAGACAACATAGTACATTAAGGACAACAATCATTCATTATATGGCTTTTGTTTCACTATCCTGGAGGTCCTTTCAATTAGCTTCACATTATATGTCCTTATGTATCAAGATTTTGCTCTATTGCAAATCTCTCTCCTTTGCTGTCCCTTGGTTATCTCATATTGGTATAGTATCTCACTTTGTTATCTGATATATTGAATTTATTTGTATTTGGATATTTGAAATTTGATAGGGAAGGGGGGAAAACCAAGACGGGTGGGGGGGGGGGAGGGAAACGGGTACCAAGACATGTGAAAGGGCATCAATGTATGTGAATTAATACACCTTCTACCTGGCAAATATCATGTAACCCTTTTACTAATTACAATAAAAAAAAAATAAAAACTTAAAAAAAAAAAAAAACAGCTAGTGGCTCCACAGGAATTTTTTTTCCTCTGCCCAATTAAGCAAACTGATCAGAAAAACCACAAAGCCAAATCCCAAGAGAAGAAGACTTTTTGAAGTGTTTGGATCCCTAATTTAGTGGAGACACAAGTTCCTATCCCATTCCCCACGCAAAAATAAATAAATAAATAAATAAAAACTAAAGACTACCCCCCTTTATTTTCTACTTTTTTCTACCTTTTTCATTTACATTTTTATGCATACTTCTTTTTTTTTTTTACCATTTTACCTCCACCTTATTTTTTTTAGTGTTATGATTCTTTTTTTTTCTGCTTTCCATCTGTCATTGTGGTCATTCCTAGAAACATAGTGACAGCACTGGGTACAGAGTACATGCAAATAATATGATTATTGATAAAGTCATCTGCTTTTTAATGTGTGGGTTCTTAACCATAGTATTTCATGTCTAAGAACTCACAATTGTGTGTAATCTCGCACCACCTTTTTCGTTTATCTTTTTTAAATTTTTTTATTTTTACTTTTTAGAAATTTTTTTTTTGTTTTGGGGTTTTTTTTTGCCAGTCCTGGGCTTGAGCTCAGGGCCTAAGCATTGTCCTTGGACTTTCTCAAGGCTATAGCTCTACCACTTGAGCCTCAGCACCATTTTCGGCTTTTTTTCTATATATGTGGTACCGAGGAATCGAACCCAGGTCTTTGTGCATGCTAGGCAAGCACTCTACCACTAGGCCAAATTCCCAGCACACTTTTTTGAAATTTTTATCATTGAACTCTCCTATATAAACCTTCTTCTATTCTTTGTATTATAATTATTACTCATTTATTTTCATGTTTTATCTTATTTTTTCTAAATTTTGTACTCAACTCTTTTACTTTTCTATCACCTTAGATCAGTTATTCTTACACTATCCCTTTTCTTCATTACTATATTAATCTTATGCTCCTACATTACTCATTTCTTACCTCCCCGCTTGTTTACATACTATTATTCTATCTCTGGTCCGCTGTTCATTCTTCAACTTTTAGAATACATGGATCTACAGTTTATGGCTGTTGAGCAATACTGTATATCTAGGTGTTCAATTCTACTGTACATTCAGAGTGATTTAAATACAATAGGGATTGGTTTGAGGGTGGTTTTTTTGCTCATAAAATAATGATGGGTGTTGATATTAGATTTGTCTGTGAGTGCACAAAAGGAGAGAGAGAGTGATAATACCAATCTAAAATTGTGAACATCTATTGTCTAGCCAGCTAAAGAGGTCTAGGTTGGGTATAACTTAAAATTTATAATCTCGTGCAATATTAATCTTGCTCCCATTTTCAAATGGGCAGCACAAGAAACTCAAGAAAAATGGCAAATCAAGGAATAGCATCTCCCACCCAATATAAATAAGCAATGGAGCAGTCAATGGCATAACTAGATGAGAGTCCTCTAAATGTTATACAAATGCAATTGATAAACATGATTAATGAAACGTTTGAAAATACATAGAAAGAGATACGTGAGGAAGCCATATCTAAACAAGATGAAACCATAAAGAAGGTGATACTTGAATGTGAGGAAGCCATAAAGGAGGCCATAATAAAGGATATACAAAGACAAATGGATGAATTCATAGAATCCACAAACAAAAAATGGATTGAACGCCAACAAATGTCCAATGAGAGTAAAGCTGCTGAGCTAACCACTCAAATGGAAATCAAGGAGTTAAAGAAGTCCATACATGATCAAAGAAATGCAAAGCACCAAAATGAGCAATTGGAAGGAGGGAGATGAAGAATAAAGTAGAAAGTTCTGATATCAGGTGAGAAAATGCAGAAGAAAGAATCTCCAGGATTAGAGATAACCTAGTTGTTATAGAGAAAGAACAAAAAATAAGTCAAACCAAATCTAGGAAATATGAGATAATGCTTAAGGAGGTCCAAGATACAATTAGGAAGCCTAATTTAAGGATAATTGGTATTGAAGAATGCCTGGAGAAAAAGGTCAATAGTATTGGAAATATACTTCAGGGAATCATCTCAGAGAACTTCCCAAATATCCAGAAAGGCACGTCCATCCAGATACAAGAAGCTATCAGAACCCCACACATATCTGACCAGAAAAGGACATCCCACCACCACATTATAATCCATATAGGATCAATAGAGACCAAAGAAAGGATCCTAAAAGCAGCCAGGGAGAAGAGAATAATCATCCACAAAGGAAAACCAATCAGAATAACCACAGATTTCTCAGCAGAGACCATGCAAGCAAGAAGAGATTGGAAGGATATATGTCATGCCCTTAAGACAAATAACTACCAACCAAGAATACTGTACCCAGGTAGGCTCTCATTCATAACTGAGGGAACAATAAAAACATTACATTCCAAGGAAAAGTTGGTACACTACATAGCAACTAAGCCAGCATTACAAAAAATTCTCAAAGATGTTCTACAAATTGAAAACCAACACAAATGGGATACTGACAAAGAAATGGCACCTAGCAATTATATCAGCTAAGAACCAAAAGAACTGTCAAGCCACAGGTTCTAATGAAAGCTTTTAAAAAGGGCAAAAACTAGTAAATATTTTTCAATCCTAACTCTCAATATCAATGGACTTAAATCTCCAATTAAATGGCATAGACTGTCTAGCGGGATCATAAAGCAAGATACATCATTCTGCTGTCTTCAAGAAACACATCTTGTCCAAAAAAACACAAACATTTTTTGAAAGTCAGAGTTTGGAATAAAGTTTAACAAGCTAATGGCCCCCATAAACAAGCTGGAGTTGCAATCCTCATATCAGATAAAATAGACTTCAAACTAAAATTAATGAGAAAAGACAAACAAGGTTGTTATATACTAATAAAGGAATCTCCTCCAGGAGTGATATAACAATCTTAAATATCTACACACCTAATCCCAGAACACCGCACGTTGTCAAGCAAACATTACTTTCACTAAAAACACACATAGATCAAAACACAGTGATTGTTGGTGACTTTAACACACCACTCTCACCTATGAACATATCAACCAGGCAAAAACTCAACAGAGAAACCTCAGTATTGAACAATTGTATAAACCAACTAGATCTAACAGACATCTGCAGAATATTTCACCCAGCAATATCGTGATATATGTTTTTGGAGCAGCACAGGGAACATTTTCCTAATTAGACCACATTTTAGGGCAAAAAGCATTCCTGTGCAGATTCAGAAACACTGAAATTATTCACTGTTTCTCTCAGATCACAAAGGTATCAAATTGGAACTGAACACAAATCTCCGCCAAAAAACCCTGTAACTCATGGAGATTGACCATCGCATTGTTGAATCACCAATGGGTAATTGAGGAGATAAAACAGAAATTCAATAGTTTATGAAATTTAACAAAAAAGAGCACACAAAATACCACCTACTTTGGGACACAGCAAAGGCAGCACTCAGGAAAATTTATAGCTCTGAGTGCTTACATTAACAAATTGGAAAAATCACAAACCAACAATTAATATCCCAACTTAAGCCCCTGGAAAAAGAAAAACAAACCAACCCTAATCCAAGTAGAAGGAAGCAAATTATTAAAATCAAAGCAGAACTAAATGAAATGGAGTTTAGAAAGAATCAATGAAACAAGGAGTTGGTTCTTTGAAAAAATAAACAAAATTGACAGTCCCTTAGCAAAACCAAATGAACAAAATCATAGATGAGAATTGGTAATATCATGACAGAAATAATCAAGATACAGAGCATCATGAGGGAATACTTTTCAAATCTTTATGCCAACAAATTTGAGAATCTGGAAGAAATGAATGTATAGCCAATATTAACATACCCACACTAAACCAAGAAGACTAATCCAACTAAACAGACCTATTTCAAGCACTGAAATAGGAATGGCAATAAGAGACCTTCCATCCAAGAAAAGCCCAAGGCCAGATGGATTCACAGCTGAATTCTATAAGGTCTTTAAAGCAGAATTCACATGAACACCCCTCAAGCTTTTCAACAAAATTTAAAAATGAAGGTTCTTTGCCAAACTCATTCTATGAAGCCACTATAACACTTACCCCAAAACCAGATAGAGATTCATCAAAGAAAGAGAACTATAGACCCATTTCCTTGATGAATATTGATGCAAAACTTCTCAATAAAGTAATGGTCAACCGTCTTCCTAAACTCATCAAAGAAATTACACACTATGATCAAACAGGATTCATCACAGAGAGGCAAAGCTGGTTCAACATACGCAAATCAATTCACATAATTCAACACATCAATAGGATCAAGGACAAGAATCACATGATTGTCTCAATAGATGCAGAAAAGGCATTCAACAACACCCAACACCCTTTTATGCTAACAGCTCTGGAGAAACTAAGAATCCATGAAACATTCCTCAGTATAATAAAGGCTGTACATGACAAACCCACAGCTAACATTATAATTAATGGTGAAAAGCTAAAGCCATTCCCTTAAAATAAGGAATGGAACAAGGATGCCCACTCTCTCCAGTCCTCTTTAACACAGTATTAGTATTCATAGCCAGAGCATAAGGCAAGAAGCAAGCATAAAGGGGATCCAAATAGGGAAAGAGGAAGTTAAACTTTCCCTCTTTGCAGATGACATGATTCTGTATTTAAAGAACTCTATAAACTCCACTCCCAAGCTCCTTGAGCTGATTAAAAACTTTGGAAATGTAGTGTAATAGGCAAGAAGCAAGCATAAAGAGGATCCAAATAGGGAAAGAGGAAGTAAAACTTCCCATTTTTGCAGATGACATGATTCTGCATTTAACTCATCCTATAGACTCCACTCCTAAGCTCCTTGAGATGACTCAGTACTTTGGAAGGGTAGCAGGGTATAAAATTAACCCTCAAAAATCAACTGCCTTCCTCTATGCAAACAGTGAGAGGAACAAGGCAACAATCAGGAAAGCAACTCCTTTTGCAATAGCCTCAAAGAAAATAAAGTACCTAGGAATTAACTTAAATAAGAATGTAAAGGACCTTTTTGATGAAAACTTTAAAACCCTGAAAAAGAAAATTAAAGGAGAACTGAGGAAATGGAAAAACCTCCCATGCTCCTGGATGGGAAGAATCAACATTGTGAAAATGGCAATCTTGCCAAGGGCTATCTACAAATTCAACAGAATACCCATCAATATCCCAATGGCATTCTTTAAAGAAATAGAAGAGGCAATTCAAAATTTCATATGGAATAATAAAAGACCCCATATAGCAAAAACACTTCTTAGCAGAAAGAACAGCGCAGGAGGATTTCAATACCAAACTTTAGACTCTATTACAGAGCTATAATTATCAAAACAGCTTGGTACTGGCACAAGAACAGGCCTGAAGACCATGGACTAGAACTGAGGACCCAGATATTAAACCACAGACCTATGGCCACCTAATCTTTGACAAGGGAGCCAAAAAAAATAGAATGGAAGAAAGACAGAACTGGTTAAGCACCTGCAGAAAACTAAAGTTGGATCCTTCTTTGTCACCCTGAAACACCTTGAGGTAAAAGCCGGCACTCTGAAAACTTTACAAGAAGGAATAGGGGATACACTAGGTCTCCTTGGCACAGGTCGAAACTTTCTTAATATGGACCAAGAATACAACAAATCAGAGAAAGGCTGGATAAGTGGGACTGCATTAAATTGCAGAGCTTTTGTATGGCAAAGGATATAGCCAGTAAATTAATTAGGAATCCTACAGAATGGGAGAAGATCTTCACCAACCAAATAACTGACAAAGGCTTCATATCTAAAATATATCAACAGCTCAAAAAATTGAATCACTCCAAAACTAATCTCTAAAGTAACAACCATCCCATTAAAAGATGGGCCAAAGGCTTAAAGAGAGTCTTTTCTGAAGAAGAAACAAAAATGGCCTATAGACACATGAGGAAATGCTTAACATCTCTGGTCATAAAAGAAATGCAAATCAAAACAACTCTAAGATTCCACCTCACTCCAGTTAGAATGGCCAGGATCAAGAAATTTAGTAAAAACAGATGCTGGAGGGGATGTGACCAGGAGGGATCACTACTACAATGTTGGTGGGAGTGTAAACTCATTCAACCACTATGGAAAGCAGTATGGCAGTTCCTCAAAACACCAAATATTGAAATCCCCTATGATCCAGCAATTTCACCACTTGGCATTTACCCAATCATCCAGAATCAAGGACATAATAAATCCACAAGCACGGTGATGTTCATTGCAGCACTATTTAAAGTAGCAAAGATATGGAACCAACCCAGATGCCCCTCAGTTGATGAGTGGATCAAGAAGATGTGGTGTTTATACACAATGGAATTCTATGCTTCTGTCAGAAAGAATGACATCGCCCCATTTTGTTAGGAAATGGAAAGACTTAGAAAAAATCATATTAAGTGAAGTAAGCCAGACTCAAAGGAACATGGGCTCAGTGGTTTCCCTCATTTGTCATAATCAATAGAAACCCTGGGCTCTCCTAGCAGAGATTTACAATAGAACAAAATCTAGAGACATTAGGTCAAATAGTATGACACTAAATGTAAGGACCTCCAGGATAAGGAAATAAAAGCCATATAATGAGTGACTGTTGTCCTTCATATACTGTTATCTCTCATCTCTTTTGCTGTCCCTTGGTTATCTCATCTTGTTACAGTATTTCACCTGGTTATCTGATATATTGTATATATGTGTATTTTGTTATTTGAAATTGGATAGGGAAGGGAGTAAAACAATATGAGGGGTATGAGTGGGGGGAGGGAATTGGGGACCAGGACATGAGAAAGGTTATCAATGTATTTGAAGTAATGCACCTTCTATGTGATGAATATAATGTAACCCTTCTATTAATTCCAATAAAAATATATGAAAAAAGAAGAAGTTGAGGCAGAAGAATCACAAATTCTTGGCCAATCCTTTTGAGCTTTGCTCAACAACAACACCAAAAATTATACAGAACCAGTTAAGGTTTCAGTGACCTATACCATTAATCCTACCTGCTTGGGATGCTGAGAATGGAAGGATTTAAGTTTGTAAGTTCACAGCCAACCCAGACGGAAAAGTTTGTGACCTTTTTTGAATCCATAAATTCTTTTTTTTATATTTTTTATTGTATTTAATAAAAGGGTTACATGATATTTGCCAGATAGAAGGTGCATTAATTCTCATACATTGATACCCTTCCACATGTCTTGGTCCCCATTACCCTCCCCCCACCCCCCTCTTGGTTTTCCCCTCTTCCCTGTCCAATTTCAAGTAACAAAATACAAATGTATCCAATATATCAGATAACAAAGTGAGATATTGTGACAATATGAGATAACAAAGGAACAGCAAAAGAGATGAGAGATAACATAGCACCTTAAGGACAGCAATCATTCGTTATATGGGTTTTGAATCCATAAATTCTATCCCAAGCTAAACAGGAGACTGAAATTGGGAGGATCCTCATTCCAGGCCATCTTGGAGAAGAAAATTCCACAGAACTGTCTACATAGTGAGAAGCTAGAAGTGTTGAACATGCCTTGCTTTGAATTCAAACTCGTCATTTTGCCAAGATGAAAGAAAAGAAAATAGAAAAGACCATTTGCTTATTCATATAGGCATATATTTATCTATATTTCTTAATTACCGGAGCAGAGAATTTCTTCAGGAAAGCAAAAATGGGTTGAGATGCAATCATAATGAACTTGTAAAACTTAAAGTTCTAACTGCTCATTTCTTTAGCAGAATGAATCTGGAGTGTTGCATCCACCCCTGCTATAAACACCTCAGGTTTGACTAACAGAATACCATTCTACAACTGTGAAGTTGAAGGCTCCAGCAGGAATCACCATTTCTTTATCCCCAGGTGGGCTTTCCCTAAACCTGAGCAAGCTGGTGCTTGTGGATTTCTTTGCCCCCATCTGATCTTTCCTCTACTTGATCTTGCTAAAATTGTTTTACTACTCTTTGAATGAAATCTATTACTCCCTCTCATTTGATGAAAGAGGAAAGAAGGAAGGAAGGAAGGAAGGAAGGAAGGAAGGAACGAAGGAACGAAGGAAGGGAGAGATAAATAAAACACATTATTTCTCAGTCTTTTTGAGCATTTTCTATTAAAGTAGAAATAACACATCTATTTAATGTACCACTGAGATGCTACACAAAGACTTCATATGTTGGCCTTCCTTGGGCCAAATATGCTGTCCTTGAATGGGAGATAAAAGCCTCATTGACTTTACTGCCCCACCTGGATTTGAAAGGCTATCCTTAGATCTCAGCCTCCTGAGTAGCTAGGATTACAGGCATTACAGGGCCCAGCTCCACACAATGTTTGTTTGCCAGTCTTGGGGCTTCAACTTAGGGCCTGGGAACTGTCCTTGAGCTTTCTCAAGGCTAGCTCTCTACCACTTGAGCTACAGCACCACTTCTGACTTTTTCTGTGTATGTGGTACCGAGGAATCTATCTCAGGGCTTCGTGCATGCTTGGCAAGCACTCTACCACTAGGTCACACTCCCAGGGTTCCACATAACTTTTTTGTGAATATTATAACATTATTGGCAAAAGCCCTTTAAATTTCTGGGTTTTGTTCAATGTGTCCCCTAACTGGTAGAATACATTTGTAGAAATTGTATGAGAGAACTTTCAGGGGATGGTCTCCTTGGATTGTCCTTCAGGAAGAATTCCCCAGATCATACCTCTCATATCCCCTGCTATTTTTCCAGATACACAAGAGAAGCAATCTAGCAACAAAACACTTAAACAGAGTGCCCGGGCAGCGCAAAGAGGCACTGTTTCCAAGGACAGAGGTGGAATTTGATAACTGCAGCTACCACTTATTCCCTTGAGCCCTAGTGCAGTGCACAAATAAACCTACCCAAAGGCCCCCAAGGATCTTTCAGCTCAGTTTCACAACTGTAGCCACTATGAGCTGACTTCACTTAGATCATATGTAATAGCCCAATTTTATACTGAGGCACAGGATTGTCAGACTCCAGCTACATTTGCATCTACTTAACTCATTTACCCTACAGCTTTCTGAATAGCTGCCCTAGTATGCAATATACAATATACATATATACAGAAAGGACAGGAGTGACTTACTTTTACAAGAGAATATTCTTAATTGTTCTCTAACTGGCTAGGTGGTTTAAGTGAGAAATAGGAGACTCCTTGAAGCAAAGATTCGAAAGACTTGAAGTCATACTCAGGAATTAATGCACCTGCCTGGCAAGCTCAAACCCTCTGTTCAAACCCTAGAACTGAAATTAAAATATATGTAAATAAAGGAAATTGAGACATATTTTATTGGGTGAAAAGAACATTGACAGGACAAGGTCTCATATAAGAATAAAACAATCTTAAAAGAGACCTCGAGTCAGACACGGGTGACTCATATTTTCATCCTAGCAACTTGGGAGACTGAAATCTGAAGACTGAGGTTTGAAGCTACTATGAGGAAACAAAGTCTTATCTCCAGCTAACAAACCAAAACCTTGAACTAAAGGCATGGTTGAAGTGCCAGCCATGTGTAAGAAAAGCTGAGCACAAGGTCATGAGTTCAAGCCTCTCTACTGTCACATAAAAGAAAAAGAAAGGAAGGAAGGAAGAAAGGAGGAAGAGAGGGAGGGAAAGAAGAGAGGGAAGGGGAGAAAGAGAGAAAGAAAGAAAGAGAGAGAGAAAGAAAGAAAGAAAGAAAGAAGAGAAAAGAGAGAAAGAAAGAGAAAAGGTGACTTGGAAAGAAACAACAGGGAAGTCAGTAGTAGTTAAAACATTCTTTCAGATAATTAAGATGTATAGCTATTGCCTGGAATTGTCACAAAAGTCATTATGACACAATGCTCATAAAGTGTCTTGAAGGTTAATACAATTGGATGTAAAACACCCATAGAATAAAAATGTTTGGTTTGGGGGAAAAAGTTTAAAATGTAAAGATGGAGGTAAAAATTAAAGTTGTAGATTTCTGTTCCCATTGTTTCTCTGTGTGTCTCAGATACTTTTATCGTGTAGATGAATGAAACAACAACATTGAATCATAATTCAACTCAAAATTCCTTCTGTTTCATTACTGTTGAGATGGGTGAGCAGGTAACATCCTGGAATTTTATTAGCACGTGAATCATACAGGATTGTAAATAAATATTTTAAAAGAAAATCAACAAAACATTTTCCCTTTAAATTTATTTTATTATTTTCACATTGTAAAAAGGAGTTGTCATTCAACAAAACAGTTTATAAGTATAGTGATATTTTCCCTTTAATCATCAATCTGCTTTGAAGTTTCTGCACAACCTTCTTTCTCAATGCAGTGTGTCTCTAGGGTGGGATTTGGGGCAGGAAATTAGGATTTAAAAAGTAACCCTGTCCTTCTGCTGTTACTAAACCCTCAAAGAATTGAAAAACCTTCATATGTTATAGAATGGAACACAAGCTTAAATACAGTTTTTTTAGAAGACATTTAAAGTGTGATTCATCTGCTATTAATCTCTTAACCTCTTCTGCAGCAAGGTGTCACCAACATGGAACAATCTGAATTCTGACACCTCTGCAATCCACATTTCAAATTAAAGTCTCTAGTGCTTCTTCAAAAATGTCCTTGATCCTCTCAGCAGCAGTTTCTGTACACAAGAACAAAGAGAGAGTGTCTGATAGATGACCAAAGGGAAACATTTCAAAACAAGAAAAATATGCATACAACACACACACACACACATCTTAAGTTCATGTATGACTTAATTAAACACAAAGCAACAGAACCTAGACAAATAGGTGTGATTGTTCCTTTAACAGCTTGAAGTGCATCAAGTTATTTGCTTCAGGGAAGCGCTTGGCATTGTAAGCTTATCCCACACACAGCTCATAGAAGGAAAAAGTGAAAATTACTCATTTATTCTGTTAAAGATTAAATAACAGTGTGAAATTTTTTGTTTCCTGCTTTGAGTGAGTTTCCATAGCTGTCTATTCATGGAAGACCCTTCCAAGGAAGTAGAAAACAACACCTCTCCTTCCTATCAGAAATACCTGGAGTCAGGTGATGGTGTGAAGTTATGCACCTTCTATCTGGTGAATATAATCTAACCCTTCTATTAATTACAATAAAAATATATGGAAAAGAAAAAAAAGCATTCTGTGTGCTTGGAATTGAACCCAGGGCCCTGGTACATTCTAGGCACATGCTAACAGTGATCTATAAACTTCTACCCCCAAGAAATAACATTTTAAGGGACATTCACAATGTTTTTTTACTGCATTCAGAGAAATATATGTGTGTAAATATGTGTGTGTACATACATACATAGTATATTACTATGCCTAAATCTATATCTAGGTACCTACCTGCCTGTATTTGATCAGATAGATAGATAGATGATAGATAGATAGATAGATAGATAGATAGATAGATAGATAGATAGACTGAGAATTTTAATACAAAATTATAAAATGGTCCAAAATTCAAACTATGTTGTGCCATGTGTGGCTCACCTGTAATCCCCTCTATTCAGAAGGCTGATATTTGGTGGAAAATTTGAGGTTGAAACCAGCCTCAGCAGAATATTCTATGCCAAATAGCAAAAAGAAGTCAGACTGGAGGCAATACTCAAGTGTCAGAGTACCAGCCAAGCAAGCCAAGAAATGGTTACGCCCTGAGTTCAACACTGGCATGATGCACAGGGAAAATTCCGGGTTGCCATCACTAAAAATAATGCGTAAAATTGTCTTTAGGCCAGAAATATGAGATATATATGAAATATCAATGGATTATTTGGTTAGAAATACATCTCCAAAGTACAATATTATTCATATTTGGTCCCAAAGATTTCAGGTAAGAGGTCCTCAACCTGTGTTTACTAAATATACCCTGTTCTGACTTTGAAGTGTACTCCTCTGAATTCACTTTCACACTGGTCACCTCCCTCTACAAGCACAGAGGAGAGGGTAGCTGGACGAACTCTGTGATCCTTGGTTGGAATCCCGGCCTCTGCTCTCTTCCTGTTACTGCTTTGATCATGAAGACCCTCACAGAACTACAGAGTCTCACAAGAGAGACACTCTTTACATGATATACAACGTCATCTCAGGACAAATGTGATTTTGGTTTCCTAGAGCCCTCTGAACTACTTTTTTTAAAATAGTTTAATTTAGAGCACCCAGTAAATCCTTCAAACATGGAAATGACATTTGCTTATTGTATCTTCAAAACTCTGAAAGAACTCTCTTGGAGATAATTTTGCTTAAATTTGTGGAAAGAAGCCAATATTTTATATAGAAATAGAAGGAAGGCCAAGAACTGATAACCAATGCTTTTAACCTCTGTATAAATGTAAAGTCTGACATGAATTCACCCACACTGATGAAATGAAGACAAAAAATGACAAGTGGCTCCAGAGGAATTGATTTTAGGCTGTTTAAATCTGGACTAAGAAGTGGGGGTGGGAAATCTACTTAAAAGCTTTGTATTTGATTTAAAAATTCAATGTTTTCCTGAGTGCTAATAGTTCATTGTAGTATGCTGGAGCAAGTTGTAACAATAGGAAAACAGGATGGCTTTAGGAGGTGTTATGACAGCCCTGCATAATTAGAAAGTCTCTTTGTCCATAAAGCCAGTGAGCTTGCTTAGTGAGAGAGTTTAATTTTTGTCTGGAGTCAATCAGGAAGTGATTACCAGCTCTGTGTAAGGCACCTATCTGTTACTTGTTACCTGATTGTGAAAAGGATGAGATTTAGGTTTAGCAGAACAGAAGGCTGCCAAAGAGCAATTTAGAATTCAAGAAGGGAGAAAAATGGGCTGAACATTTAAGTGCTTTTTGTCCTAAGCTTTAAAGCTCCTAGATGAACAAGAAGAGCTTTATGTTTGGAGAAAGAGAAACCACAGTGGACAGATAGAAGATGCATCTTTTGGTTCTGGCTTGGGTTCTAATTGCATAATCCCAAAAAGTCACTAAACTTTCCAGAGTCTAAAAGAATGAATAGTTGAGCTAGGTGATTTCTAAACTCTAAGCTACAAGTTTCAGAGAAAGAAGAAATACATGTTTCTTGTCAGCCTCAGTAACTTGGAGACATCTAATAAATATTCCATGTACAAATAGAATAACTTGTTACAAACATCTTATAATAAGACAACATCCTGCTTATCCATATGCATATTTAAGAGATTGAAATAATTCATAAAGCATACTAATAATATACAGTCCAGGATTAGAGTATCAAATTACATAAATGAATTAGATAGACATAACTCAAAGTGTGGTCAACATCTTGATTATTCAACTACTGAATATGAACAACATTTTCCAGAAAGTTTGTCTTTCCATAAATGTAAACAACTTAGTTCTTTGTTTATTTAGAATTAGAATAAATTTGTAATTTGGTGGGTATCTAAAATATTTTCATACATGCACACAGTGTACTTTGAATATATTCATTTCATCCACCATGTTTCCATTTCTCTCCTCCCTCTTCCCTCTTTTAAATAAACTCTTTTTCTTGGATGGTTTCATTATGCTTCATTCATATATTAATGTGTCATCACAAATAGATTAATGTGTTAGTGGGTGCTTATAGAATAAAGTTACTCTCGTTACTGAGTCATTTTTATGTGTCCTCTCTGCCTTTCCACTTGTCTATTGGGAGATGAAGCAACATGAATTTCCCCTGCTGCATTCCGTCCTTATAAATTACCCACTTCCAGGTATTATATCATAGTAGCAGAAAACTAGATAAGACACAATAAAAGACAAATATGTGTTAATATTTGTGTACCTATACCTGATGTAGTATATGTTCTTCTTTTGGGGGGGGCAGTCCTGGGGGTTGAACTCAGGGCCTGAGCGCTGTCCTTGGGCTTTCTCAAGGCTAGAGCCCTACTTGTTAAGCCACAACACCACTTCTGCCCTTTTCTATGTGTGTGGTACTGAGGAATCAAACCAGGGTCTTCTTGCATGCTAGACAAGCACTCTACCACTAGGCCAAACTCCCAGCCCTATAGTGTATGTTCTTCTCGCAGTTTTGAGCCATAAATTCCCGAGACTCAAAGTTGCCATCCCATGTACGTGGCATGATGGCTTAACTGTTGTTCTCAAATAGTTTCTTTTGCTCCAGTCATTACATCTGTATGGAAGGGGAAAAGAAGGCACTTTTTCTTTGAAGGATAATTTCTGGACGATGTACATGGTACTTTTTATGTTCCATGTCTAGATGATGTTTAATAGAAAGGATAACCAAAAAACGCAGTTATTACTGGAAGTAATGATATGTCCATGTGAATATAGAGAGCACGAATAACACCAGAGAGTATAGCAAAAATGCTTTTTTTATTTCTTTATATTATTAATAGATATATCCTGCTGCTATTTATACCCAAACTGCATTAACCTCACAGTACTGCAATCAGGTTGTATTGAATACAAACTGCGTTATTAACTGGAAACTGACCCATGTTTAAGCTCCTTGTTAATAACACTAACAACCAGGACTCACATCGTTTAAGGTCACTTCCTTTACTGCTGTATTCAAAAGCAAGAAGTCCTCATAATCCATCTCAATTAGAAAATTAGGTCAGAATTTCAAATTTAGCCCAACCACAAAACCACCTCTTCAAATTTGATATTTTTCTGGCAGAGGTCAGCAAGGCCATTATACTCAATATGTGTCAGGCTCCATCACAGGCTATACCATCAGTGCTTGCTACAATTGATTACTGCTTCCCTCTGGAAATAGTCTTCATTTGTTCTCCTGGACTCCATATCCACCCAGTCATCTCTTTTGCTATTCTTAGTTTCTTTGTTAGCTATAGCTTTCTCCCTGACTACAAAACAAAAATTGCCCATAGCTCCACTCTCATGCTTATACTTATCTTGTCTATATTTAATACATTGGCAATATCATACAATTTCTTGATTTAAAAAACAAAACTCTGGTGTATTTATCTGATGCATTGATTACTCCCCAATCAGGCTTGGGTATCAAGTTCTCTTCTTGGGTATCAAGTCTTCTCTTTCTAAAATATACTAGACCTAACTGAAGATTTCTGGTCTGTATTCTCTGAAACCACTGCTCAGTAGTGTTTGCAATTTACGTAAGTGATAACTGAATCCTTCATTTCTGAGAAATGAACCTGTGGATTTGTATGTGGCTTTTTTCCCCAACTAAATCCAATCCAATAGCAAATGATTTGGGCTCTCCACTAAAAACATACCCAGAGTCCTAACAATTCTCGTTGGATATCTAGGTATGACACTATCAAATTAGTGTCATGATTTATAATCAAGTTAAGAAGATCCATTGATAATTAAATACAAATGGATTTTAGTCTTTTCTCATTCCAATGTCATTGCCCATACAATTTATCTCCACATAGCAGCCAGAGTAATCTTATCATGGCATCATCACACCACGTTATTCAGGTGATAGGAACTTTTCTATTATGATTTTTAGAGCTTTCTCTTATCTGGTGGTTCACTATCACTTCCTGTCATCTGCTAACTTGTTCATTGCTCACTGCATGCCACTTATTTTTTGCTTGCTGTTTTTTCACAACAACCATGCTTGTATGTCAATGACCCCATATGTGCTCCTCCCTTTTTCTGAAGATATCATACCCCATATATGCACATATCTGATGCCCTTGTCTCCTTCATGTCTTTCTCACACTGTCAAATGCTTAGGATATTATCTGATCCTCTGTTTAGCTTAGAGGATACTTTCTATAATCAGCCATTTCTATATGTGCACACACACACACACACACACACACACACACACACACACACAGCATTTAAATCTCCCTTTTTCGATTTGCTTTTATCTACAACCCTTTCACCAACTAACTAGTAGTATTTAGTGTCTTCCTAAACAGCATGACAAAAAGGATTTGAGGGAAATTTTCTCCCTACAATCTCAGTACCTAGAACAAAATAGAATATAGCAAAGGCATGATAATTGTTCCCTTAAAAACTAATAGCATGTTATATCTTACAAAAAATATAAGGTCTGAGTTATATAAACGACAAATTCTGCAGCTCTCTTTGAGAGGCAGGTACATAACTAACAGATTTGTGTTGATCTTTAAATCCCTATGGTTTGTTCTTTGCCCTTCAATATTTTTTTAATTTATACAATGCAACACAGATCAATTGGATAAAGATCCACTTTGTACTACATATTTGCTCTTTTGAACATTGCCAATTTAAACATTTTCATTGACCTATCAATGAAAATGTTTGAATGAATCAAGTGATTCCCTTGAGATATCCCATTTGACGCCATGAAAGCAATGCTATATTTGTAGTGCCCGTCTTTGCTTAAATTTTAAGATTTTGTGGTGTATATTATTTCACATTTTCTACCAGATGAGGTTTTTTTTAAATAAAAAATTCCTTCAGAGTAAAGAGTGCCTTCTTGTATGTCCATGTGTGAGTACAAAGTCATATAACACCTACATATGTATTGCCTTTGTTTCTGTGTATTGAGATCATTTTCTGTCAAGAGAGTACATGTGGAGTCCTATAGCACAATATGCTTTCATTTCATTTATAACCAAACTAAGCAGGAGTGACAATGTGGAAATGAATAGAGTTTACCCCTGTTCAGCTTGAGAAATTGCATCTGACATAAAATGGAAGAAAATATGTGGGAGCACTGAAACAAAAAAAGGGAAGGAAAAAAGAGAAATTTATTAGAGGGTAAAAAACATTACTCTGTGCTCTATGCTCTGTACTCTGCTCTTGACTTCAAGGAAAATATATCATCCTGCTTCTCACCAATTAAAAACATTGGCATTGCTTAAAGGTTCCTTCTTATTATAGTTTACCTAGGATAATTTATGTTCATTATGTTGTAGCATCTCAAATCACTAAACATAATATTCTGTCCTCATTACTAATATTAACTTTCAGAATATGTATTATCCAATCACAGTGGGAAATTTATCAATAGTCAAGATACTTGAAATGGTTCTCAATTTAGAAATTTATTTCTAACCAATACCACAATATAAATTGACATAACAAAAACTATTTAAGGGGCTGTGGTCTAGTGGTAGAGTGCTTATCTAGCATGCATAAAGCCCCGGGTTCGTTTCCTTGGTTTCACATACCAAGAAAAATCCAGAAACGGTGTTGTGCCTCAAGTGGTGGAGTGCTAGCACTGAGAAAGCTCAAGGACAGTGCTCAGGCTCTGAGAACAAGCCCCAGGACTGGCAAAAAATAAAGAATACTAGTTTTTAAAATATGTATGTCTAAATATGGAGTGATCACCATTTATTTCTTTATTTATCCACAAATATGTCTTCTCTGTCTTTGGATTGCAATTTGTTAGATTTCCGTTTGGAACTATCTTTGACTCTATCAGAGTAATGAAAACAGTAACTGCCATCATCATAAGTGATTATTTAATAAGATTTCTAATTTTTAAAAGTTTAACACAATGCCTATTACATTTCTCAAGTTATTGTTCATTAAAATCAATAATCAATCACTGGTGGCTCATGTCTATAATCCTAGTTACAGTTCAGGAGGAACAAACTCAAGCAACATAAAATTTCTCAAAACTTCCTTTCAAACTTTAGCTGCCTGAGGTGATTTTTGCCTGTCATTCTAACTACATAGAAACTGAAAGAGTGTGGTTCTAGGCCAGACTGGGCAGAAAAACTGGTAAGACTCCAACTTGAAAAGAAGTTGATTGTGGAAATAGCTTGCTCAGCAGTAAGCAAATTGTGATGCAGGCAGAAGCCCAGGTGGCAAAAAAAATTGAAGATAGATAGATAGATAGATAGATAGATAGATAGATAGATAGATGGATGTAAGTGATACTCAAAAAGATTAAAGGATTGGTTTAGGTCTTTTTTGTCACATTCTAAAAGAAAATAAGCTTGAATAGATATTGTAACTCTCCAGGTAGTGATATATTTCATTTAGGAGAAAAATATTATTGAGGACTTTGTCTTTTTTCTTAAAGACTTATCAGAAGTACTTCTTTTACTTCTTGATTCATGTAACAGTATTAAATACCTACAATGTACCAGCAGCTATTGAAGTGACTATAGATACAGAGGATAAGGCTTCCTACACACAGGCTAATATTTTAAGTACAAACACCTTAACGAGGGAGAGATAGCCATCCAAAAATATAGATGAAAGCTGTTTGCTAAGTAGAATATAAATGCAGAGACCTGAGGCTGTTAAGAACTCTGCTTTCAAAAAAGACAGGAG
Source organism: Megascapheus bottae (assembly GCF_031878675.1). Taxonomy (NCBI): domain Eukaryota; kingdom Metazoa; phylum Chordata; class Mammalia; order Rodentia; family Geomyidae; genus Megascapheus; species Megascapheus bottae. Next base: position 25,564,389 of record NC_143520.1, read on the forward strand.
AACATAGTGAATGCAACAAAAAGAAGAAATCTAGATTGAGAGTATTAGAAAAAATGGAAGAGCAAGAAAAGAGGAGACATGGTTCAAAAAGAATTCTACTCATTACTCGTTACCTGATTCATGCAACTGTAATCCCTCTGTATATCAACTCTACGATAACAATTGAAAAGGTTTAAAAATGTACTAAAAGATTTGGGGTTTATGCATAGCAGATTAGAAAGTCATTAGAGAATGATAAGATCTACTTCCTGTATTGGTACAATCTCACACACAAGAAGACATTTATTATCTATGATTAGTTTAACACCTTTTTTATTGATATATACTTCACATGCCATAAAATCTCATCCACTTAAAATATACTGTTCAACATTATGGGGGATATTCATATACCCCATACTAACCATCTCCATAAACTACTTTAGACAAATTTTCATTGCCCCTAAAAGAAATTTTATACTTATTGAGAGTAAACTCTATTCCAGACCTATTCACAGTCATCTACTCATCTACTTTAAATAGTACACATTTTCCAATGCTGAGAAACTTATATGAAGAACTTGATGCATGGTCTTTCATGACTGTCTTCTTTCTTGAGCATAATGATTGCAAGGTTCATCCATGGATAGCATGTATCAGCATTTCATGACTCTTCAACTTACTCAACAATGGCTATTTGAGTTTTAACTCTTGTGAATGATGCTGCTATAAACATGCAATGATTTTAAGTTTTCATATTTTTGGAAATATTACTAGAAGTAGATAGTTTTCATCACATGTTGACTCCATCTTTAACATTTTAGTATGTATAGAAGTATTTCCACAGTGGCTCTACAATGTTCTATTTCTAGCAGGATTGCATTAGGGTTTCAACTTTTCCACAATCTCAGGAAACTGTGTGATTGTTTTCTTCACTATTAAACATCATGGTAAGTGTAAAATAATATTTAACTGTGGTTTTAATGATAATTTTGAGCATCATATCTCATGATTTTTAGCTATTTGTATATTTCCTTGAAGTCCATTTTAATTGGTTTGGCTACTTTATTACTGTGCTATAGGAATGCAAATCTTTGAAATATGAGGCATATGCCCTCAATATACATGACTTTCATATATTTTCTAACAACATTCAATGGCTGGTTTTTTTTATTATTTTATGGTATTATTTGTAGTATATTTTATTTTCATAAAGTCCAATTTAATTTTCTTCTTTTTTGCTTAGGCATTTGTCATTAATTTAAGAAATCATTGTTTAACTCAGGATCTTAAATATTTCATGCAACATTCTCCTCAGACTTATCTATCTTTAGCTTTTTATTCAGTTCCATGATCCATTTTAAGTGAAATTTTCTGGACAATCTTTCAGGTCCATCTTTACTTTGCATGTGAATAGCCAGCCCTCTGGTATCATTTGTTGAAATGAATGCTATTTCTACCAGTTAAGGTCATGATACATTTCTCAAATCAATATTTTTGAAAGACATTATGAGCCAAGACAGCTTAATGGTTGTAACTGTGCAGTTGCACTACACTACACTGGTAGTCTCTTGTAATTTAGTTTAATGTGTCTTGTTTTTTGTGAGGGCGGGTTGTTGACCACTCTACTGAAATTTAATATATTTTCTTAAAGTTTAACATTTTTACATTTTCCTTTTATTTTTACTAAGTTTTTAAATTATGAAGTTGGTTTACCATGGAAAGCACCAAAGAAGATCAAAGTAGAAGGTCAAAAATCATTTATAAAACATCCATATGCACTCATCTCTTACACTCATCTCTGGTTCACTCATTTTCTATTATGATAATATAATACTCATGGCAATCTTCTTTGTACTTAGCTCCCATTTCTGTAGTTTCAGGGGCACGAGACCCAGGTCATCCATGCTCTGGGGAAGAGGTAAGAGTGGTATCATCACAACTATAAGAATGCCTGTTGGGGAGAAGAAATCCTGTCTTGACACAGGAAACCAAAAATCAATTCAGAAGTCAGCCTTATTCAGCAGTTTTGTCTACTCAAAACTAGGAGACCCCTGAGATCTGCCTTAATTCTTTCTAGTGGGAGTATGCAATATCTCAGTAGGCCCCAGCTGTTACAGATCCACACCATCTCCCACCATTACTACACAAAGGCTAAATCATCTTTCAATACATGGACCTTTGAAGGAAGCAGGTAACCATATCCAAATAGTAGCAGTGAAAAAAAACTGAATTTATGTGTTTAGGGAAAATTAATTTTGCCTTATATATAGAAAAATGTTTTCTTCATTTTTCTATTTATCATTTGGAATCTGCTTCTGGCTTCTATACATTAGAAATGTTTACAATTTTCATCTGAACTTGTTTATTAGTATTTTCTATAGATAGAAGAAAAATGTAAAGTAAAGCTTTATTGTTGCCTAGATCATTAAATTTCCTGTAATACTATTATTTTAACATTGATCATTCTTTCATTTGCACATAATAAAATGCATATTTATGTAAATCTGAGAATGATTTTTGTTAATGAATATATTTTTCTTTTCTTCCTTTAATATATTTTCCGAGAATTCTCACATGAAAATTTTTCATATGAACTTTAATAAAATTCCATCACAGTGAAAACAAAAATATTGACTATTTTGAGATTTAATTGAAATTATATTTTAAATTAGCAATTTTTCCATGTTTGTAATACTGAGTCTTTATCTTTGAAAAATATGTATTGCCATTAACAGATTTTACTTTGGTGATCATCATTGAATGCTAGTAGCATTTGTGCTTACCACTGTGAATGATAGATTCTATTTTTCAAAGTGGCTGTAAAAATGTCACTGCATAGCACTCTTAACTTACATGTCTTTAATAAACTATCTCTATTGAAGGTGGATATGCATTTCCACTTGCTGACACCGGACAGGATCAGTGACAGTTTCTATCCATGGCATTTAAGAAAACAAAACTCTGGGGCCAGGAGTTTGGCCTAGTGGTAGAGTGCTTGCCTAGCATGCACGAAGACCTGGGTTCGATTCCTCGGTACCACATACATAGCAAAAGGCCAGAAGTGGTGCTGTGGCTCAAGTGGTAGAGCCCTAGCCTTGAGAAAATCCAGGGACAGTGTTCAGGCCCTGAGCCCAAGCCCAGGACTGGCAAAAACAACAACAAAAAAAAACCACAAAGAAAATAAAACTCTGTTATTTAACTAGACTTTACTTGGTTTATCAGTTTCTACGTCTGTCCATTGAAATTCTCATTTATAGGACATTCCCTCTCTGCAGTCAATCATCCAACTCTGAGAAGCCTTTGAAACTGAAGTGTAGCCATAAACTCTCAACCAATAAAAAGCTTCCAAGTTAAGTCAGCCCATGTCATGTTCAATCATTAGCCATGCTGAGTCTTACATGACAGCACTTATGTATCAAATGATCTCATTCATGTGAGAAATTTGAAGTGAGAATTACTCCACTGGTCCCAGACAAACACAGATCACACAACTGGATAAGAAATGCATTATCAGAACTTGACCTGTGGTTCAAGGTAGAGGTACAAGCTGTAAACAAACAAGTTATCTAAGAGCTGAAGGTCCCAAGTGCAAGCCTTCTTGCCAGCAAAATAAAAGGGAGAGGAGTATGTTTTCTAGGCAGTTAAGTTTGGGGTACTTCAATATGTATCAAAAGGTAACTGGAAAAATAAGTATTTGTCTTTTCATTGCTAGTGTAAAATAATTACTCATCACTTTCACTTGATTTGGTTCTTTGCATATTTTCTTCATTTGTCCATTTATGCAGTAATTTATTTTATACATTAAATATTAAGATGACATTGTGTTCAAATTTCATATACTCAATTGATTTAATATTTACATTGCTCACAGTTACTAAAAACATAATGTTTTTATTCTTTAAATATTTATACTATTCTCTGTATATTAATTGTGTTGCTGATAAATTTACTACTGCATTAATAACCCTCAACTTGTTGACTTAAAAGAAAATGATTCTAACAGTTCATTTGAATTTAAGCAAAATCACTGCAGAAAATCCCATCTATCCTTATTTTCTGTGCGGCTTTTCAGGGTTCTTTAAAAAAAAAAAAGAACTTGGGGCCCAGAGTTTGGTCTCGTGGTAGAGTGCTTGCCTAGCATGCACAAAGACTCAAATCAGATTCCTGGTACCTGCAAAGCCGGAAGTGCTGCTGTGGCTCATGTAATAGAACACTTGCCTGGAAGAAAGCCAAAGGACAGTGCACAGGCACTGAGTTCAACTTCCATGATTCGCAAAAATAAAAATGAAAAAAAAAAAGAACTCGTATTTAGGTTTATCATATTCATAAGACAGGTCCAAGGAGATTTTGAAAACTTTCATTTCCTGTCTTCTTAAAAATAACATATAGATGGGTTTGTCTTACAAAAATCTCAGGGCCCTTTTCTTTCAGTGCTTGTCTTTTTAATATTTACCCCTATTAAATATGCTTGGTTTTGATTTGATTATTTTGTTTTATAATATAATTATTCTTTGTTATATCATTTTGTACATGGTCAATATTATCTCTTAAGGGTGTGACTATTTTCTATCAATTACATTTTAAATTATAGTTCTGTTTCTTCATTTTCTAGTGGAAATCACTGGCCTTAAAAATACATCAAATCTTAATTTATAAAGACAAAACTTTCTCAACTATAAGATTCTAATGCTAGAAAATAAATATTTGTATTTATCCATCACCCATCCATGACCCAACATGAAACTAAAAGTTTGTATTTGGTTTAGAATCATCATTTACATTTCATATGGATGTAGTTTGTCTTCATAAATACTTAGTCTTAAACAGTGTTCCTTCATCATTCCTGAGATTCCTGGTTTTGATTTGTCTTTAGCTAAATTTGTAGTGACGAGTTTTATTTTCCAAGGCTTTGTGAGTGCTATAAATCTGAGTATTTTCATGCTTGTGAATATATTTGCCTTTAGCTGCATGAGAGCAAAATTGATAATCAGATAGTTCTGTTACTTCTGGCTTAAAAACTATTGTGTTGACTTGGCCAAAGAATCATAGAACAGGTTTGAGGAAAAAGGAAATTTTGAACAAATGTGTTTGCCAATTTCATGTAATTTATAAGATATAGCTAGAGTTCAGTAGAAAGATCATAGTAAAAGGTTGAAGTATTAAGGATGTTCACAATAGGGAATATTTGAATTTATTCAAAGGAATATGATCACACACATAAAAAACCCACAGATAGCTGAAAGGTTTCTTCATAATCATTAAAGGCAAGTATAAGAGAGATCTTTTAAACAAGAAGGAGAAAATTACAAAACACAGCTGAAGTTGGGAAGATATTCAAGAGAAACTGTTTCTAATCAAAGTACAGTTATAGCCACCCTGGCCAAAAACTATTTACACATAATTTCATGCTAATAATGAGTTCCAGAATTTTTATTCAGAGGGCAAACTTCATTAGGAGTTATTGGCAACTATCATTAGAATAGTTTTAGTACAATGTGGTGGTATCATAGTCTAATGAGAATTATAATGGGAATTGGGTTCTGCTGTTAATCCTCCATACCACTTTTTTTAAGAATTTATTAATGTTGATTTTTACATCATATTTTAAATGAGAAGTTTAACAAACAAGTGTTCAATCACTGGGACTTAGTATTTAGAACTTAATCAAAATTAGGCTAAGGGTTTGTATGTCATAGAAACATTAATTTAAGAAATAAAACATTATGTCTATAGAGTCATAGGTTTTTATGTCTATATAGTTATGTTTATATTTCCATTACCATGTTCATAGCTTTGGGTATGCAGTTATTGAGTCCTTGCTCTTGTACTCTTTGGGTTTAATAGCCACATATTAAGGATACCATGCGCCATTGGTTCCTTAGGTCCTGACTTGTCTCACTCAACATGATTCGCTCTAGGTTCATCCATTTCCCTGCGAATGCCATTATTTTATCTTGTCTGTTGGCTATGTAGAACTCCATTGTGTATATATACCACATTTTCTGTATCCATTCATCTGCAGTAGGGCATCTGGATTGTTTCCATCACCTGGCTATTGTGAATAGTGCAGAGATGAACATAACTGAGCAGGTATCCTTGTAATATCCTGGGTCATGATGTTCAGCATAGATGCCCAGGAGTGGTATGGTGGGATCAGAGGAAAGGTCTATTTTCATTTCTTTAAGAAACCTCCACACTGCTTTCCAGAGTGGCTGAACTAGTCTTCATTCCCACCACCAGTGTAGTAGGGTTCCTTTTTCTCCACAACCCCACCAGCAACTGTCATTGTCTGAGTTCAAAACCTTGGCCATTCTTGTTGGGGTAAGGTGGTATGTTAGGGTTGTTTTTATTTGCATTTCCTTTATGACCATAGATGATGAACATTTTCTCATATGCTTTTCTGCCATTTTAATCTCTTCTTCTGATAAGTCTCTCTTTAGTTCCCTTGCCCATTTAGTGAATGGTTTATTGGGTTTTGGGGGGATTAGTTTCTTGAGATCCCTGTAGATACTGGATATTAAGCATTTGTCAGATGTATTGTTGGTGAATATCTTTTCCCAGTTGGGTGGCTGTCTCTCTACTTTTGCAACTATGTTTTTATCTGTACAGAAACTTTTTATTTTTGGTAGTCCCATTTATCGAGTCTCTCTCCAATCTGTTGTGACCCTGGGATTCTGTTCAGGAATCTTTTGCCTGTGCCTACGAGTTCCAGTGTCTCTCCTACTTTATCATGTAGCAGTTTCACGGTTTCTGGTCTGACATTGAGGTCTTTGATCCACTTTGAGTTAATGCTTGTGCATGGCGAAAGGCTAGGGTCAATTTTTAGTTTTCTGCATGTGGCTGCCCAGTTTTGCCAGCACCAATAATTGAATAGGATGAGTTTGTTCCACTGTATATCTTTGGCTACTTTGTCAAATACAAGTTGACTATAGGTATGTGGTTCTATTTCTGGGTCTTCTATTCTGTTCCACTGATCTTCCGGTCTATTTTTGTGCCAATACGAAGCAGTTTTTCTTATTATGGCTCTATAGTAGAGTTTGAAGTCTTGTATTGTAATACCACCAGCATTGCTCTTTTTGCCTAAAAATGTTTTGGCTATTCGAGGTCTTTTCTTATTCCATATGAATCTTTGGATTATATCTTCTATTTCCGTAAAGAATGTCTTTGGGATTTTGATGGGGATTGCATTGAATTTGTATATCAATTTTGGCACTATAGCCATTTTCACTATGTTGGTTCTCCCTAGCCAGGAGCATGGGATGTCTTTCCATTTCCTAGTGTCCATTTAATTTCTTTCGTTAGGCTTTTATAGTTTTCATTGAATTATTCCTTTACATCTTTGGTTAAGTATATTCCTAAGTATTTTATTCTCTTGGGGGCTATTGCGAATGGGATCATTTTCTTGATTTGGCCTTCTGTTTGTGTATTTTTGGTGTACAAGAAGGCTATTGACTTCTGAAGGTTAATTTTGTATCCTGCCACTTTGCTAAAGTAGTTTATTAATTCTAGAAGTTTGGGAGTGGAGTTTGTTGGGTCACTCAATTATAGGATCATGTCATCTGCGAATAGGGATGGTTTAATTTCTTTTTTCCCTATGTGGATCCCTTTGATGTCCTTTTCTTGCCTTATTGCTCTGGCTAAGGGTTCCAGCACTATATTGAAGAGAAGTGGAGAGAGTGGGCATCCCATATTTTAAGGTGAATGGTTCCAATCTTTCATCATTTAGTATAATACTGGCTGTAGGTTTTTCATATATGGCTTTCACTATTTTGAGGAATATACCTCTTATTCCTATTTTTTCTAGTGCTTTCAACATGAATGGATGTTGTATTCTGTCAAATGCCTTCTCTGCATCCAGAGATATTATCATATGATTCTTATCCTTAGCTCTATTGATGTGGTGTGTTACATTGATTGATTTGCGAATGTTAATCCAGCCTTGCATCTGTGGGATGAAGCCTACTTGATCATAGTGTATGATTTTTTTAATTTCTGGATTCTGTTGGCTAATATTATATTAAGGACTTTTGCATCTGTGTTCATTAGAGAGATAGGTCTGTAGTCTTCTTTTTTTGTTGGGTCTTTCCCTGGTTTGGGGATGAGAGTAATATTAGCTTCATAAAGTGAGTTTGATATTGCTCCTTCTGTTTCTATTTCTCAGAAAAGTTTCAAGAGTATAGGTGTTATTTCATCTTTAAATGTCTTGTAGAATTCCTCAGTGAATCCATCTGAACCTGGGCTCTTTTTGGTTGGCATTTCCCTGATTGTTTCCACAATTTCGTTGTAAGAGGTTGGTTTGTTCAATTTGTTTGCCTCATTGTTGTTCAGTGTGGGTAGCTTATATTTATTTAAGAAATCATCCATTTCTACTAGATTTTCTTGTTTCTTTGAATATAGATCCTGGTAGTACCTATTCATTATGGATGGAATTTCTTGGGAATCCGTTGTAATTGTTCCCATGGGGTCTCTAATCTTGTTTATTTTAGTCTCCCCTTTCCTTTTTTTGATTAATCTTGCCAGGGGTCTGTCTATTTCGTTGACTCTTTCAAAGAACCAACTTTTTGATTTATCAATTTTTTGTATAGTAGACCTTATTTCAATCTCTGAAATTTCTGATTTTATTTTTGTTATTTCTCTCCTTCTAGTTGTCTTAGAGTTAACTTTTTCTTGCTCCTCTAGGTGTTTCAGGTTTTTTTTACGTTATTTACATGCTCTTCTTCTGTCTTTAAATATGGGCTCCTAGTGCAATAAATTTGCCTCTTAGCACTGCCTTTGTTGTGTCCCATAAGTTCCTTTGTGATGTTTCTTGATTGTCATTACATTCAAGAAAGTTTTTAATTTCATTTCTGATCTGATCTGTTACCCAGGAGTTATTCAGAAGTATATTGTTCAGTTTCCAAGTGATTGAATGTTTTTTAACTTTGACTGCATTGTTTAGAATTAGTCTGACTGCACTGTGGTCTGATAGAATGCATAGGATTATATCGGTCCTCTTGTATCTGCTTAAGTTTTCTGTATGAACTACGATATGATCTATTTTGGAGTGTGTTCCATGTGCTGCTGAGAAAAATGTAAAAAGTTTCACCCTTGGGTGGAAGACTCTGTGTATATCTGTTAAGCCCAGCTGGGCTATGGTGTCGTTTAAGTCGATGGTATCTTTGCTTAACTTTTGTTGAGTTGATCTGTCATTTGTTGAGAGTAGAGTGTTGAGGTCACCAACAATGATTGTGTTTGAGTCTATCTTGTTCTGTAATTCTAAGAGAGTTTATTTGAAGAATTTGGGTGCTCCCGTGTTGGGGGAGTAAATATTTATAACTGTCATATTATGGGCATGGATTGTACCCTTTACTAATATGTAATGGCAGTCTCTATCTTTATGTACTGTTTTTACTGAGAAGTTAATTTTATCGGAGATTATGATTGCTACTCCTGCTTTTTTGCTTGATGCATTGGAGTGTAAATTCGTTTCCATCCTTTCACTTGGAATTTGTTCCTGTCTTTGGCAGTGAGCTGGGTTCTTGGAGGCAACATATGGATGGGTGGTGTTTCTTAATCCAGTCTGATGCTCTGTGTCTTTTGATTGGATTGTTCAGTCCATTCACATTTAGGGAAATTATAGAGAAGTGGTCAGTGTCCATTGTCATTATTTATTTTTACTTCTAAGTTTCTTTCTCTCTCTTTTTTTCCCATTTTGTGTTTCGTGAATTATAGATATTTGTTTCCTGATGGGGGTTCTTGATGTTCTGCAATTTGTTCTCAATTAATTAATATTTTTGTAACGCTGGTTTAGTGTGTACATATTCATAAAGCTTCTCTTTGGAGTGAAATATTCTTGTTTCTCCTTGAAATATAAACGCTAGTTTTGCTGGATATATCAGTCTGGGTTGGCAGTTGTTGGTCTTCAGGACATCAATGATGTTTTTCCAAGCATTTAGAGTTTGCGGGGAGATATCTGCTTTGATTCAAATTTTTTTCCCATTGTAGTATAGCTCTTTCTTTGTTTTTGCAGCATTTAAGATCAATTCCTCGGTATTCGGGTCTAGTGTCTTTACTGTGATATGTCTAGATGAGTTCCTTCTAGGATCTTGCCTGTTTGGTGTCCTGAAACCTTCAATAATTTGAGTATTTTCCTTTTTGAAGTTGGGGAAGTTCTCTGCTATGATTTGGGTGAATAAGGGTTGCATTCCTTTGTCCTGAAATTCAGCCCCTCATCAATCCCTATTATACGAAGATTAGACTTCTTTGCTGCATCTGCCAGGTCCTGGAGTTCTCTCTGGTGGATTTTGACTTATTTTTCCAAGGTGGCGATTCTCTGTTCCAACTCTTGTTTTATCTTCTGTTCCTGATGTTCTATTCTCCATCTCCATCAATCTGCTGCTTATTGCCTCCATTTTTGCTTGAAGTGTGGACACTGAGCTGATCATGTCTGCTGAGAGGGTATTGAACTTTTCTTCTACTTGTCTTTTGAATTCGAAGAGTTCCTTGGAAATTTCTTGCTTTTGTTTTGGGAATTCAGCCTTCATTTCCAAAATCAGTTCCTTGATTTGGGTCATATTTCGTGTCTTGACAGTGTCATTTCTTGGGATGGTGACATCTCTCTTGTCCCTTCGCTCTTGTTTCCCTTTGGGCTTTGTGTGGGACTTTGATTATTTATGTATGTCGTAATTAGTCTTTGTGCTCTTCTAGGCATCGAGAACTCTTGTTGTAGTTCGCTCTGTGGTCGGTAGGTGGCGGTCTTTACTTGGATTGGAACCAGTGGTTCTCAGCCAAATTGATTCCTCTGACTAGGTCAGAGTTTGCAGTTTTTGCAGGTGTTCGGCCTGTTCTCAGAGGCTGTGTGCTGCTATATGACTAGCTCTCAGCCCCACCAGTGGCCTCACAGTGGGCCGTGAGATGGGTCTGCATGCTTCAGTCTCAGCAGGCTGGGCGGATGGTTGGTTTTCCTGTGCTGCTTCCAGGGGCGGCCCCGGCCAAGGGTCTGGAGCTTGGGAGTTTCCCGGGACTCTCAGGTAGGCCAGCTGGTGTCCTATCTGTTCCCAGGGGAGGGGCCCAGCAGAGGACGTGGGCTCCAAGGATGGAGCCGTGCCTTTCTGGTTCTCAGAAGAGGAGCTTGGCTACTGGTCGGCCCTTCAGTTCCCTGCTGTGTTTCCACCGCTTTGGCCAGGAGTCTGTGACTGTGGGGGCTCCCCTTGGTGCTGTCTTGCTCAGGATTCCCAGCTGGAGGGTGCCCGGCTCAAGATTTGAGTGGGACTAGTTCCCAGACTCCCACAACCCCACCTGCTGTTGTAAGGCAGGGTCTCAGCACCCCCCACTCTCCAGATTCAGTGGCCTGGGAGAGGAACCTGTTAGGCGGGTCAGAGCTGGGACACCCACGCTCCCTTTGGTGGGGTGCTGAGTTTTTGTGTCCACCCGCCTGTCAGTCTGTGGACAAAGGTCTGGGAGAAGATCCTGTTGGGCGGGTGGTAGCAGGGACACCTCTGCCCCCTTTGGTGGGATGCTGGGTTTTTGTGCCTGCCTGCCTGCCTGTCAGTCTCAGGACAAAGGCCTGGGAGAGGATCCTGTTGGATGGGTGTTAGCACCCCCTCTGGTGCTGGGTTTTTGCGCCCGCATGCCTGCCTGTCTCCAGTCAATGACCTGGGGGAGGGTCTGTTGAGGGAAGGGACAGGATTCTAAATTCCTTGCCCCCCTGCTCCTGCCAGTCTTTCTCAGGTGGGGTGGAGGGGTCTCCAACACCATGCAGCACCCACAGCAAATGCAGAGGAGTGAGTACCCCAGCTGGCGCTGTGGGTGCTGCATGGTGTTGGAGAATCATTCACTCCCCTCAGGTCTCCACCGCCACCTGTGTTCCGCATCTGGGTTCCGCTGCTTGCTGTCCTGGTTCCGCGTCTGGGTTCTGCTGCTTCTGCGGCTTGCTGGCCAGGTCCTATGCTGGTTTCTGCAGCGGTCGGGGCTGCCTGGCCTGGCACCCTCTGCCACCGCTTTTTGCGGCTCAGAGCTGGCGGCGAGGGGTGGGGGAGGGGTCCTAGCATTCCAAATTCTTTGAGAAAGTTGGATGTGAGCTTTATCTGGATTTCTTTTCCTGTTTAAGTCCTTCTCTGTTGCTTCTTGAGTTTGTTGTTGTGGATTTCTTAAGGTAGTTGGCTCGTGGAACTCCCTGGTTCTCTCTTTTTGTGGGAGAGGGCTAGGGAGCGTCCATATTGTCTCCGCGCCATCTTCCACCTTTTCCTCCATACCACTTTTTAAAAGACCATTAGTTTAAGCAAATTCAGACTGCACACAATGTTAAGACAATGGCTCATCTTATCCAATGATAATTTTTGTTACCTTCTAGTGTAAACATCTAGTGTTGAATATTGGTTATTAAATCATTGAAGCATAATTTTTCTAGAAATTTACAGTGTGAGAAAGGAACAGTATGAGCCCTTCATTCTTTTCCTCCACCACCACTACCACTACCCTACACCCTCAACATTGTTTCACTGTATAGAGACAGAGATAGCTTGTAAGTAGGGCAAAGAATATTATGTTAAGATAAAAAGCACTTGGAAAAGAATTTAAGCAAAATTAATGAGATCATTAAGATTTTGAAAGGAAGAATGAGACAAAAGACAGAAAGAATTCATTCCCTATGTGCTACATGACTTCCATCCATCTGAGTGACTTCACTTACTAAGGACTGAGATCCTTACTTTTCTACTTTCAGCCAAAAAACTATCTATGTATATTTGAGATAACACTTTGAAAAAGTGGTCAATGACACATGCATTTATCTAAACTAGTGTTCATTTTGTACAATTTAAATCAGTTTTAGTTTGGATGGTTTTGTCACTAACTTAAAAAAATTAAAACTGATCAATTTTCTTCTACAGTTCATGTTATAACATTGGTTTTCTCCTTGTTTTCTAAATCCAATGTAAACAGGCTAAAGAGTAACAGAGAACAGAGGCCTAAATCTTAATTGAACAATTGCTTTCTTAAATTTAATTAAATTTTTGGATGTTAATTTATCCATACTTCTATAATGAGAATTAATATTAGAGGGAAGCATATTAAACCTCATTGCTAAATGTTTGCAGTTTCCTCCCTGCCATCCAGTGCAAACTTCACAGAACTCTTTCTCAGCCTGAAGCTGAATTAAAGGTTATCAGACCCTGGTGACTCAGTGAAAGTGATGTTTCCAAGTAAAAGACTGTCAAGACCTAAATTCTAAGTCATATTTCTTCACACCTTCTCTATATCAAGTGTCACATGACACATGGCAACTATATTTATGGCTATGGACTTATATGAGGGTAAAAACAAATTGTACCATTTTTATCATTTTATTTGTAGAACGTAGCACCATAATTGCCAATATACGTGTATGTATGTGTATGTGTGTGTGTATAATAACTATTTGTGTGGTAGATAAAAATGGATGACTTTAAAAAGTATTTTTATATTCAGTATGTCTACTGATCATGTACAGATTTATCACCACAATACTGCATCTAAAATGCTAAAAAAAAAAAAACCTTCTATAGCCACAACTCTTAGTACATAGACAGTGGATGCTTAATTTTCAGCCCATATTTTACATTTCAAAGAGATTTATAGTGAATCTCACTCATTTGAATGACAGGGAATGATTTGTAGATGCTGTTATTCAAGAGAGCAATTCCATACACATAGATAACTTTTATTATATTTTAAAATATTAAGATTTTAGAATATCTGGAAAGATAGAAACAGATTACTAAGGACATATTAAGAAAAGTTTAGTTTTAATATAAAATTTTGGATTATTTTAAGCTGAAGGCATCTAGGTCTTTAGAACAAAACCATAAATGGTGTTTTTGCCTGAAATCACGACTTACTGTACAACCAGAATTTTACTCATTACTAACTTTTAACCAATTCTTATTGATTGAATCAATTCTAATAGACCAACTTAAAAACCACTTGGCTCGGGTATTTGAATGGTTGAAAATTCAATAACACATATAACAAAATCACTTTTATGGATGAATGAAATCCCTCAGAAATCATGAGGCAAGTCTATATTTACTCCAGAGAGGATCATCGTTGTATAACATTAATCAAGTAAAGTGAAAATTGAATACAATTAATGGCTTAGATTCTACAAATACTTTCTCAACTGAACTGAAAATCTGGCTGATTCTGCATTTCTTGGCAAGTACACCACGACTTCAAAAAGTTGTGGCAAATATCCAAGAAAGTTGGACCATTTTCCAGAGATTCAAGGAGTTCTCACAAATATGTAGACAGATAACAAAGGGTATACAAAGTTTTCTTCCTTTTTACATCAACTTGAGCTGCTGTTTTGCCTTAAAAATGACAGCTGAAAAGAAATCACAAAGTTCTTTCTAGGTCTCAGTTTTGTAGACAGTGCATTCTGAATTCTTTCTATTTCTGATTCTTTAGAAAACTTACTTTCCATGTTGCAATGCCTTGGTTCTGTCTCAAGGCTCGTAGGTGGGTATTCAGGGGTTTCTAAGCTAACAGAAAAATTCCAAGTGAATCTATTATTTAGTCTCCCAGTTGTCCAAAGAAACCTGGAGACAAAACAGTATACCATTTCCTTTGAGCAAATGCATTATTTGTAGAAAAAGATGTAGGAAGGCTAAAAGTCCTTGATTATTATTGTACATATATAGATTACCAGTCCTGGGGCTTAAACTCAGGGATTGGGGACTGTTCTTGAACAATTTTGCTCAAGGTCTGCACCCTGCCACTTGAGCCACAGCTCCACTTTCAGCTTTTTCTGTGTATGTGGTACCAAGGAATTGAACCTAGGGCTTTGCGTATGCTAGACGAGTACTTTACCACTAGGCAACTCCCCTGGTTCTGTACAGATAATTTCAAAGAAATAATTTCTTCAGCAAAGTTATTGAATATATTATTATGCACAAAGAATCAAAGAACCTTCTAGGGGCAAAACCCCAGCATCTTGCACATTTACAATCTGTTAGGAATAGTACAGTTTCAGCAAATCTTACTGAGTCAAAAAATTAATAAATGAGTTGATGGTTGTATATTTTCCCTTCATTGATGCATTACTCATTAAAAACCAAAAGCCATCCTTTTCACAATTACAGTAAATGGATGTTTTATGAATGGGAGTAAAATATTGACTGGAAAAATGTATGTATACAACATAAGAATCTGTGATAAGGAAAATTTAGATATCAAGGCCAATGTTAAAAGGAAAGATTAGTTTTTAAAAATATCTATTTCCTAAAAACTTGTGAAATAATAGGAAAATGACAAAGCAAACCCGAGTAGTGTCAGCATTCCCAACATTCTAAGTTTCCTAATCACTATTTAATGACAGGTCAAATGATCCATTTCAGGTGTCTATCTACAGAAAGAATAATTTTTCTGTATATTTAGTGATCAACTGTTGTCATTAGGTAACTCAATGTCCCATATGTTGTCAAAACACTGAAGCACAAATAAACATAATTTCAGCACTCTGTAATGATTTCATATGGCACTATGTGTTGAACACAATGATTGAAGTTACAGAAGGTGCTCCAAGATCTAGATTAGATCAGAACAGTCATATAGACTCTTAATTCCACCTCTATTAATACTACAATGGGTATTTTACTGTTAAATCTTCTGTTCTAATAGCCATTTCAAGTTATTGTTCATAAGGCTATAGAGAAAAGACTGTTACTGAAAGGTTTTAGTTTCATATATGTTTCACTTGTGATATTATAAACTCATTTTCTCTATTCTAATAAAATTTAATTTCCTTCTTCTTTGTATTCCTCACATTTAATTATAATCTCCTGGATCTGATCTCAGCCTTCTATCAGTTGTCTATGTATGTGTAGAATTCTTCAGAAAAACTTGCTTCCCATATTTCTTCTTCTGTCATTCAGTACATAGGTAAGTGGACAGAACAGTTGGCAGAGGCAGTGGGGTGGGACAGGGAGCCTTGCTAAAAGTAAGTTTCCAGGTAAACCTATTCATTCAGTTCTCCCAAGACAGTTGGAAATAAGATTGGGTAGATCATATTTAGTGTCATTTCTGTGGGACAAATGGATTTTTGGTCTGTTAGAAAGCAATTGATCAAATTGGCAATTTTGGAAATAATTTTGTAGCCACAAGATTTTTTTTTTGCCACTTGTGGGCTTGAGCTCAGGGCCTGAGCACTGTCCTTGGACTTTCTCAAGGTTAGAACTCTACCACTTGAGCCTCAGCACCATTTCTGGCTTTTTTTTTTCTATGTATGTGGTACCAAGGAATCGAACCCGGGACCTCGTGCATGCTAGGCAAGCACTATACCACTAGGCCAAACTCCCGGCAATAGCCACAAGATTTTTAACAGAATTGTAAGGAATGACTTACAGAGATCTTAAGATTCTTGGCTCTGTTAAGAAAAAAATCCAAGCCCTTAGGATCCACATAAATTATGCATTTTACATCCCAGTCTGTGCTTGAGGTACCTATGTGTGAATTTTTTGTTATCCTGAGGAGAGAAGAAAAATAACAAATTTATTGTGAATATTTGAGCTAAACTAAAACCCAAGGAAACTGCTCTCTGGTTCTTTCTCCATCAATATTCTTGCTTTCTCCACCCAATAAAGACACAGGAGCCTTTGTAAGGTTGTATTATTATTCTGAAGTTAAATAGAATTTACCAATTAGGAAATTAGCCTAATCAAGCAATTCTTACAGTCATCATTAAGTTTGTCATGCTAAATGAGTGCTTGTATTCTTTCATCTTCTTTGTAATCTTTTATGTGACTCTTTTTAAAACAATATATTTGCTATTTTATATATGCTTAATTGGTTATTTGAAATAGGATAGGAAGTGGGGAAATCAAGATGAGCAGGGGAAAGGCGGTAGGGAAATGGGGACCATGACATGAGAAAGGGCATCAATATTTGTGAAGTAATGTACCTTCTATCTGGTGAATATAATGTAACCCTTTTATTAATTACAATAAAAAATATGAAGAAAAAAGAAAAAAACTGTATTTGCACCAATCCTTGAAATTATGCAAATAGATTTCATATATGCCCTCAATCTTATCAACTGTGAGATTAATCCCAGAAAATGCCAATAACTGATGCCCTCTGACTGACAACTTTCAGTCTCTGAATCTCTAACCATGGTATAGGTGAAATGGTTCTCACTGTCAAAGATAAAAATCACAATCATTACCAGTTTCATTCTAGGTGAAACAGCAAAAGCTATTAGCTCCTTCCTTCAGAATCACTACTCTGTTTCTACCCTTTGACACGTCTGAAGTCACAACTGCTTCCAGTCAGTCTCCACACATTTCATTTTCCCTTTGTGAGGGTTTAGCAGCGCTAGGAAGTGCAGCATCACTCAAGATGCATCTTCTAGGTAACTCCACTTCCTGAAGATTAGTGCCATCCACTGCCCTGTACAATTATTGTAATGTTTCTTTGTCAAATCCACTGTTTTTATGCTTGTATTGTTGCCAAATTAGGAATTTATATTTTAGATTACATGCTGAAAGAGGACTTATCACACAAATATTGTGGTCCCAAATGTGTAAAAGAAATAATAGTAAGACGCTAAATGAAAGGATCTCTAGGATATAGAAACATAAGCCATATAATGAATGATTGTTGTCCTTAATGTACTATGTTATCTCTCATCTCTTTTGCTGTCCCTTGGTTGTCTCATATTGTTACAGTATCTCACTTTGTTATCTGATATATTGGATATAATTGTATTTGGTTATTTGAAATTGGATAGGTAAGGGGGGAAAACAAGAGGAGGGGTAGGGGTGCAGGGGGAAATGGGGACCAAGACAGGTGGAAGGGTATCAATGTATGTGAATTAATGCACCTTCTATCTGGCAAATATCATGTAACCCTTCTATTAATTACAATAAAAAATATATGAAAAAATATTTTCTTAATGTATTATGTTATTTCTCTTCTCTTTTTTTGTCCTTTGGTTAACCACATATTGTTACTGTATCTGACTTAGTTTCCTGGCATATTGTATATACGTTTATTTATTTATTTATTTGAAATAGGAAAGGAAGGCGAGAGGAAACAAGGTGATTAGGAAGGGTGCGGGGAGGGAAATAGGAACAAAAACCATGAGAAGTTATACATCTGTTACCTGGCAAATATACCTGTAACCCCTCTATACATTACCCCAACCATAATAAAAGTATCTTTTCTACATACCTCTAATTTTATTTAGAAAACATTTAGTATAATTATAAAGTTGAAATCCTTTACAAGCAGATGTGTCTAACATAGTGGCTTAAAAGTATCATGTTCAGTTTTGTCCAGGACTGTTAAAACCTAAGAGCATCTTGGACTTTCCTGCCAGGGCTGGCTTTGAGCCATGATCCTCAGATCTCAGGCTGCTGAGTAGCTAGATTACAGGTATGAGCTTTTGGTGTCTAGCTGAAGTTTTTTTTTTTCTTTTTAAAAGGGAAGCAGCCGTGTTTTTAAATTCTTAAAGACTTAATAGTAGTACTCAGACATTTATTAATACTTCTTGTTTCAGATAAAGGAAGCAGCTGTTTTATTAATTGGAAAAGTGAACAAAGAGCATTCTTTTAATTGATTGGAAGAATGGAGATAAAATAACCCATTGTCTATGTTTGAGAAGGAACAGATGCTTGGCTTCTAGAAGATAAGAAATTCTCCCTGCCTTCAAATTTCAAGACATTACTAACAAGTATTTATTTCAGTGCTACCTAATTGTTTTGTCTAAACCTAAGGAAAAGCTAAGTATCAATGAGAAAGCTAATGGCTTATGGTCTGAGCATTTCTTTTGAAATTTTCTTTTAAAAAGTATCAGGTTAAATCACATCAATAAATGCAGTGAGGAAAAAGTAACCTTTAAAAAACTAGTTATAGCCAGGCGCGCGCCCCCCCCCCCCCCCCCCCGCATGGCTCACATCTGTAGTCCTAGCTACTTAAGAGGTTGAGATCTGAGGATCACAGTTCAAAGTCAGCCTGGGCACAAAAAGACCTGAGATTCATCTCCAATTAACCTCTAGAAAATGGGAAATGGGGCTTGGCTCAAGGGTAGGGCAGTAGCCGGAAGCTGAAGGGCTTAGAGACAGAGCCCAGGACGAGAGTTCAAGCTTCGTGACCCACAAAAACATAACAGAACAAAACAAAAGTTATAGCTGGGTGCGCTGACTCACACCATTAGTCCTAGCTACTCAAGAGGCTGAGATCTGAGGATTGTGGTTCAAAGCCAGCCAGGGCAGTAAAGTCTGTGAGACTCTTGAAGTGGCACTGAAGCTCAAGGGGTAGGGTTGCCTTGAGCTGAAGAGCTGAGGGTCAACGTCCAGGCACAGAGTCTAAGCCCTACAATTGACCAAAAATCACCAAAAAAAAAACTAGTTCTAGAATAATTATAAAATAATTAATATCCATATGTGGAGTAGGGAATAGGATACCCATCACACCATTCCTCTCTCTTTCTCTCTCTCTCTCTCTCTCTCTCTCTCTCTCTCTCTCTCTCTCTCTCTCTCTCTCTCTCTCTCACACACACACACACACACACACACACACATGCACCAATTCAAATGAATTTGTGTTTCAGATTTAAATATTAAGAGGTAAAGTGATGAGACATTTGGAGGAAAACAGGTAATACCTTTGTAGCACTGAAGCAGAAAAAAGAACCTGACCATACTAATAGAAACAAAAAGAGAAAATTATAAATGTAACTTCATCAAAGTTAATTACTTCTGCTTTTCAACAAAGACAGTAAAGATTAAAAGGTAGCTAAGAGAGTGGAAAAGGTCTCTGTGTCTCAAATATTCATTCAATAAAGAGCTCACATCAAATTAAGTGAAAAAAACTCAAAGTCAATTTGAAAGCAATAACAAGTAACCAAACAGGACAAATACATTAAAAGCTCAAGCAGATGATTTCACAGAATAGATGTAAATATTCCATAAACCTAGCTTCATCAGCCATCAGAAAAATGTCATTTAAATTCTCAGACATCCATTCATAGTCTGCAGAATGGCTAAGATGACAGCAATGGAAAATAACAAGTGTGGACAAAGATGCCGAAGACTCCAACTGCCAAGCCCTGCTTGTTTGACAGTTCTTCTAATATTCAGCACAAATATAACCTATGGCTCAGCAATTTTATTTGCCTCCAGAGAAATGCATATGTACATTTTCCAGAACACATGCTCTGAGTGCTCCCAACAGCATTATTCATAAGAGCTCTAAGAAAGAAACTACCCAGAGGTTTATCAGGATAAATGAATTATGCAGTAGTCACAAAATGAAATACTAAGGAGAAAAAATGAACTACAAAGTATCTTTTAATATCACAAGTGAATTTCAAAGCAACATAGGAAGAAGAGTTTCAATTCAAAAGTACATACATAATGAGCAGAGCACCAATAGTGCAAGTCTATAATCCAAGCTAATGGGAAGCTGAGATCTGACAATCATGGTTTGAAGTCAGCCCAGATTAGTAAGTGCAAGACTCTTGTCTCTAATTAACCACCAAAATAAGCTGGATGTAGAAATGTAGCTTAAGTGATAGCACTGGCTTTGAGTGATAAAGCACTGCAACAGTGCTCAGGCCCTGAGTTGTCCAAAACCCAGAACCCACACAATACACACACACACACACACACACTACATACTGTTTGATTCTATAACGTATGTATCTATGCATATACTTACTGACAAAATTAATCAAAAAATCTGATTCATATGTGATAATATAGATTATGATAGTGGGAATTCTAAGGAAGTAAATATATGTGGAGCAAGAGTCAACATTGTTAGGTGATATTCTCTTTTGTTTATTTATCTGAGCTCTGCTTCTGTTGTCATATTTCAGTTTTAATTGTATTAAATGATCCTCTTATGTTGGTTTTATGCATATGTGCTAGAATTCAATTATTTTCGATATGATTTTTTAACTATCATTAAAATGTTACTTTTATTCATGAAGCATAAAAATTCACTGTTGTGGGGATGTCATATGAATTTTATAAAGGTTGCTGTCTTAATAAAAATACCAATAAACTTTTTTAAGTTTTATATTTTTATTAAAGAATTTAATATTGATTTTTACATCAAACTTCAAACGTCATGTTTAACAAACAAGTATTCAAGAAGAGAATCTCTAATAAACTTTTTAAATTTTACATAGGGAACAGAAGATTCAAAGAGACAAGTAATGATACTATGGTCTCTGGCTATAAGTTAACATTATTTTTAATATTTACCTATTTATAAAAAATAACTCCAGAATTGGAATTTCAGATCTATGTCTGTCACTGGAAATTCTCTTTCAGTGAAGTTAGAAATAGAAATAGCAGAATTGATAGAAATTAACCAAGAAAAGATAAAATGATCTTTAAAAGACATCAGAAAATGAAAACATTTCTCTGTCCAGAACTCATTCCACAGATGTCCAACTAAATGTTAATTAAGCTCTGCCTATATGCTATACAGATTCTGCAGTCTAATAGCTAGGAAGATTCGTAACAGAATTTTATGTAGAAAATCACTGGTTTAATAATGTTTTACAATTATTGGTATTTTTTAGGTTAGCACTTTTTTTTTCTGCCAGTCTTGGGCTTGGGCTCAGGGCCTGAGCACTGTCCTTGGATTTTCTCAAGGCTAGAGCTCTACCACTTGAGCCTCAGTACCACTTCCAGCTTTTTTCTATGTATGTGGTACCCAGGAATTGAACCGGGGTCTTCGTGCATGCTAGGCAAGCACTCTACCACTAGGCCACACTCCCGGCCTAGGTTAGCACTTTAAAAAAACACAGCTAGCTTTATGTATACTTGACTTTATACCCTGTTTTTCCTTTTCCTGTTGTCTTTTCCCGAGCTTATGTGAAACCATGTTATGCCTGCAAATCAGAACACTTACTTATCATGTTTCAGTAGACTTCATGTTCTTGCACAAATTTCTTCTAATATTACTTGCCAGATTTCTTTCCAACTAAGCCATCTTACTTCAGGTGGAAAGATGAAAGCCAGACATGCACTGTGCACCTTTTTCTAGAATCCCTCATGCTGCTGATTTCAGCCATGCATCCCTATTCCAGAGAACTTTTCTCACCCTCTCTGATGGTCACTCTAAGCATGCCAATTAAAAGAATTTAAAAAGTAAGAACACATTGCATTTACTTTTGTCTCAGTCACACTCAGACAACCAACCAGGAGGCAAGAATCAGCTTAGACTTCCCCATTCTTGACATGTGTGCCAAATACTGTCCACTTGGGCACACAGTAAGGCATTAGAATGGAGTAAAGCCATAGGAAGGAAATGAAACCGTCAAAAAAAAACATAAAGAATAAAAATGAATAAAAAGTACAGGGTAGACATTTATATACCCAATTTGGCATCCATATGTTCTTTGTAAGTTTCCTTTGTATAAAACATTACTCCAACAGAAACTTCTTCTATGTTTTATTATGACTACCCTCACTTATTTATGTCAACTGTGAAGAGCAAATTGGGTAAACAGAGAACTTGACTTAAGCCAACCTCTAAAAAAATGGCTGTGTTGCTGGGAGAGGCGGCTCATGCCTGTAATCCTAGCTATTCAGGAGACTAAGATCTGTGGATCGCGGTTCGAAGCCAGTCCAGGCACTAAAGAATGTGAAAATCTTATCTCCAATTAATCACTAGAAAACGGGAAGTGGAGCTGTGACTCAAAGGGTAGGGTGATAGCCTTGAGCTGAAGAGCTCGGGATACGGCCTGGGCAAAGTTCCAGCCCTATGACCTGCGGGGCCTCCTACATGGCGGAGTAGAAGCCCAGGTTGCTATCTGTGCTTTCCCGACTCTGTGTCAAAAGGCACGTACACTCCTCGCACACCCAGTGACATGAGCAGTCCGGAACCAGAGGGCCCTGGCAGCTTCAGCCTCCAGCAGAAGCTCCAGGATACTCCCAGTAAGTGGGGCATGTTTCAGGACACCACTGGCTGATGGATGCATCAGAAAGGTCCCTATTTGCTGCTGGTATGATGTGGGGGCCACCGCTTGATCTGTATTTAAGCAAGCACATTTTTTAAAACAAAGTTAGATCTGTACCTGGAGTCTGGTCTCCGGAGTCTGTGTTCCCGGGATTATTCGAGGGCTCTGTCGCCATTTCACCCCCCTCCCAAAGTCCGAGAAGGACCCCAACAATGACCCACAAAAACAAAAAAAAAAAGAAGCTCTTTTGCTGTAGTTTGAGTTTTCAGCACTTTAAGGAAGATTTTTTTTCTATTTGTTAAAATTATAAGATCTTAAGAATTATGAAGGTTGCCTGGTATAAACTTTTATTTGAAATAGGAAAGGGAAGAGATGATTGGGATGGGTGAGGGGAGGGAACGGGAACAAAAATGTAAGAGGGAGTATCAATGTGTGAGAAGTAATACACCTCTACCTGCAACTGTAACCCCTCCATACATTATCCCAACAATTTAAAAAAATCGTAAAAAAAATAAAGAAGGTTGTAACCCTTGACTTGGTAGAATGAACTGTACTCAAGGGCAGAGTGCCCACTGCTGAAATCATGTCAAGTAGGACATGCAAGGCCAAATTAAATTTTGAATCCTCCTTTCTACTTTCAAGGATGTGAACACTTTGTCAATTAAATTCAGTATTCTTGCCTCTAAAATATGGATGATGATGGAACTAACTACATCAGATTGCTTTTATTCAAATGCATGGAGCATAGAGATTACTGAAATGTCCACTCTTAATGTTTATTTTTATGGAGATATTTTATTAGCATGCGTTTGTTGTACAAGGGAAGTTTTTTTTGTGACATTTCTAAGAATGCACACAATGCATATCAATAACCGCACCTTTTTACTTTTCTCTGTTATCCCTAGTCCCCCTTCTTGAAACAATCTCAATAGATTTCATTGTTTTCTTTTCATGCATACATTTAAAAAATACTTCAACCTCATTTATTCCCATTCACCATCACCATTGGCCCTGCTGCCACCCACTGGTACCTACTACTCAAAGAATAAAGATCTCCTTGAACTGTATACAACTTCTGAAATTACCACAAGCAAACAAAATGAAAGCTTGGAAGATATATGTCCAGCTAATTGTTCTCTGAATAGGACTGTCATAGTTCAGCAAAAACAAGAATGAATAAATGGGATGGCACCACACTAACATGTTTCTGCACATGAAAAGAAAAACTTACCAGAAAGAAGAAGCAACCCAGAGCATGGAGGTACCCTCCACTAGCAACTCAACAGATAAAGAATACACATAAAGAATATGGCTTTCAGAATATACAGCAAGCTCAAGAAATTAAACACTAAAAAGTCAAATCATCCAATTGGTATTTCTTACAAGAAGAAATACAAATGGATAATATATATATATATATATGTATATATATGGAGTATATATATATATGTGTATATATATATATATGTATATATCTGGAAAACCCTTAGCCACAAAGGAAACTCTTTATCAGAGTCAGAATGTATGTCATGAAGCAAACAATAAATGCTATGATTATGTGTGTTGGAAGAGAAAGGAACCCTCACACACTGATAGTGGGAGTATTGGAACCACTGTGGACATCAGTATAGAGGTTCCTCAGTAACCTACCTTATGAATCCTTCATATCTCTCTTTGGTATCAATTAATCTACAAGGCAAACACTTTCGCCCTCATGCTTATTGTAACTTTATTCGTAATAACCATAAAGGCTGTAGCTGGTGAGGTTGTAGAAATAGGGCTGCCTAGTCCCTCTAAGATTCATGTCCTACTGCCACATGCCTAAGATGCCAGAAATGGAGCCACAGGTTTTCCCTGTGTGGGTTTGGTATTGCTTTAATACCATCATTCCTCTCCATCCCCCCAACTTTCCCTTTTGGAATGAGAATATTTGCTTTATGACACTGGAAGTACAGAATGATTTTTCTGTATTTGTTTTTACAGTTTAAAGCTTAGCCTCTGCCCAAGCCTCAGGAGACTCTGGACATTCACTTTTGAGAAATGCTATAATTGTTGAGATTTTTAAGGAATCAGAAAAATGAGTTAAACTCATTTTGCATTATGAGTAGTCAACTCTGACAACCAAGAGTAGAAAGTCTCAGTTTGGAAATGAGCCCACTACAAGGCTCTTCCATTGAGTATCTGGCCCAAGTTGGTCCTCAGTGCATTAAGCCCCTGATGAATGCATAGTAAATAGAAGTTGCTGGAGCTAAATGGTTGGAGGAAGGGGCCACCGGGGAAAAGATATTGAAATCTGCACTTGTCCCTAGACCTTTCTGTCTCTCTGCCTCCTGTCTACATAAAGTGAGACCTTCTATTCTCCTGCATACTCTCTGCCATGATGCTCTCCCTGGTGAGTCAGAGGCCCAGGAGCAACAGTGCCAAGTGATCAAAAACCTCTGAAATCATAAGCCAAAAAAAGTCTTTCCTTTTCAATTGTACATTTCATATGTTGTTTTCACAGTGATGAAAAACTAATGCAAAAATTTATTAGGGAAAATATTAGAGTATA
Organism: Megascapheus bottae; assembly: GCF_031878675.1. Lineage (NCBI taxonomy): Eukaryota > Metazoa > Chordata > Mammalia > Rodentia > Geomyidae > Megascapheus > Megascapheus bottae. The sequence continues at coordinate 25,589,855 of NC_143520.1, forward strand.
TTGATTAAGGCAAGGCATGATGGATTGTGGAATTATTAATCAAAAACTTTTATGGAAGGACAGAGCTGCTGTATAGTGGGTATTGGAAACTATGAGTAGAAGGTGTACTGAATGAGGTAAATGTTCCAGTAGTAAAAAAGAGAAAAGCTAGCCAAGGCAATGAGGAAAGACACCAAAGAAACAGAATTGGGGTCATGGCCATATTTTAATAAGTTAACAGAAGAGGGAGTCCTTGAGAAACAAACCTACCCTGACCCTACTTCACCAACCAGGGAATGATTCACCAAAATACAAAAACATTTATCATTTCATGGAAATGACAGAAGCAGATTATGATAAGACTTCATAAAAAATGTTGGAAGAAAATTAACGTGATAAAAATTCAAAACCACAAAAGGGCAATAAAATACCTGAAAAAAATAATACAAAACACTAACACAGCATGCAAATAAGCAGAGTAATAGAAATCTAAAATAATTAATGAAAATTATAAATTTCAAAGAGAAAAATACCAAAAATGAAATCATACAATGAGAGGAGTATTTGAAAGCAGAAGTTCAGATAAAGAACAGAATTAGGAAAGAAACAAAGAAAATCACAATTGAATTTGAAGAGATGCTATGAGAAGCAAGGAAAAAGACTAACCTATTAAACAGGTATTCTAGAGACAGATACAAATATTCATACAGGCAACAAAGAGAAAAAGTTATGAAGTAGATGTGACTTGAGATCCTAAGAAGAAGGAGCAAATATTGGAATTTATATGAAACTGAAATACTTGGACCTGCAGATTTGCTAGGGTGCATCATGCAACCTGAAACAAGAATCAAGGTGATTTCTTGAATAATAACTCCTTCATGCAACTAGTTAAAAATAATAAATATGTAAATATATGACTTGAACAGTGGTCACACTGACACACCTCTCAGTAAAACTGTTGAGCTTACAGTTAAAGAATTATAGAACATAAAAAGAAAAAAAGATCAAATCATTGGCCGGGCACCTGTGGCTCAAGCCTGTAATGCTAGCTACTTTAGGAGGCTAAGATCTGAGGATCGAGGCTTAAAGCCAGCCCAGGCACTAAAATTCATGAGACTCTTATCTCCAGTTAACCACCAGAAAACTGAAAGTGGCATTGTGGCTCAAGTGGTAGCGCAACAGTCTTGAGCTGAAGAGCTCAGGGACAGTGCCCCCGCCCAGAGTTCAAGACCCACGAATGATCTCCCTCATCCCCCCAAGAAAAGATCAAATCAGTTACTAAAAGATAATCAGATTGGCAACTGAGATTACAACAACACTTCAACATAAGGCAATGGAGACATAAATAGTCAAAGTAAAAATGTGAGCTTGGGATTTCAAATGTAGTCAAACTGAATGTGCAAGTTACTACCTACTGCTTTATTTTTACCTTGTGGTAAAATATGGTAGGTAGAATTGTTAAAAAAAATGGATTAAGTATGTATGTCAAATTAGCAGTTGAAGAAAAATACAATCTTTCCTGCCACAGTGAATCATTGTAGTAAGTAATATAATACCTTCAATTAAAATAAGAAACAGAAAAGATCATCAAAGAAAGCCATATTCAAGGATTCAAATTCTATTTAATTGAAGATTAATCTCTGTAACTCCCAAAGATAACAAATATAAAACTTTGATGGGCAGAAGTGCTGTCTTTCCATGATATGTCTGTCGGGGTTTTTAGTGCTTTTTGCCTCCTGACCCACAGGAGAGACAAGGAGAACATGCCCTGACTAGGACGAGACCGAGAAAGGTTAGGGCCTACTGGCAGCCTTCACCCAGCCCTCCCTCTCCAGAGGGAAGACACAGACGTGCCAGGGAGACTGTCACAGCAGACTCGTTTATTTCGGAAGTACATTTGGCTAAAATAGGATGCAGGAGCCAATCAGCACAAAGGTGGGCAGGGCAGGTAGGATGCATGTGCTGTCAGAGAGGGCAGAAGTGTACGGGGCCAATCTCAGAGGTAGACATCAGAAACCACAGTCAAGCCTTCCAACCAGGTGACAAGTAGGTTGGGCTCCAAAACCAAGAAGTGAACACTGGAGCACGAGGTAGGCCTTTTACAGCATTTCATTTCCTCGATGTGACGTGCCCCACATATGTCTATGCCTTATTTCATTAATAAATTTTTCTATGATCTTTACCATGTCCATATTTTATCTGAATTCTTCCCTTGCCAGATGCAAGACCCAGAGGTCATTTCAATTGCTCTAAATTTCTGGTGATAGATACATACATACATATACACACACACACACACACATGCATAGATACATACATACATATATAAAATATACATACATAGTCCTATATTTAATATTACATACAGTATATATTATATAATATTGTATACATTAATCTTAGAATAAAGATTATTGTCAGATGTTATTATATCCAAAAACCCAAAATGAGTTAATTATAATCCATTATAAACAAGTGACCTTGTTTTAGTGGCAGGATAGAAATTAAAATCCCCAAGTCCATAATCTTAATATTTATAAGCAATAGCAATACCACTTAGAAAATACATTGGACAAGAATATTGTACACAATAAAATAATATTGAAGTGTGTAGGCATGAACTTTTGGAAGTGCAACAACAAATGTGAAGAAAGAATAGATATTCATGAAAGATACAAAAGGACCTAGCATCAAATATTATTCTTCAGTATTAATGCTCAACTTGTGAAGGTACTAATTTAGAAAAGAGAAGACAAAAGTGGTCATCTTATTTAGAACTGATACACTTAAAGACTGCATAATTAAATCACTGATACTCATTCATTAATAAGCAAGATATCCAAAGTAATGTCATATATGTATAGAAATTTATATTAATAGAGGTAGCATTTCCACTGAGTGGGGAAAAAATAAATTTTAATGACTCGTATCCAGGCAACTAGAGCGACATAGGAAAAATCTGCAAACCCTGATCCATTCTTTATAATATATATCAAGGTAAATTTCAAGTGAGTCTGCCATGTCAACATACAAAAATCAAAATGTTACAAGATGAGCAACAGAGAGCAGAGAAATTTCAACTTATTGCCTCATCTAATCTAATAAAAGTTTCAAGAAGTATTTTTAAAGCTGACAGTGTATTATTATCATTTAGTAAAGTGCAAACCTATAAACTTGAAAATTAATCTTCATAGAATGAAGGAAAAATTAAAAACTTTTTCTTATGAAAAAGTTTGTCATCCTGGTCACTGATAGCTCACACACACAATCCTAGCTACTCAGAAGACTGAGATCTAAAGATCTCACTTCAAAATCAGACTGGCCAGGAAAGTCCATGAGATTCTTATCTTCAATTGCCCACCAGAACTCTGGAAGTGAAACTGTGGCTCAATGGTAGTACTCTAGCCTTGAGCAGAAAAGCTTAGGAATATCACCCAGGTCCTGAGTTCAAGGCCCAGAATGAAAGCGGGAGGAAGAAAGCGAGGAAGAGGAGGAGGAGGAGGAGGAAGAGGAGGAGGAGGAGGAGGAAGAGGAGAAGGAGGAGGAGACAGACAGAGACAAAGAGGAGGGAGGGAAAGCAAGAGAGAGAGAGAGAGAGAGAGAGAGAGAGAGAGAGAGAGAGAGAGAGAGAGAGAGAGAGAGAGAGAGAGAGAGAGAGAGAGAGAAGGAAGAAAGGAAGGAAGGAAGGAAGGAAGGAAGGAAGGAAGGAAGGAAGGAAGGAAGGAAGGAAGGAAGGAAGGAAGGAAGGTCTAGTCAAACAAAAACCAGGTGTTAGAAGAGTGACCTAGTGGTAGAGTGCTTGCCTACCATGCAGAAAGCCCTTGGTTTGATTCCTCCATACCACATACACAGAAAAGGCCAGAAGTGGTACTTTGGCTCAAGGGGTAGAGCGCTTGCCTTGAGAATGCTCAAGGACAGTGCCCAAGCCCTGAGTTCAAGCCCCAGGGCTGGCAAAAGAAAAAAAAACATAAATATAAGAGCTAATAAATTTAATTTAAAATAATTAGAACAAATAACCATTTTGCAAACTTACAATATATGGTAGCAAAAGTAATGGATGGATTTAAAAATAACTGGGTAAAGAATGCTGCCCTTCGGGTCGGGAGTTTGGCCTAGTGGTAGAGTGCTTGCCTAGCACGCACGAAGACCCAGGTTCAATTCCTTGGTACCACATACTTAGAAAAAGCCAGAAGTGGTGTTGAGGCTCAGGAGGTAAAGTTCTAGCCTTGAGAAAAATCCAAGGACAGTGCTCAGGCCCTGAACTTAAGCCCAAGACTGGCAAAAAAAAAAAAAAAAGAATGTTGCCCTTTCCTTTGGGGGCTTCCCAAATTTGCTTTGGGCTGACTGATAGCTGCTGCTCACCCCAGAGGCTGCAATAGCCCTGTGCTGTCTTTTGACTCTACGCCACAAAATGAATACACTGAATTTTGTTATAAATGTTACGGATATCATGCTGATTACCATAAGAAAAAAAAGAAGCAAACTTTAAGGTTCATGATCATTCAAAAAAGGCAATAAATAAGTAAAAAAGACTGGTCTGAAGGCTAAGCTTTTCCATAAACAGTAGCATGCTGAGAAAATACAAATGTAAATGTCTATCAAGATTCATAAAGAGAGAAACACCAAACAAAAGAATACTGAAAGAATCCACAGGGAGCAACTCTGACTATCAGCTGGACAGAGAGCAGTCCCAAGCTAAAAATCCTTTCCAATATGATTAAGCAACAAAAAACACAAAAAGAAAGCAGGAAATGGAAGTATTAGAGGTTATTCTAACAAGCAAGACAAAAGAAGTCATGAAAGAAATTGCTAGTAAAGTGAGCTTTACTGGAGGTGACTACCAAAAATCCAAACTAAATACTGGAATCATTAAGCCATTAGGATTAATGTTTCAAGAAGGGTGAGTGAATAATGTGTAAATGGGACCAGCTAACTTAGGAGGATAGGTGGTATTGAGAGAAAATTCTGGAAGCTGTGACATTGATCAAGATGTATTTTGTTAACAAATATTTATTTATTATTAAAATACTTTTGTACAACTAGTACAAAAGCTAGTACTTTCCTACAGTAATAAAATGAAAATAACAAAGAAAGGAAGAGAAAGAGGAAGGAAAGAAAGATGAAGAAGGGGAGGAAGGAAGGAAAGAAGAAAGGGAGGGAAGGAGAGAGGGAGGGAAGGACAAAAAGAAGGGAAGGAAAAGGAAAGGAAAGAGGAAGAAAAGGCAGAAACAAAGCAAGTCAGTCCAACCATGCTATAGGTCACTCACACCTATAATCCTAGTTACTAAGAAGACTCAGATCTGAGGGTCACAGTTCCAAGCTAGCCCAGGCAGGAAAGTTCATGTGACTCTACTCTCCAGTGACCCTCCATAAATTGAGTTTACAGCACTGAATTTCATCAACCCAAAGATACAATAAAATCTTTATATGCTAAAGAATCCAACATTCCGGACAGGTTACCATATTATTTTGCTGTCACTGTGGTCATGATCATTGTTCCCGACTTTCAGATATTGATATTTATAAAATTGTAACTGTGCCCATCATATTGTGTTTGTCTGTTGGGAAAACAAAAGAAACAGAGACTATTTCTATCCTGTAAGAATTTAAGATTTGTCAGGGGAGCTATAACACACAATCTGAACACTTTCAGAAAAATATTCACTGGGCTAGGAGCATTCTATGCTGTGCAGCAGCTCTCTAGAAAATTTGAGTTCAAATCCCAATACTACTAAAATTTTATTTTATTTTATTTTTGTGGGTCATGGGTCTGGAACACTGGGCCGGGGCACTGTCCCTGAGCACCTCAGCTCAAGTAGTGCTTTACACCTTGAGCCACAGTGCCACTTCCAGTTCTCTGGTGGTTAATTGAAGGTAAGAGTCTCATGGACTTTAGTGCCTGGGCTGGCTTTAGACCACAATCCTCAGATCTCAGCCTCCTGAGTAGCTAGGATTACAGGCATGAGCCACCAGTGCCCAGCAACTACTAAAATTTAAAAACAAAAATAAGAATAGAAAATTTTAAGAAACAGAAGCATACAAAATATATTCTAATCAAAAGAACTGATATCTGGGAAAGATGTTGAATTTTATTTTCCCTTTGAGAGGGCAACGACCTTAACCATGGCCAAATTTTTGCTCAGGATTATAGTGAAACACAATAGCTGTAAATGGGGGCTTCAGGTCAACCTGCAAAAGACCTTGGGAAGAGGACAGCAGCAGAGTTCAACCTCCTGCTTGAAGTATAAGCCCCTACTGGAAAGCACATGAGGGGCAGAGCAGCTGAGGATGTTTATGATGCTAACTCTACCAGAGATGGGACGCAGTGGAGGAGCTATTAGAAATGACAGAACAACTCTTCATTAGCTGCTGCTGGCTCTATTCTCAGTGTGCTCCAGTTAAAGCTGCCCAGCCATGATATATGCAGTGGCTCAGGGCTCAGGCAGAGCAGGGGACAATAACAGCATCCTAGTGGACGCCTAAGGAGCTCAGATGTGTCCACCACTTTTCTAAGTTGAGAAATATTGCTTGCACTGAGAGCTAGATAATGGTTTTGCTTAAGCCATTTATTGATTCCCAAATAGTAAATATTTATGATGCATGGAATTTCTGAGCTAAGGTAGGAAAACTTCTAAGGGATAGAACTTTTCAATCAAGCAAAGGGTTAGTTTTTTCACAAAAATAATCACTATACACATATATAATAAAAATCACAAATGGTTTCAACAGTAAATACAGATTTCAAGTCTGTATCAAAAGGCTGTGTGTATGTTTGTGGGGTTTTGGCAAAGGGTCTATCTATGTAGCTAAAACTGGCCTTGGACACACAATCCTCCTGCCTCTGCTTCCTGAGAGTTTTATCTAAAGGATTGTACCAGTAAAAGCAAACTTACTTAGGAAAGGAGTGGCCCCTACCAAAGGCTTGAAGGAAGGAAGGGTATACTCCCCCACAACTCAGCACAGGAAAAATGTCCAAGGCAAAGAGACTTGGAATAGAGAGGAGAGATAAATGTGGTGCTACGGGAGGCCAGAATACCTTCTGGGCAAAATCTAAGAGGAGAATGAAGCTAGATGGGGCTATCATATGAAGCAGGTCTAACTTTAAAGGACTTTCAGCCATGTTAATGAGTCTGGAATTTTTGTGCATATGTCAGTGTTGGGTTTTGAACTCAGGGCCTCTGCTCTCACTAGGTAGGCTTTCTTGCTCAGGGCTGGTGTTCTATCACTGGAATCATCTACTTCAGCTTTGAATTTTGCTGATTAATTTGAGATACAGTGTTCAAAATTGTTCTGCCCTGAAACAGCCTTGATGCCCCTCAGTAGACGAATGAATCAAGATGTAGTTTATATATGCAATGGAATTCTATGTTTCCATAAGAAAGATTGACATTGCCCATTCATAAGAAAATGGAAAGACCTGGAAAATATATTAAGCAAATCACAAGTCAGGCCTAGAGAAATGTAGTTTGCATAGTTTCCCTCATTTGTGATAACTAGAATATGTCTATGATATCCATAACAGAGGATCACGATAGCCCAACATCTAAGTGCACAGAACTATATATAATGAAGTATATCTAAGTGAACTCCCAAGAATTGGAAACAAGAGATTCTTATTATATTCTGTTTGCAGTTATTTCATTTTTGTTGTTGTTTTGTTTTCATTTTCTGAAGCCTTTGTCTTGTATATAAGTCTATCTGATCCATAGAAGGGAAAGGAAATCACAAAAATAGCAGGACAAAGGATGAACCAATGTAATATTGATACTCACTAGACACTGTGTTGGAAATGAACTTTACAACTTTGGGGGGGGAGACTGAGGATGGGAAAGTGGGAGAAAATGAGGGAAGGGGTAACTGTTCAAAACGAAATGTACTCTGCCTCACTTATATAACCATAAATCTCCTGTTCATCACCTTTACAATATATAAAATAAAATAAAATACTTTCTAAGCTGAAGAAGAGAAAGAGTGACCTTTTCTGCCCAGCATGTATCTGAACCAAGATTCTCTGATCTCAGTACCCTGAGTAGTTAGGATTACAGATATGTGCCAAGCCACTGGGCATGAATTTTATAATCAGAGCAACTGGCAAGTAATAAAGGAGAAATATAACATGATCAGATTTATTTACTAAGAGGATCATACAACTTTGAGTATGGAAAATTATTTCTAGAAGATTGAGCACATAGGAAAAACAGAATTGGCTGTCATAATTGTCTGAGCAAAAATAACAGTAAATGAAGATAGGTTGGTGACCACATATTAAGAAAGAGTAACTGTGAAGCTAAGGATTAGAGTTTTAAGCTAGGCTAAGCAGGAAAGTGTGTGAAACTCTCATCTCTGATTAACCCCTCAAAAGCCAAAAGCTCAAGTGATAGAGTGCTAGCCTAGAGCACCAAAGCTGAGAGACAGAACCCAATACTAGCATGCACATACACGTGCGTATACACACATGCCACACGCGCACACACACACACACACACACACACACACACACACACGAAAAAGTAACAGACTTGTTAGAGGTTGGATAAGGGAAGAGGAAAAGAAGAGTGGTCAAACCGTCAGGGAGATGTCAAAGAAACCCCTACTCTCTTGTTTTGAAGATGTATGGGAGAGGTGCTACATTGTAGAGATGGGAAACTTTAGAGGAAAACTAAATTCAGTGGTGATGTCTGTTCTGGTTATTTTAAAGCTAGGATTTCTTACTGGAAATGTCAGAAGGGCAGATGAATGTGAAACTGTGGAGCACAAAGGAAGGTCTAGAAATATGGGAGCTATTAGCCAGATGGTAAATGAAGCTGGGGGCATAAATGAGACTTCTGAAAGGGTGAGAGGAAAGCAGAGCTTCAAAGCAAGTCAAGCCAGCAGAGAGGGCTGATTATTTGGTTTTCCACCAGTGAAATGCTTTAGAGTTTTCTGAACATGGGGATATTTAGGTATGAGATACATTTTCTAGTTTAATAGTTTTCCTCTCTTCTACCAGGCCTTTTAGCACATTTGTATTACCTGCTGGCTTTGAAGACATTCAGGTTTTCACAATATGGGTTTGAAGGAGAAGAGAATGTGGAATAGTCTTAAGCAATTTCATTATATTGTACATTTGGGTAGAAACTGATGGAGCCTGAAAAGGAGACTGTGAAAATAGCCAAAGTACTGAGATTTAGCAAGGAAATCTTTGTAAGAATCATTCCATCTTTAATGGAAAAATTCATAAAATCATATTATGAAATGGTATTTGCTCAAAGATACATTTTATAGCATCTGAGCCATAATCATTTATGTACCATAGAATATTAGTTTTAAATTTTAGAAGAATTTTTTCTGACATATAAAGGATATAAAGTTTATAGTCTAATGTAGAAACTGATATTTAAAAGATGTAGAAATTCTTTTATATTTAAACTGCATTTTACTGCCCTTTCTTTTTCATAATTAGAATAGCTGAACCTTTAAATATGATAGAAATCATTTCATTAGATTATTATACATAATTCTTCATTCCTACAGGGTCTAATTTTGAAAAACTTGGAAGTCATTATGTCATTTCAAACAGCAATGAGACGAAGATAAGGAATGAAAAATATTGAAAATGTGTAGGAGCACTTTACTGAACAAAAATTACTTTACAGTAACTGCAAAAGACATATGAAGATGACCACAGTCATCAGACATTTACAACCTTTGCAATAAAACGTACAGTGGCATTTGTCCTTTCATGAGAATTCCTCGTCCTCAGCCTTAGGAAAAGGCTTTGTGATGTGTTTAATGCATGAAATCATCATGAATATTCAAATAAGCCATATGCTAATAAGTTTCTTATATTCTTAGACAATTATCATCTTTCTCCTTGATTTATAATTCTCTAATTGGGTGAGTTATGTGCGTGCGTGCGTGCGTGCGTGCGTGCGTGCGTGTGTGTGTGTGTGTGTGTGTGTGTGTGTGTTTTAAGATAATTAAATGGTTTCACAGAACAGTCATTTGGGAGCTGTGAAACAGCAATTGGGGCAGAGTGTTCCAGAGTCAGAGAGCCGGGGTTCCAATGTTCAACTCTTACACTGCTCAGCTAGGTGACTCTTAATCATGTATATCTCAGTTTCTCTGTGGGTAAGATGGAATAACAAGTGTATTCCCTCCTAAGGTTGTTACAAGAAAACACTGAAATAGATCACATTTTTAATCTGTTTGAGTTATGCTTACCATATAATAAAGTTTCATAAATTATTATTCCAAATTAAGCCTTCTATTTCCTTTTAATACAATTATAATCATAATGATACTCAAGAATGTTTGAAAGAACAATATAAGCATCTGTTTACTTCACCCACAAGGATGAATAGTCATACCATGAGATGAATTGTCTGAAAGACTCCATGGAGTTCAATCTTAATTTTTAATCTAGCCAAATAAATCACATTGAGTATCTATGTTTCTTCTATTTTGAATCTGAGGAGACAGAGCACTCTCTGCCTGTGCAACCAGAGATTATTTTCCAAAGATACAGAAATTACATTAGACAATATTCCTTTTCTCTCTCACACACAAACATAATATGTGTATGTATGTAATATATGTATAATATGTAACATACTAGTATATATTAATTGTACAAAATAATGTGTTTCATTGTAACATTTCACATAATGTGCTTTGATTATCACCCTTCCCTTTAGCTCCTCTTATTCCCCTACTCTTTTTTCTGATCATGGAGTAATTAGAAGAAAGAGATTAGAAAAGAAAGGGAAAGCAAAAGACATGATGAGGGGCGTAACAGAAGAATGTGATTTATGTTAGGTATAAGTTTAGAACAAACAAAAATCTCATGCTAGTTCTTTCATAAGGCACAGAAAAAATTGTACATACAAAGTAAGTGACAGGCACACATCTTTGCTCCTTTGTACACACACACACTACACCCAGGTTTCTGTTATTCATCAAAGCTCTTTTCTTAGTCATTGATGTTATTCATTTCAGCACAGTGCCTGGTCCTAATGTATGGAACTGGTTTAAACTTCACATGCAATTATTTCCAATGTGTCTGGAAAAAAAAAGACTGATCTGACTGAAGAAACTAATTGATGGAGCTGTGGTCACAATTGGCTTCTTCGTGTGTGTGTGACATCTGAAACAAGTAGGCAAATTTGTTTTACTTGATTACATTACAAAATGAATTCACAAACTCATTCTGAGAAGGACTTTCCGTGAGCTTTTATTGTTCTCATATACCTACTTATGTCAAAATAACAAGATGTAAGATCAGCCAAAGGACACATCCACCCGCTATCCCTCTAACTAGAAACATTGGGAAGACTGTGGCTTTCTTGTAAGTTGCACCCTGGCCTATGCAGAGCTGCTGTGTCTTCCATACCTTTCTCCTCTACCTCCTTCCCTGTCTCAAGCCTGCCTGCTTCCCAGGACACTGCTTCATTTTGCCCTCTCAAGTGCCAGTTCTTTCTGCCCACAGCCCTCATTTCCTCAGACCTGACAGCAGGTACTTGTCACTGTGTCCTCATTGTCCTTTCCAGAACTTTCCCTTCACCACATTTTTTAACTTTGTTTTTCTTCAAACTCTGCCTCAGGAATGACTGTTGTCATCCTTTCACAAGTTCCACAACCACTTTCATACCTACAAGAGTCTCAGAATATTCTTTGGTGATCTAATATCCTGCAAATGGTCCAGTATTACACTGACCTGCTTTGCATCAGTGAGATGTGATATGATTTCACAAACACATTCACAACCACAGAACCAGACCACAGCTAAACTTCTGGCATCAAATTTACCAGTTACTATTTTCTTGTTTCAGTGTGTTATCTGTATCTGTCTCCCTGTCTCTGTCTGTCTGTCTGTCTGTCTGTCCGTCTGCCTCTCTCCATCTCTTCCTCTCTCCTTCTCTCCCCTTTTCCCTCTCTCCCTTCTCTTCCCACTCCCCAGGAGTCTAGGCATCATCCCTGACCATTTTTTGCTAATGGCTACCACTTGAGCCACAGCTTCATCTTCAGCTTTTTGGTAGTTAATTGGAGAAAATAATTGTGGACTTCCCTGCCCAGACTGGCTTCAAACCTCGATCCTGACACCTCAGCTTCATGAGTGTAATTACAGGCGTGAGCCACCAGCAGAGTGCTTACTCAATTCTTTTTAATAGCCCAACTCAACAATTATTCAATCATAGTTCTAACTTATAGAAAACGATTTCATCCACTGATCCTTTCATAAACTGCCAACATACTTCTTACCTCCTCATTGTCAGGGATGACCTTGACTGGAATGTCACTGAGAAGAAATGAGCAGAAGCAATCAGAACTTGGTCCTCACTGATGCTGAGTCTCAGAGCTGGTCCCGTAGCAGTGTTTGAAACTTTGTCCTGGCCTCTCTTGCCCAGGCAGAGGCAAACCTGTCAGTGAGACTCTAATCTGCAGGATGGGGTTTGTTAAAGTTGTCAAGAGTAAGACCTACTTTAAGAGATACCAAGTGAAATTTAGAAGATGTGAAGAGGGTAAAACTGACTATAATGCTAGGAAACGCTTGGTGATCCAAGACAAAAATAAGTAAAACACACCCAAATACTACAGGATGATAGTTCATGTTACCAACAGATATCATTTGCCAGATTGCTTATGCATATGTAGAAGAGGACATGATCATCTGTGCAGCATATACACATGAACTACCCAAATATGATGTGAAATCTGGCCTAACCAATTATGCTGCCACTTATTTTACAGGCCCACAGGCTTCTCAATATGTTTGGGAAGGACAGGATGTATGAAGACCAAGTGGAGGTGACTGGTGATGGGTACAACATGGAAAGCATGGATGGTAAACCTGGTGCCTTCACCCGGTATTTGGATGCAGGCCTTGCCAGAAAAACCACTGGCAATAGTCTTTGGTGTACTGAAGGAAGTTGTGGATGAAGGCTTGTCCATCCATCACAGTACCCAATGATTCCCTGGTTATGATTCTGAGAGCAAAGAGTTCAATGCAGAAGTACATCTGAATCACATCATGGGACAGAATGTCACAGATTCTATGCCTTACCTACTGGAAGAAGATGAAGATTCTCATAGTACACAAAAAACAATATAACTCCTGACATGGATGGGATGTACAAGAAAGTGCATGCTGCTATGACAGAGAATCTAGGGCCCAGGAGTGCAGCCTAGTGGTAGTGTCCTTGCCTAATATACATGAAACCTTGGGTTTGATTCCCTGGAACCACACACACAGAAAAAGCCGGAAGTCACACTGTGGCTCAAGTTGCAGATTGCTAGTCTTGAGCAAAAAGTGTCCAAAAACAATTCCCAAGCCCTGAGTTCAAGCACCAGGATTGGCAAAAAAAGAAAGGAGAGAAAGAGAGAGATAATCCAGTATATGTGAAGAAGTTCCTTAAGAAGTGAAAAAGATCCTTTCAAATAACCAAATACAAATATATCTGATGTATCAGGTAACAAAGTGAGATACTGTAACAATATTAGATAACCAAGGGACAACAAAAGAAATGAGAGATAACATAGTACCTTAAGGACAACAATCATTCATTATATGGCTTTTGTTTCTATATTCTAGTAGATCCTTTCATTCCTCTTCTCCAAATGCTTGTCTCTCTAAGTATCCCTCTCCCTCAATCCTCTGCTTCCCTGGGTCTTTTGTTTTCTCACTGTGGGTCCTCCACTCAGCAAAGTCTTTCCTAGCTCTGAATTGCCACATTTTGCATTGTCAGAAGTCTGCCTTCAGACCTCTCCTTCCTCTTCCTGCTTCCATAATTCAGTCAAATCATGTTTTAATTTATATCTATATGCTAACACTCAGCCTTCTCTTTTGCCTAGAATTTTGCCTTGATTTAGAGAATGATGTGCCTGCTCTGACATTGGCTGCACATCACAGATTACATACCCCAAGTGAAATTCCTAATACCTCTTGCAGATGTCCTTATTCTAGTAACAGGACCATTTTCCAATAATTTTCTCCCTTAAAGTTATCTTTGATGATTATTATTTTACATTTGCTATTCATATGCATATTACCAGCCTTGGCTTCAAAACCCAAAGAGAATTTTACTTCTACTTTAAAAAATATATATCTGTCCAAAAAAGTTCTGTCCTTATTACTTTAAGTCTACCGACGTTACAGCAGCTATCATGACTGCCGTGTGATGCCAGCCATGTTGGGTAACATCTCCATTTTAAGGGATTTCTGCGTTTCTAGAACAAACAAGAAGATGTACCACCCAACTCTTCTTTCATGTGGGATTGTGAATACTATAAGGCTTGCAGATGTCACTGTCTCATAATCTGCCTCCCTTGACATAATACACTTATCAAATGACTAAACAATTTAGGCACATGAAAACCCAGACATTTCAGCCAGATGTTGAGTAATTCTGATGAGCATATTTTATTCAGACACACCCTCCCCCCACACACACCTACTGGATTGCTCCAAGTACAGTCAGACTTAAATTATAATTTTCTATTTAAAATCATAACACCTCACCCAGCATTCCTTCTCTAGCTCAATCATCAGCCTTTCTCCATAGTGTTTACCACTTCCTAACATACCTTTAAAGTTACTGATTTAAAAATTTATCTCCCCCACTGGAATATCAAGTCCATGAAAGCAGGACTTTCGGGTTTCTTTGGGATATTAATAACATGAGTAACTACATTTTGATCAGATTCACCACACTGATATTATTCTTTCTTAAGGCCTTTCCTCCTCTTATTCTGTAACACTTTAAAGTGGACTTTACTGTGCTGTTTTCACGCACGTACATACATACACACATACATACATAATATGTACAATACTTCTATAAGATTCATCACTTATTCCTTCCCCCTCCCAACCCTCAGTTGCCCCTTTTACAATCATGTATTGTTCACTGCGTGCCTCTAGTGATGCCTACAAATTTCCCAAATGGCCAGTGACACTGCTCTGCAGACCCTAAGAATTAAATCAAAGTAAAATGGCCTGCCAATTATCAAAAATATTTTTGAACACTGTCAAAACACAAATATGTGGAAATAACCCAGATTAAAAAAATGAGAACTCACTTTGCTGATAGCTAGCTTGCATCTTAGATGCTAGGCTTTTCAATGGTATCCTAGGAAACCAGGAACACACTTGGAGTGACCCTCAGGCCTTTCAGTCAAAATCTTCCTATCTGGAATAAGAACAGGGGCACAGTTGGATCAACACTGTGAAGTCTCTGAAAGATTGTTATGGTTTGTTAGAGGCTAGGCTTTTTATGAATTCACAAGATGGTTTTTATTTTTTTAAAAAAAGGGATGGTGAAGAAAAGGGAGATATAAAGAAAAGTATGGACAAAATGCTATCAGGTATTTTAGTTTTTCTTATTTTTGATGTAGTTATCAGAGACATCTCAGTAGGAAATGATCTATATTGTATCCAAGAAGGTCTGGCTATGCAACAAGTCTTGAAACAATCATTACTCGAATTCCATAGGTAGGCAATTTGTACTAAGCTTTCTGTGGTATGCTTTTCTCCAATGAGTCATTCATGCTTTGCAGATTTCAGCTGAGACCTTATAATGACAAGAGCTGAAAACTATCTCCCAAGGTCTCTCTTTTTCAAGCTTTGTTATATGGCTGTAGCATTCAAGAAAAAAAAATTAGAAGCCACCATTGCTGTGTTTAGTAATAATCCATCACACTTTCCCATTTCCCACCTTCTAGCAATCTCTAATCTATCTTCTTCATATTCTGAATTTGCCTTTTCTGATCAGCGACACAATGTATGATTTTTTTGTGTGTGTGACTGGCTGTTAGAATTTAGCATCATATTTCTGTTAGATTTAAATTTGTTTACCAAAAGAGACACTACTACTCAGTCTTCAGGCAGATAAGAGAAATTTATTTTGAACCACTGGTCCCCAGCCGCAGGCTGGAGGTGCACATGGCATAAAACGTGGCCAAGCAGGACTGGGAGTTTAGCCCAGCAACAGAGTGCTTGCCCAGCATGCGTGAAGACTCAGGTTTGATTCCTCAGTACCACAAACATAGAAAAAAGCTGGAAATGGTGCTGAGGCTCAAGTGGTAGAGCTCTAGCCTTGAGAAAATCCAAAGGACAGTGCTCAGGCACTGAGCTCAAGCCCAGGACTGGCAAAAAAATATGTGGCCAACTACCTGGCAGGCCTCTGTTTCACTAGGGAAGGGGAGGCGAAAAGCTCTGGTCACTCCAGATGCAGAAATAATCCTAGAACCTGGGAACCTCTCACAGTCCAAAGGAAGCATGACCAAGGCAGTTCATGACGTGACCTCAGAGAAGGAGAAGATACCTGCCTTCAGGTATGCCCATCACCTAGGTAACACAGATACTGGTCAGAGATTTAAACAGGAGAGAAAGAGGGAATTCCACTTATTTATTCACACACGAACTCAGTCTGATCTTACAGTTTCCAAGGGTAACCTACAGAATTTTATTCCATTCTGTCATTGAAAAGTATTCCATTTCAAGAATGTATCACATTACAAACTGCTGTGTTGCCACCGTGGGCTATGGTGAATAACACTGTCAAGCACATGTGTGTGCATTTGCATGTGAATATATGTTTTCCCATCTCTTGGGTAAGAACTTGGAAGTGGATATTTGGATCTTGTTATTGGTTATACTCAGTATTTCTCATTATATGAATAATTGGTTGAGCCATATCAAAGTATTAGTATGCATGTTTATAAATACAAAGGAGGAAATATGTTTTAGAACATATTTCTGGTAGTTAATCAAAATGGAAAATCTTGGGGATTTTTACCAGAAAATAACAAATGTAAAAATAGGCTAAAGATACAGCTTAGCACACATGAGGCTCTGAGTTCAATTTGCAGTACTACCAGAAAGCAAGTTAAATAAATAAGTATATATATCCATTTGTTCATATATAAATATGCATATAATTATTTGTACCAGAATAATTTATAAATGTATTTATGTGTACATATACATATATTTTGTATAAATATATTTCTAGGTATACATTAATGTATTTATGAATATACAAATATATTTATATAAACATACTTATAAGTACACATAAATATCCTTGCATATTCACAGATAATACATAATGTGTTGGTGTCAACTATGCTTCTCAAATACTTTCATTCCATTCTTATGGCAATCAAGTATTTCTGAGTCATTTACAGACAAAACCAAAGCTCAAAGAGTTCCAGCCACTTGCCAAAAATCAAAACTACTTGTCTAGTTTCCAGTGAGTAGCTCACACCTGTAGTCCTAGCTACTCAAGAGACTAAGGTATGATAATTGTTGTTTGAGGCCAGCCCAACTAGGAAAATCTGTGAGACTCCTATCTCCAATTATCCACCAAGAAATATAATAATAATAAAGCCAGAAGTGCAGCTGTGGCTCTCAAGTGTAGAGTGCTAGCCTTGAGCAAAAATGCTCAAGGACATTGTCTAGGCCCTGAATTCAGATTCAGGCCTCAGGATCTCTCTCTCTCTCTCTCTCTCCCTCTCTCTCTCTCTCTCTCTCTCTCTCTCTCTCTCTCTCTCTCTCTCTCTCTCTCTCTCTCTCTCTCTCTCTTTCTCTCTCGCGCACACACGCACACAGAGTAATTACTTTCTAGAGGTAGAACCAATTTGGAGACACAACCCTTTTATCTATCTAGATAACCACACATTCTAGGAATGTGTGTAAAAATATCTCAACATTGAAATTCATTCTTACAAAAAGAACGAAAACAAGATTTAGTCAATGTAACTTCAAACTTCCTTAACAGATTAAATGTATTTCTATTTCTTCACAAGACAACAAGCTTCAGGAGGGTGGAAAATTGTCAAGCTCACTACTCTTATCTCCAATACATAAAATGGCAGAAAATTTGTTGAATAAGCACATTAATCTATGTTTCAAAACCTCATAGCATATTAAAATAAATAATTTTTAATTACATATTAAATCAGTAATTACTTTTTAGTGGGTGCTGTTCGTGGGGCTTGAACTTAGGCCTTGGGTACTGTCCCTGAGCTCTTCAGTTCAAGGCTAGTGTTCTATCACTTTGAGCCACAGTGCCACTTCCAATAATTGTTTATTTAAATCATTGATTTCATCTTTACTGAATTTCTTCCCAGCTTCTCAGCCTTGGACCTTACCTGTAATGCAAATATTAATGTCAATTTTGTTGTAACACTAGAACATTTATCTTCAACCAAACAGAAGTGGTGTATGATATTATATGTCAGCAAGATCTCCTCAAAATGTCATCTTATCACCCTATATTTTGATGCAATGCATCTTGAAGAAGCTGTATTCATGGCTAAAACTGCTTCTTGTCAGTTGTTGTTTTCTTAGGAAACATCGGTGTGAAATGTGAGTCTGAGTCTGACACATTGTGCATTTTGCAAGAAGGAAAATGTGCAGGATATTGATGGTACAATATGAATTGAAAGGAGTTAAGATGTATGACCCAAGAGACAATAGCACAAGAAATTCTTGAAACTAAGCCTTCTCCTTCATCCATCTTGCACATGATTATTTTATAGTGGAACCACTTGTTATTCACCTCCATTCCATTAGGTAACCAAATTATACACCACGTTGGCTTTATAAATAGAACTCTGAGTAGGTGGTCCCTGGCCAAAGGAAAACAAGTGGACAGATTCATTTATGTAGTCTGTTTATGTAACCTAGAAGGAAACTGTCCTTTCCATTTATATAAACAGAAACTGTCAGAATTAGACAGCAGGAAGAAAGGGCACAATCACTCAAAAACACTTAGGAAAGCTTAGATGAATTGCAGTATCTCTTTAATATAATGAAGGGATATAACTCTCTATCAGACATGCTGAAAATTACATTGTGACTATCAAGGAATACACACAGTGATTTATTTACAATGTTATTTTGCATCAAATGCTAATACCTAAATTAACCTACACACATTGATATTTGGCCATCGATGATGAATGGTAATTAGTTGATGAGATCAAGGAGAAAATACAATATTGCTTGACACTGGACAAGAAGGACAGACCTGGACAGCCAAAGGGTAGATTTTCTAATTATCTCATGAAATTTTACAAATTTGTCTCCAATATTTCAGTGGAGAAACTCACCTTTAGGACCAGCTACATAATTTTCACGGCCTAGGGCAAAATAAAAATGAAGCTGTCTGTTCAAATGGCATGGGTGGAAATTCCATTAAAGGTATTGAAATATGAAGATTCCTTTCCCTTCTCCTCTGTAATTTTTCTTCCAACTTGTCATGCAAGTTTTATATTTCTTATTTAATTTCATGTTATGAATTATTTAGAAATTTTAAACTACGAGCATGAATGCTATCATTTATCTTTAAGTGACAAAATGCCAGATTTAAGTACAATTATCTAACAATAATAGGAATTATTGAAGTTAAAATGGTATAGTTGGATACTTATTCCTTGAGGGTGCCAGGATTTCAGCAGTGACGACCAATAGAATCCATATGAAGAATGGTTGTGAAGAGGAGAAAAATGTTCTTAAATATTAACTGGAATACATACAGGGCGGGTGCAGGTCTGTATAACCTCTGGAGACAGCCATATCCCAGGGTTTGCAGCAGCCTTCATTTCCTAATAGCCAACAACAGATTGCTGTAGCCTGCCCTGACTGATCAGAAAGTTAAGCCAGGCACATCGTCTTCTGAAGGAAAGTCCCTGCAAACAACCACAGCCAACGGTATCCTATCCGTCTTCACTCTCTTCTGTGAGATGATCGTGCATGCCCTGAATGTTTGCCTCTCCCATTCCTTCTGTGTGGCAGCAATGACTAGGTGGATGTCAGAAGGTGAGGCCATGTGGCAGAGAGACTTTGTACAGAGCATTTGTCCTATTACCCATTAACCTAACTTATTACTCCATTGAGGAACTTGCTCAAGAACTACTTATGACCCATTAATATTTATTATCCCTTTTTAATATAGTAAAACAGTATCTCTCTTTTTTTAATAGTAAGAAAATCCATTCTTAAATGGGTACAAGGTCACATTGGGATAAAGCAGGCACTATCTAGTCACTTTTGGAACTGAGTGTCCCCGGTAATTAAGTCCCCATTAATAATGCATAGGTGCAGTTGACGTGTGTGGCAGGCACCCTTATCCTTTGTGTCCTCCTTTGTGGTCATTTCTTCTGCGATGTGCAACAAGGATTTGATAACTAGAGCATCAGAAGTCATCATGAAACTGGACAAGGTCCATCCTTATCCTTTAAGTTCTCAGTCCAGCCATCCTTAAGGTATGGAACTGAGTTTCACAGTAAGGAACTAAGTTCCTCAAAATACCATGGCAGAGCCACTTCACCAGAGATGAACTTCTGCCATCAGACTTAAGAGAAAGATATACATATCCATTTTGTTTAATCAAGCTGGTTATTTTTCTGAGACTGTTATAGCTGAACTGCAATCTTCACCCTATTTTTTATATTAATGCCCTCAGTCAGCAATGATCCTTTTTCAGAGGTTAAGTTTCCCAAACCCAAGATTTCTTTTCATCTTCTTTCTGTCACTCAAAAGTGGTGAAGTTTAGTGAGTTTTCCTTTAATGAAGAAACTCTTCAATTAGGGTCCTTGACTTCTATCACAAAATAAGAATTTCTGGACCAGTCATGGTGGGAAGACAAGCAGAAGGGCAGGAGGCAGAGTGTGGTGCTCTCTCAGAAAGAGGGGGGGGGAGTATTGGGGGTATTTATAAAGTAAAGGCATGGAGTCTGGCTTCAAAGTTATGCAAAGTTAAGTACAGTGTCTTTGTTCTAATCCCACAGGATGACTTTCTGAGTCTGCCATAGAACAGATGCTTATCCTTGAGATAAGGAGCTGCCCTACTATCTGCATTTGGGGCAGAAGGTTACTTGTTTGGGGAATTATTTTTCTCAAGACGGCATATATCTTGTCAGACAATTGCTGATTGTTGGGGTGAGGATTGCATTCCTCAGAAAGCAGTGCATTCTGTTGTGTCTTCTTAAACCAAAGATGGCACCTCTCTGTTTCTAAATAACATATTTCTGAGTTGCATTCATTTACCAGGCTTCATTTTCCTTAAGTTATCCTATCTCATTTTCCCCTAAATGACTTGTTACCTTAATTTTAAGGGAAGTACATGAAGTACTCGTATTTGCGGTAAGTTGACAATACCTCATTTTCTCCTAGTTTATCTGACTTCATTTTCAACTTTCCACAAGATATTTGAAAAGAATAATTCTCCTATATGACCTTATGTACACAGGTTTTGAGCTATTGTAATCCTCTACTTGGAGAGTCCTGGATGTGTACTAATTATTACAAATGAGGGAAACTATTCAGCCTGTGTTCCTTTGGGTCTGGCTTACTTAACTTAATATGATTTTTCCAAGTTTTCCATTTGTGAAATGAACTCTATGGAAACAAGAGGTTTATCTTTTGTGATTGTTGTTCTTAATGTACTAGGTTGTCGTCTCTTTTTTTGCTTTCATGTTTAATCTCATGTTACTGTATCTGACTTTGTTGCCTGGTATATTATATATACATTTATTTGTTTATTTGAAATAAGGAGGGGAAGTGGGGAAAACAAGATGATTGGGAGGGGGCTGGGGAAGGAAAATGGGGACAAAAACATGAGAAAGGGCATCAATGTGTGAGAAGTAATGCACCTACTACCTGATGAATGTAACTGTAACCCCTCTATACATTATCCCAACAATAAAATTTGAAAAAGAATAATTCTCAGGAATTGTACTTTTCAAAAGGTTTATTTTACCATCTTCAACTCAATATGACTATACTTGATTTAATTAGTTAACATAATTGATTAAATTAATCCTTTCCTGCAAAGGGGTCAAAATTGCTAGCAGTTTAAAAGTACTTTCATTCTTCCAATCTTGTCCAATCTCCATTGTAATAAAGAAATTGAACTTTCAGCTACAGAACATCTGAGTAGAAATTATGCTGGAAATTTTTCCTAGCCAATTCTACATAAATCCCAAGAAACCACACCTGAATCATTGGTTGCTGTCTGAATTGGAAAAATCTCTTTTGATAATGTATTAAGTGAATTTTAAGTGATTTTTCCCTCTGTGGATGACAGAAGGAAACCACATACCAATTTCACGTTTCAAGTATTAAAATGATTAAAATGTTCAATTCTTTTTTTTTCCATTCTGAGCCTTGAATTCAGCCTGAGCACTGTCCTTGGGTTTTCTCAAGGCTAGAGCTCTACCACTTGAACCACAACACCACTTCCAGCTTTTATCTATGTATGTGGTGTCGAGGAATTGAATCCGGGCCTTTGTGCATGCTAGGCAAGCACTCTACTACTAGGCCAAACTGCAACAAAGATTTCATGAAATGTATGCATTATGATCAACATGTTAAGTATAGTGCAAGTATTGTAAATTGTTGGAAGAAATGATTAAAAAGTAAGAGAAGAGATGGCATTGGGTAGTGTAGGAGATTTAAGAAAACTTTTAATAATAATTAATAGAGTTTTTAAAAATCACACACCAGATGTATATTCAGTGTTTATTTCTTAAACCTCCCAGTGCCAAAACTTCTTTAGACTTATGATCCAGGAATCATATATTTCTGTATTCATTTTTTCATCTTTCTCTGTACATTGTGCTTTTGATCAATAACCAGGAAGAGTAAGAGCTGTGAGCTATTAGCTCAGCCCGTGATGAGTGCTCCCAGTTGGAATCTGAAGGCCTGGTATGAGCACTGTGGCAACCCTTTATAAAATGAGCATAAAAAGCACCTGTTTGCCTGCTTCATTAAACTTCCCCTAATGAATGCCTCCAGGGAGCAGAATTGGGGAACTTCGTTCCTTTCCAGCTATAAATAGAGAAAGGTATTTAAAAGTTCTCATTTAAATGTGAGTACTGTTATCTGTAACAATTTGCAAGAATGTAATACCCTTCAAGAATATAAAAGAGCCAGTATTGCATATATTCATGATAATGACCTGCAGCAGGAAGCTGGTTCCTTACACTGTTTTGCAAATTTTGTTTTCCTACAGAATTAAACTTAGAGACCTCTTAACTTCTCCATTTAACTCCTGTCCATCTAAATGAGTGTGGGGTGGATGTAGAGAGAGAACTGTGCTGCTGCTTCCTCTGAGAAATTTGCTTGAGCATTCCAACTCTCTCATTATGCAAATTGACATTCTTTTAAGGTTGCAGAATTATATGATTTCATTTGTACATGTGACAACCTGCTATGTAATTCAATGTGCTTTTTTGCCTCACTTAGGCAAGTACATCTCCAGCTGTCTTATATGGGACCAGCACAGACCTTCACTCAACAGTAAGCTATGAGCCAGTACTACAAACAGAAGATTGTTGTCTTTTTTATCCTCTATGGGATGGTTCTCAATCTCTATGAACATTCCAGCAGCAGGCTCCTGTCCCATGATTAGATCTTTACTGAATCTTCCCACATAGTTATTGCTCAGTTGCGTACCTCTCCCCTCTTTTCTTGGCACTTAACTATACTTGGACAATCTCAGGTACAAACTAGTTTCAACCAAACTTCAGTAAGTCTCCTAGACATTGTCCTTGGGTCCTTATAAAAATCTTTTTTTTTCAGAAGAATGAATCTAAAGTGAGCTAAATGATCTAAATATGCCCTATCTGACATACCTGGAAATGAAATACTGTTCCTCATCCCTCACCAGCCCAGTGATATTTGATCATTCTGATCTTCATCAGCAAAATCAAGAATCTTGGTAGGTCATAATACACCCAAAACTGTGATTCCAAGGAATTGCTCTAAAAAAAAAGGTGTTATTGAGTTATCACTCATTCTGTCCAGGAAAGGACCTGATCTCCTGAGACAAGTTCTGCAACCAGCAGTAGCAAAGCTAGAGGGCAGTTAGAAATATGTCTGATGAACCAAAGAACAGAGTGCATTTTTTGTAATGAGAAGTTGGGTCAGAAAAGCAGGCATTATTTCCATCACATCCACAGAGGATGTAAATACCAGAGGGGAAATAATGTGAAAGGTTTGAACTATGAGGGTAGAAGGACAAAAGGAAGGATATTCTAGATTGATTTAGAGTGATAGAAAGGTCATTCATGACCAGGATTGGAAGTACCTAGTGGTCAGATTTGTGGGGTTTAAGCCAAGATTTCAGCATACATTCAGAAATATGGAAAGATGTATGCCTACTTACTTATTTACTTAGGATTGTCCCTCAGCTGTTCTCTGGGTAACTTATTAGTTCTCTCCCACACCATCTTCAAGTTCTGATCATTAAATCTGGGACATTTCAGTATTTTCCTTCCAATAGTCAATTTAGTCAGAATCCTCAATCTCTGATGTTTTCTCTTAGTAATTTTTCAGTCAGTGATCCTAGCTCTGTTCTGTGGCTATAAATTCTTCTTGATGTATTTGGAATTGAGACCAATTCCAACTGTACTTTCTCTTCCCTATTGTAATAATTGTAATGATATGCTGACTAAAACCTGTTTTTACCACATTATCTACTGCTCTACTCTTTCTAAAGTATCCCCTAGCTTAGAAGTGACAAGATTCACCAGCCACCCAAAGACAGTAGTTGTTCTCTTTTATACTCATCCAGTTACCGAGTCCATGAAAAGAAGAGCTGTCTAAGCCTTCCTCTCCTGACCATTCTAAGAGTTTCAACATTGCTGGTGGCTGGGATAGCCTTGAGTAGGCATTCCCTCTGAAAGAGGGTATTTTAGAAAACTCAACTGTGACCTGTTTTAAAATCCTTCAATGAGTCTCAGAGACTCTGAGGCCAGGTCATCTCTGTATCCTGACAGTAGCTACAGCCTCATATCCTGCAGTCACTCAGAACTGCCTAATAAATGCAACAGATATATAGGCTCCACAGAGCATTCATACACACTGGCTCTTCTCACTGGATTGTCCTCTCCGTCATGTTCTATAATAAATTCTACCTGTCCTTTGAAAATCAGCTCAATGGTCACACAGTAAGAATCTCACACCGTGGTTTCTAGTCAGGTATGGTAAATTTTCAAGTAAATATTTTACTGGGGATAAAATATTGCTAAGGACTTTTTTCCTTCCTCTTTTAAAAGTTGGCATATCTAAAGTATTTTTTTGATTTATATATCAATTTTCCCATCAATGTCTAAATATCTTGAAAGTATAAACCATCCTTTGTTTTACAATTCAGTTCTATTAAACATAAATGAATATTAAATAGATGAATGAAAGGCAATTTAAAGTGGAAAACATTACCATAATCAAAACTACAAGTGACAAGCAAGTATTCTTTACATTGTGCTTAAAAACTAATTGAGTTATTCTGGTTCCTTGTGCTGCAAATAAAAGTAAAAGTTGCTAGTTCATCTTAATAACAATAAAAAAGCTAAACAAACTGATAAATCAACAATATTTCTTTTTATCATCTTTAAGTGGTTGTAGAAAGGGGTTACTGTTCAAGGAACAAATTTTAAAATATAATGCACCTTGATAGATGTCAGCCATTTTATCATTCTTCTCCATCCCTCCCAAAACAATCCCTCTCTTTAATTTTCCTGGTTTCCTAGGATATGATTGAATATTATGATTGCATTATTGCCCTCTTCCTTTCTTCCTTTGCCTCCCCTCTCTTCTTGACCTCCCCACATACTTTTCAAGTGCTAGTTTCTCTAAGGAATAACATCATTTGAATTCTCCCATGCAAATACCATACTTTGGTTAGTACATTTGTGTACAATTGCAAACAACCCCAAATGTGTTTACTTACATATTTATAAATTAGACTTAGCTTCATCACATGAGAGAGAAAACACATACTTTGTCTCTCTAGACCTGACCTCACTTAACATAATTTTTCCCAAGGCTATCCCCTTTTTTATTTTTACAAATAATGTATCTTGAAAAAAAGAAATTGAAAAAAGCTGTAGGAAATGAAAAGGCCTACCATGTTCCTGGATTGGCAGAACTAATATCCTGACCATGGCAATACTGCCTGGGACAATCTACATTTTCAGTGAAGTACCATCAGTTAATAATCTAAGCTTCCATTTGAGGAATATAGGAAAAGCCATACATACAAAGATACATACAAAGAGGATATAATCCTGAAAAGATATGTCACAAGACATAATATCAAGGAAGAGCAAATGAAGCAAAACTACTGTTTTGCTCATTAGCATGCTCTGACCCTACAACAATGACAAAACCCACAGGAACAACAGGGCCCTCATTAATTAATTACCAGTAAGAATGAAAAAATATTATGTCTATTTTGGAAGACAGTTTGGTGGTTTCTTAAAAAACTCAAACTATATTCTTATCACAAAATTCAGATATTGTGATCAGCATTTACTCAATGGAGTTTAAATTTCACATCAACACAAAAACCTACACATAGACATTTATGAGTCATTTTCATAATGACCAAACCTTAAAACCTTAAGTAGGATAAATTTTGGAATGTTCACAAGATATTATTCAACAATGAATTTTGATGAGCTACCCAGCCATGAAAAAGACATGGGAGAAACTAAAAAGTATAATCAATAAATAAGGAAACCCAATTAGAAAAGGCTACATTTTAAAAATTCCAATTAGAACCAGCTCTCCAAATCTGTAGATTAAATATACATGGATTCAAACAAACATAAATCAAAAGATATAAGGGAAAAATAAATTATGTCTGCACTGACCATGTACAGATTATGATCATTATTTCCTAAATAGCACAGAAATACAACTAATAAGTATCATTTGCATTCTACAATACATGTCATAAGTCATCTAGAGAGGATTTAATATATGTGGGAGAACATTCAAAGGTCATGAGCAAATACTATGTCAGTTTACAAAAGAAACTTGAACATCATTCTAGGACTAGAATCCCTCAGAAACCAAAGAGCAGGGAATCAGTGACTTGGGCTTATAATCCTAACTATGTAGGCAGCTGAGATCTCTGCTGAGAGTTAGCCCAAGTAGGCAAATCCTGTAGACTATGTCCAATTAACCAGTGGATAGCTAGAAACAGAGATGGGACTCAAGTTTTAGGTAGCCAACCTTAAGCAAAAAAACTCAGAATAAGAGGCTTTGAGTTCAAGCCCCAGTACTAGCACCAAGAGAGAGACAGAGACAGAGAGAAACAGAAGAGAGAGAGGGGGAGAGAAACAGAGAGAGAGAAAAAAAGAGGGAGGGAGGGAGAGAGATAGGGCGAGAGGGAGAGAGAGGGAGGGAGAGAGAGAACACAGATTGAGATTTTAGGTAAGGCAAAATTATAAAGATAGTAAGCAATCAGCAGTTGACAACATTTAGGGGAGGGAAGAGATGACCAGGCAGATCAGAGAAGATGTTCAGGACAATGAAAAACTCTGCATGGTGGACCACACAGAATCACACATTTGCCCTAACCCACAATATGAAGAATACCAGCTGTAGACCTTGAGTGATGATGCTGTGTCAGCTGTGACACACACACCACTCTGGGGGAGATGTTCGGACAGGCATATGAGCTGTCTTTGTTCTCAGTTGTACTTTGAACTAAATATTACTCTAAAAATAGGGTTAAAATTAAAGTAGCTTATGTCTCAAAGTATAAAACTTACGCAAATAATTTAAATATTGTTGTAAAGCCTTTCCATCTGGAAAGCTTCTGTAGTACGTATCATCCAGCTTGTATAGTATTCCTGTGCAGACCTACCTGTTTAAAAATAACTAGGAGCTTCTTCATAAGAAAACTAGACTGAGATTTCTGCAAGATTCATATCCAAATATAATTTATAAGCATTCTTGATGTGATGAGTCAGGTACTAAGCATTGAGATCTATTTTCTTTAAGCCTTTTCCTTTGCTTTCTTTTTCTTTTTCTAGGGTTTGAACCTAAGGCCTCAGATTTGTCAGGTGAGTGCTCTAGCACTTGTACCATTTCTCAAGCCCCCAAATCAGGTTGGTTTTTCAGAAGGATAAAGCAGAAATTTCATCTGCTGTACATTAAATTGAAAATTTCTAGAGCTATAGTAGAGAAAATAAAATTCCACTAATAGAATGTGTAATTTAAAAGCAATTTCTATTCATTTATCACTAGGAGTTCACATTTTTTTCAGCAAAACAATCTCTTTGTAATTTAAATAATATCTCTTGCTCATTTTGTCTGAAATACTTTTGTCAATAATTTGATGATTATATTCTATTCATTACCACTAAGATTATAATGTGCCATTAAAAGATTTCTTAAGCTGTTTTAGAATTCAAAAAAGTCAAAGAGAAAATGTATTTAAAATGAGTTACAAGAGGAACACAAAAACGAGTGGAATAGATGAAAGCCAGGAAAGGGCAAGGGATAAGCTGCCAACACCTCCATATTTACTTTTATTTGTCTAAAATCCAGATGAAACCCATCCTTGGAAACCACAATGGGTTCTTTCATAACAAGCAAGCAAGAAATTAAGCAGTCATAAAGAACCAGAAACTCAGATTCTCCCAGGTTGCATTTTATTTTGATAAATCCTTTGATTCTCAATGAATCTAACCATTCATAAAGGTGTGAGTGTGTGTGTGTGTGCGTGCGTGTGTGTGTGTGTGTGTGTGTGTGTGTGTGTGTGTGTGTACAGTCCTGGGGCTTAAATTCTGGGCCTGGGTGCTGTCCCTGAGCTCTTCAGCTTAAGACTACCAGTCAATCTTTTGAGCCACAAGGCCACTTCCAGTTTTCTTGTGGTTAATTGGAGATGAGAGTCTCAAGGATTTTAGTGCCCGGGCTGGCTTTGAACTGAGATCCTCAGATCTCAGCCGTCTGAGTAGCTAGGATTACAGGCATGAGCTACCACGCCCTGCCCATTTATAAAGTTTTGAGATCTCAACTTAACTTGACAAGAAATATCTGTCTTTTCTGCCAACCCCAGATTTTGCAGAATTATAAAGCTCAAATGATCCACACGTTATCATTAAATTTAGCTGCTAATGTTCCCAACAAATCCACCCTGAATTGCTTGGAGTCTCTTTATTTTTATGCTCTGGAGAGATGAGACAATTAGTCATTGTTTTAGGTGGCTTAATGCCTGAAACAGAAATCATTGTAGCTATGAAGATAATTAAAATAAATAATAGTACAAATATGCTGTTATTTGTCATTTTTAAATGAGTAGCTATGTTTTTCTGGTAGGGAAGGTGGGCATCCAGCTCATATTAACATCATCATATGTTTAATAGTTTAACTGAGCATCTGGTGCCTTGGCTGTCAGCCCCAGAGGGAGGGAGATTAAAGATGGGCCACATCTGCAGCTAGCAGTAGCCAATTGAAGCAGTCATGCTCTAAAACACAAAGATATTCAGGCCACATTGTGTGATGCCAGGATGCTAGTCAGCACTCGTGATAGATCCAGTGCACTCTAGGTTATTCTGCACTCATCTAAGAAGAGTAAAGTTGAAGTTCTGAGACAAAACCAGAGCAATGAAATGTAATAGAGTCTAACAGTGCCTTGTCAGTCCATTTCCTCATTCTTAAAACTTTAACTTTGACAGCAGTACTATTTGTGAATAAGAGCAAAAAAGAAAGGTTTAGATTTTTTTTATCACATTTACAGTTTCTCAGTCAAGCTATTATTATATCTTTAATAGCCTACTGACCTGAAAACAAAGTGACTTGATTTCTCCAATTTAGTAAAGAAATCGAATAGGAATACACCCTGAATATAGATAACATACAAGAAAAAGCCCAGGAGGGGGCAACAAATTCACAAAACAGTAATAAAGACACAGCTTTTGGCCAGCAGATGGTGCTGCAATCCATCATTGTTAGCCAATTAGAGATTTAAGAACTACTTGACTTTTCCTGCTAACTTACCTGTAATTTCCTGTCTGAATGTCCCCTGTCCTTATAAGTTGATGAATTATATCTATCAGTGTCCAGCCATTTTCAATCACTGGCCAATCACTCAAAAGAAATTGTTAAATCTGCAGGACTAATCAATTAGCATTGCTAACATTATGATCCATCTAGGTTATCTGCATCAGATCCAAGATTCCTTCTGTTTGTGCATTTGCCAATTCATTCTTCATTTTATAAAAATATTTCTGATTTCCAAAGACATTTCAGTACAGGAGTCACATCAGACATTGAACATCCTTAATGTAAAAAACAAATGATTCTGTCAAGAAGCACAAAGGCAGACAACGAACAACTATACAGTATGTGATTCTCATTGTGATAAGTGTGATGAGGAAAATAACAGAAAGACAGAGTGGATAGTCAGAGAACCTGTTTGAAATCATAGAAGGGAACTGAACAGTGAACATGGCCCAGTGATAGGAAAAGAACTGTGTGTATACACGTGTGCATGTAAATACATACATATGTATGTGAATGTGGATAGGTACACATGTGTATTTTGTGCATTACACATGTACATATATTTGTACACTGAATGTGCATTGTACATGCATTTGTGTGTGTATCTATTACATTATGTGAATGTGTGTTGTACACATGTGTGCACATCGATGTCTGGATTCATGTGTGTATGTGCATATAATATATGTGCATGTGTGTGTCTATGTGTATGTATATATGTGTGAGATGAATAGAATCTGAAAATGAGAGTGGTACACTTAGAGAAAGGAAAAAAAATGACAGCCCTAAGGCACACTTTTTTAAACCAACATAGTAATCAAAATAATGTTTAATTATTGCTTCCTCATAATTGTCATGGGTTTATATGTTTTCTTCTTGGTCAAGTCTTAACTGAGTTGCTCCACTGGGAATTTATTATTTTCCGTGTGTAGTTGACAAGTATTCTGGAGATACTACTCACCATTCCACACGCTAATCTTACCATTCATCAGTGCATCTTAACTCCAACATTTATTAGCAGATTATTTTTCTTTGATGATAACTATTTCACTGGCCTCTACATTTAAATTCTAATGTGAAGAATAGCTACCTGTATTCATTCTCTCATATATTCAATTACATATTTACGTTAGTAATAACTCATGGAACTTTATTTTACTCATTAGCTGAAATGTAATAAAAATAATAATATTACTATCATTATTATGATTATTATTTTGCTTAAATTATTCCAGTGTGGGTCAATAGTTTCTTCCGATAGAGCTCCTGTGATTCACTGACCATCCAATGTCATTTTTGAGTGTCATTGTTTTCCAGTGCTACCCAAGTTCAAGACCCCATACTTGTGTCTAAGCTAATCACTTTTCCTAGAAGTCCTGGTTGCACTTATTAGATTAGAAAAGTAATTCTAAATTCAAAGTAAATATTAGATCCACCAATGAGCTTTTGAAAATGTTCATGTTCTGCTGATATATGGATTTTCTGTGAAGCTATACAGTTAAACATGCACATTTGCATAGCTTGAACACACTATGCTAAAAAGCCATTAATATATCTGTGCTATTCTGATGGCACAATAACAGCAAGACTTCAATGTCCAAAATCTCATCCAACCACTATTAACCCTGCAATGGAAAAACATAATGCATTTGCTTTCCAAGACTCTAAGCCTCTAGTCCAGATCAGCAAGTAGTCTTCTCTAACCAGGAATAAAGGCCTGGACAGAGAAGATGGGTTATACTGGGAGACAGATGACAAAATTTCTTAAGAGGACCCAGAGCTGACTGGCAGCTGTTAATCTAATTAGCCTATTGTTACGGTTTCAAAATAAATTCCAACACAAATGAACTGGAGAGTTGTCTAGAAATTTCTTTAATAAAGTAAAAATAGTCTAAACATGAAATATTATTCTCTTTACCAGGACTATCTGGATCTTTTTATCCAGCTAACTCTTTAACCCAGGGGAAGTTACTGCAAACAGGAAGATGTTCATATTTTCCCAGAATCGTATTGGGCACCGCCACTGGGCGGTAGGATCACGCACTCTATCACATACCTCTCTATCCTCCTTCCTTGAAGCCCCTTGTTCATTACTGAGTTGGCTTTCTTTGGAGATGAGGTTCAAGGAGACACCAGCTACTTTACTCACCATAGTGTCTACATTCTGGTGTTTGGAAGGTGGCTGCTGCTCACACAGCACATCTTGGAGGATTAAATTTCAGGGCTTGTTGATGGTGATAGAATAGGTAGGTAAGCATTTTATATGAATTTTGTTGGGAAAGAAGAAAAGTTTTCATAATGATGGAGCCAATAAATGTAAAGCAGAGGAGCCCCAATGAACAACACACCTTTAGAGAACTGGCAAGCGCTCCTTGGTGCTGGCTCCTAAACAAGCAGCTAGGCAGAGAAATGGGATTGAGCCTGGGGAGAAGGGAAACCAGAACAGGGATCATCTTTATGACCAACTAAATATTTAGACTTTATAGTGTATCTTTAAGGAAGGGCAGGAAAGAGTAAACCCCTTTAATATTGCTAATGAAGAAAACCTAGTGAAGTAGTTTACACAATGTTCTCTTCCTTTCTCATTCAAACCGGAAGATAAGCTGGAGAAAATTGATAGGTCTTCTATTGATGCTTGGCATCTAAGACACTGAATAGCCTTTAGGGGGCTGAAGGTGGAACATGGTGAAGGCCTTTCTGGATGAGCAGGAGAAGTCCAGAAAGCACAAATCTGATGGGAGGGGATCGAGGAAACAGGACAGACTTCTGTCTGTATAATCTTCCCACATTGCCCAAGGTTACTTGGCACAAAAGTAACATTTCTAGCACAGCATCTGCCAGAGGCATCAGGATAGACATAAGCATCCAAAAACAGAGAAAAGAGGCAGCAATAGAAAGGATATACATGAGTCACTTTTTCTCATTCCTTTACAAATAATCTATGAGGGTTCTTTATTATTTTGTTTTGTTTTTTGCCAGTGCTGGGGCTTGAATTAAGGAAGTAGATAGTATCCCTGAACTTCTTTGTGCTCAAGGCTAGTGCTTACCACCTGAGCCACAGCAACACTTCCAGCTTTTCTGAGTAGTTTCATTGGAGAGTAGAGTCTCACAGACTTTTCTGCCCCAGCTGTCTTCAAACTGAGATCCTCAGATCTTAGCCTCCTAAGTAGTTAGGATTATAGGCAAGAACAACCAGCACCCAGCTTGGATGTGGCTTTTGGATAAGATCAAGGAGTAGAGTAGAAACCTTTATATGTTTACTTGGAGTAAAGGATGATCAAGAGTAAGGGAAGAGAAGAAGCAATCTGAACTAAGATATATGCCTAGAAATAAGACTCCATATAAAGATTTACATTTCCAAATTCTAACTCTGCAAATTCTAATTCTGCAAAACCCAGAATTTAGGGGTTTCCCCTCCCTTGAACTTATCATCATTAGTAAAGAAAGTCTTATAGGTCTGGGCAGCCACTGTGAAGGCAGAACTTTAATACATGGAACAGAGGTAACAGAACTATGGGACAAACAGAGTAAAAACCTGAAATAAGCATTGGCTTTCAGAGTAAGCTAAAGCGGATATATGAAGTAGGAAAATAGAAGCACAATGATTGAATAAATGATTCAATAGATGAACCTTAAACATTGGTAGACTTAAAGAATTATGATTTAGATGGGAGTGAGCAAAAACCAAAAAGAGGAAAGTTTGAAGGTTAGATATATGAGGACAAAAATAAAAGTGTTAATACTGGGGAGAAATTATGACTAAGATTTTCTAAATAACTAATGAAAATGCACTCCCAGAATTAAAGAAAAATTAAATGTCTTAGATTGGAAGAAATATAATGTTATAAATAAGCATGAGAAAACAGAGCTTGAGGCAATGCTTACAGACTAACATATTTTGGAATTGCAAATCTAGGATGGCAAGAGTGAACACAAAGGGAAGCCTTGGAAGGAAAGAGGAAGCAAGGGCAGGTGGTATGTTTCAGGCTTGCCAAAGTTACACACACACACACACACACACACACACACACACACACACACGGGAGAGTGAAAGGAAGAGAGAATGAGAAAATAAGAGAAATCAGCACAGAGAGAGCCAGCCAGCCAGACAGACAGACAGGGACAGAGAACATAAGTTGCCAGCTCAGTAATATATGCTTTATTCCAGACAGGCAAGTGTTTTAGAGCATGAGGAATGAGAAAGACTTGTCTAACAGCTCCTCCTTTTCTGCTCATGCTATGTCAAAGTTTCTCCACAGGCAGCAAGATAATGACTTCCCTGAACTCTGGCTATCTCTAGCTCCAGTAGATCCCACTCCCCACAGTAATTCTGGGCTTCCTCTAAGCTAGCAGATAGTGGGGAACATCCAGGTGATACATGTGGAAAGTACAGAAGACGTGGAATTAGTGTTTAGTGTTCTAACAAGCACAGAATGATAACCAATGAAAAAATAAACACATTCATATTCAAAACTGAAGAATGGAGTAGGAGACAGTGACCTGATCTAAGTGAAAGTTTTCTCAAACAATTTTATTTAAGAGTGATGTGTAGATATTGATAAGCATTAGAGTTAGTAAGAAAAAAATCAAAGGTTTGAATCTGAGTAATTAAGGTATAACTACCAGATGTGTGAACTCAGTGCTCCTTTACATAATCCTCTATTTTAAAATACATACTATATTGGTTGCCCAGGCATCTAACCACAATTCTTGGCTTTCCCCAAGCTCATAGACAGTGAAGAAAACACTAAGTAACCCAAGATTTCTTTCCTCACCAGAAGGTAACAAAAATTTTAATTAAATTTTATTAATTACTATTTTAGAGACTTACTGCTACAGGAGTCTAATATATATATCATATGGAAACTAAATGCTGAAACAAAATCTAGTAAACAACTTTGCAGAAAACAGCTTTACTCTTTTTATTTTTATTTTTTGCCAGCATCTGCTTCCTTTCCCCAAAGGCAAACTTACACTGAGTAATAATACTAACAACAACAACAACAATAACAATATTTTCCCTCCTCTAAGGCAAGTTTGAAATGAGTAATCATCATTGTGGTTAACATTTACTGGCTTCGTGCCTTACAATGTGCCAGGTGTTATCCTAAGTATCTTAACATATATTCACTCATATATTCTGATGAGAGCCCTGAGACAAGATGCTCTCACCCTCCCAATTGAATGAACGAAGAAGACAAAGCACTAGCATTGATGTCTAAAAGCTAGTAAGTACAGAGTCCTGTTACGAGGTAATTAAGCTCCAATATTTATACTGGTAACCATCATATTGTATGCTGTTGCCAATGGTTCTTGCTTTCCTCTTCACTAGTGTAAATGTACTGTGCTTTCAAAGGTGGTGGGCTTTCTTTTTCTCTTCTAAGGATGCTTATTGAAATGGTATTGTGTTATTCCTACCCTCCATTATTGTACCCAAACAACTGACCTCTTTTCTCCCTTAGCTCTCAACTTTGAAGTCTACACGTGGAAGTCAAACACATGCATCATCTAGATATGTATTCGATCATGTAGGATCCTCTCTCTTTTCTTTGAATGGCTGAGTCTAGATTATAGTCTTTCCACAATATTCCTCCTTCGTGTGTTATGGTGGTTTCAGTAGCTTCCTGTTTCCTTCCAGCTCCCTGTCTTATCAATTCAACTACTTGCAATGCCTGTAATGGCACAGTTCCCATCTCTTTCCCTCACCACTATGTCTATACATACAATGATTCACCAATAGCTGCACCTTCTCCATAATCTCACTTTCAAGCAATATCCTCTCTGCCCACTGTGCCTAGCATAATGAACTGTAGACTCCAATTACTCTTTAATCCTTTTTGGACCCGAGTTTTTTTTTATTTGAACCCCTATGACTGCCTGTCATTTCCTTGTGTTTTAAGCTTTCTCTTGCTAATATGAGATTATATGGTTCATTTTATAAGTATTTTTTGTATTTATCTGGAATACTCTCGCTTCTATCTTCCTTATAGCTTTCATTTGGCAAGTCCACAATCCTCATAAAAACATTTCCCTTGTTTATTGACTTTATCTCTTTCAAAACTATACTCACAAAAGTGGCTGTGGTTGGTGAAAAAAGACAGATATAAATTAAATTCATAACCATGAATTTCATGTGGTCCCAGTCTGTTCAGTTTTTCCATTCTCTTGAAATTACAGTATTTTGTTTCCCCAGACTTGTAACAATTTGTCCTTTTTGGATTTCCTCTGTCTGGAGACTAAAGAAATACATATTTTAAAAAACTGGCCGGGCCGGGTGGCTCACACCTGTTATACAGGAGGGTAAGGTCTGAGGACTGTGGTTCAAAGCCAGGCCAGGCCCAACGCCCCTGAGACTCTTATCTCCAATTAACCACTAGAAAACTGGAAGTGGCACGGTGGCTCAAGGGGTCAAGGGGTAGCCTTGAGCTGAAGAGATCAGGGACAGTGCCCAGGCCCAGAGTTCAAGCCCTAGGACTGACAAAAATTTTTAAACAGTCTGACGATCTGACAGGAAAGTCCATTGTTCCTTCTAAAAATTTTATTTTATTGTCAGGGTGATGTATAGAGGGGTTAAGGTTACATTTATAAGATAGTGATTATATTACTTCTTAAAGACTGTATTCCTTTCCCATGCTTTTCTCCCACTTTCCTTCACCTACCCCATTGTCCCTTACAACCTGCAACCCTGCTCTCTTTGCTGTGAACTGTGGATGGTCTGTTAAGGCTCCGTCTATTTATACTTTGGATTGGAGTTGCTCCATCACACCTAAGGACATTCTTCTAGAAACTTTTGCCTCCTCTTACCAATTCAGTTTCTTTCTTTCTACATCCCATGATGGTAACAAATACATGTTTATTGAAAGAAATAAATGAAGCCATTTATGGGTGGCTCAAGTCTTGCAACTCAGTTGGCTGAGATGTAAGGATTATTCTTTGAAATCAGCTCAGAAAAATCTGAAAGACTCTCATCTGTGGTTACCTAGCAAAAAGTAGGAACAGGAGGTTATGTATGGCTCAATTAGTCATGCACGAGTCTTGAACTAAAAAGCTAGGGGACGACACCATCCTAATTCTATCAACTGTACCAACATGTGCACACACACACACACTTTCAACTGTGTATCCTCTCTGCCTTCCACATATTGCTCTTCTCCCAAACAGCAAAATTTCTATGCAGGTTTATTCCTACTCCCACCCATGTCTCTCTTTCTGTCTTCCAGTCCCTCAAATGGTCTATTATTCTTATTCTTCCAGTGAATCTGCTCCCATCCCCAAATGACCTTTATATTGCCAGATGCTATACAGTGACCCGCTGTCTCCTTCTGCACTATTTGACTAGTCATGTACTCATTCAAACATTTTCTTTTCTTAGAATCTCTAACTCAGCTCTTTTCTTTGCTTCTTACTTTTCTATAACAATGTAACGCCTCTCTGTCCTTTGCCTGTGGATTTCTATCCCTCTAATTCAGTGCTTCTGAATTCAAGGTACCCAGGAAATCTGTCTTGCTAAATCGAAAGCTACATCGATGACCAGAGCTGAAATCAACCAATTATAAATCAGAGATTTGCTCAAGCAAATCTGTTACAGACCCAAATAATGCTATTGTGCTGTCAAGTTGAGAACTACTGAAGACAGTGGTGTGCTTAGGCCTTCATGTCATCCCTGAGACTCTTCCATTTATACTTCCTGAAGTTACTTCATCCAGGTTGTTGGCTTCAAAGATCATCAACTCCTGGGGCCTTCTGAATATCTACCTGCAACCCAAACCTTTCTCCTGAACATTGGAATCCTATTTATATAACACACTGTTGTCATCTCCATTAGTGTGTATAAAATAATTCTCACAGTGTGTCCAAAGTTGAACTCCTAAACCTTCTGCACTCATCCCTTTCTTAATAATGTGCAATTCAATCTTTTAGCCACAGGGATCATTCCAAAGGTGTTACTGTCTCAGATTATCCTTTGCACTGTCATTGCTCTTACTGCCTACATCTGAGCTGTCAGCCAATTCTGCTTCAGAATACATTCTGAATCTGATGACTTCCTTCACCCTCAGTGTTATACTCTAACTTGAGCTCTTGTCTCTCTTTCTTGGTGTATTACTTTTCCTTGTCCATAGCCCATTTGATACCACACAAAAGATAGCAGCCAGAGTGGCTCTCTTAGGAAAGAGGTTAGGCCACCTCACTGATGAGAACTTTCTAATGGCTTCAATCATCTAAGTCCCCTTTTGACTCGATGCTATCTTTTGAAATTCATCTCCACCCCTTTTCATTCTACAGGAGGGACACTCTTACCTTTGTACTTGGTATTATGAATACCAGCAACATTCTCCAAAACATCTTCTCTGACTCACTCAGACATCACATCTTCACCAAGCACCATCTCCACCTGTGTTTCCTATCACACATTTGCTTTATATGTGTTTGTTTTCAGTCTCCTCCAGATAGAGCTCAAATGCAGGGTGCTTGTCTGAAGCAGGAGTGGCTTTTGGCCCTGGCATACATTAGACACTCAGAAATTGTTTGCCAGATAAATCAGTGAAGCCTAGGAAGCAAAGGGCTTTGGCAATAGCCAATGGTGTGTTGTTATAAGAAACAAAGTAAGTCAACTGTTGTCAGTCATAAAATTTTAAAAAAAACATCCATGCAAGGCTTTTGGAGACCATCTATATAACCTCAAAAAACTTTACTCCTTAACATTTCTGTTGGAAATCAGCCCACAATTCAAGTGGGGAGATGAAATTGGACTAAAATATATTGTTAAGACTGGGCTTAAAATAAACTCTAGTGGGATTTACATTTCTTGAATCACTTTTTTTTTTTTTGCCAGTCCTGGGCTTGAGCTCAGGGCCTGAGCACTGTCCTTGGACTTTCTCAAGGCTAGGGCTCTACCACTTGAGCCTCAGCACCACTTCCAGCTTTTTCCTATGTATGTGGTACCGAGGAATCGAACCCGGGTCTTCATGCATGCTAGGCAAGCACTTTAACCATTAGGCCAAACTCCCGGCCCCTTGAATCACTCTTAGATTATAACATCTTCTACCTGTAATTAAATGTTCCTCTCACTCTTCTGATACTTTGAGCCTAAAACTTCATAGCTCCTATGAGATAAGGTCAGGTACCAAAATATTTTTCAAATAACTACAATCAAACAACATAATTCAGAATAAAAAAGGAAATATATAGTACTCTGGAGCCTGAGATCTGAGGATGGTGGTTCAAAGCCAGCTTGAGCACTAAAGGATATGAGACTCTTATCTCTAATTACTCACTAGAAAACAGGAAGTGGGGCTATGGCTCAAGGGTAGGGTGGTAGCCTTGAGCTGAAAAGCTCAGGGACAGCACCCAGGTCCAGACTTCAATCCCCATGACCCACAATAAAAGGAAATACATTTAAGGGTAAAAATAATTGTCACTTAAAACCCACATCATAAAGTCCTGTTATTGTAAATTTATTGCAAACCAAACACAGACCATTACTTAATAAAATAAATCTGGGCTTCTTCCTATGAAACATTATAAGCCAAAGAAGAAAGGTCTGTTAGCCATACTCAGGTTAGAAGGTCAAGACTTTGCATTATTACAACCATGAAACAGCAAGAAAATAAATAATTGTAGACACATACATGCACATATAGACATAGAGATAAATATTAGATGCTAGAATTATACATATATGCACATTTAAGTATATGCATATATATAAACAACTAAATTACTATCCTCAAGACAGGAGTAAGTTTACTTACAAAAGTTCTCTAAATATATTAGCTATGATTTTTCTTTACACTCTGTGCTTGAATATCACCTAATTACTTGGAATATGTTTTGAGGCTTTCACATACAAACCAAAAAATCAATACTCTACACTTTTACGACTTTGAAAGTGTCAAGAGTCTAAGAAAAATTTCTTTTTGAAAGTCAGGTCAGACATTCGAATCCAACACACTGTCTCTTACACTAGATGTCACTGCACAACCTGAAATTTTAGCTGTAATTTGATCTACTGTTTTACTAGCCCTATAAGCAAGGAAGGCACAAGGCACAAAATAACTTCCACATCTAGTTCGCAAACAGCAGACCATCACTGCTAATTATATCGATACAAGTGAAATATTTTTGGAACTCAAAAATTTCTGCACATGAAACTATACAACAATATATACTATATAATACAACAATACATAGTTATATAGTATGTATTGAATATAAAACATATTATATTATACATATTAAATATAATACATATTATGTATTACAATATATGCACATTATATATTACAATAAATTCTTTTCTCATTCTCATATCAGCTAGAAATGTCTTTACTTAATGAGTAATTGTTCCTATTCTAAAAGATAGGGGTGATATAAAGTAAAAATGAACTAATGAATAATCTATTTCAAATTCAATATAGTTCCTGAGTGTACAGTGTGTGTTAAGCAACAGTAGACACCAGAAGACATAAATAAGAATAGAGCTGTGGTAATATGGTGGAAGGTGAGAATCCTCCCAGGAGGAGGTCATCAGCCTCAAAAGAAATGGAGCTAATCTTCCTTGAACAACTAATATATATCCAAGATATTTTATAATCTGAGCTCCCCCAAGTTACAGGGACATTTGCAATGTTTATCAAGTATGCTCAGAGTTCTATGAAAACAATCTGGTTGACCAGCTGAGAAGAAATCCACAGTTAAACTTTTGACCATTTAAGTAACTGACAAGCACATTTTAAGTTACAGGATTTCTCCATAAATGTAGATTGTAACTTTCTAAAATAAGGGATGTTATCTTTAAGAATAGCAGGATCCCATTAAACAGAGGTAGACTTAGCATTTACCATTCCCAAAATGTATTTTAGAGATGCAAAAAAGTTCATGATCTTATTTTATGCAATTATTAAAAATTTTCAAAACCCAAGGCTTTATAATGTACATATATTTTTAGTTTATTTTTCCTTTTCATAAATAGTTTTGCAGTAAAATTAAAGAAACATTTTATGTAGTACAAGATGAAACTTGCACCAACTACTAAAAATGAAGCAAAAATAAAAAAGAAATTTGATGTTCCTAATACAGCTCAACCTATGCTCCCAGATTTCCTGAGGATTGTGAACTAATTTATTTTTGTCATTTAGTATTCTTAAGAAAATATTTAAGTGCCACTTCAAAAAAAGAAAAAAATTTAAAAAGTATTCTCTTAGGAGAACCTAGGATTTTGGTGAAATATATATATAACTATATAGATATTTACAGATATATATGCATTTCAAGACAGTGATGGAAATGGCATATTGCTATAGTCTACTAATGAGATTCAGGAAACTCAAGCCCTAAAATTGTAATAGGTTAATTCCCTATGTGTATGTTTCCCAATAAAATTATGAACAAAATGTATTACAGATTTTGTGTTTATTCAGAGGGACCTAAAATGTATACAATTATTTAAATTGAAATATGTATAATTAATTTAAATTGGTCAGGGAAGAAATTTATTTAGTGCATGTATCCTGACTTATATATGGTTATTGGCAAAAGGATAAATGTAACCATTGGTAGAACAGTGTCCAGAATGAGATTCAAAAATATTTGGCCAATTGATTTTTCACTTTAAGTCGCTTAGACTATTTTCCCCCGTGGCTGTGTACTCTATTTCACTGTAATTTTCCCTTCCCTTTTTGTTTAAATGTTGTGAAACTTCATAGAACAAAGTTTCATCACTGACCATTTGTTTATTTTTGAATGTATACAACTGCCTTATGAACACAAATGTTATAATAGTGTGATTTAATATCATTAAGATTTTGATAACAATTGCAATAACTTGTAAAGAAACATAATCTTGGGTATTTTTCTTCTCAACCATGAATATGAATGAGACAGTCTCTAATTTTCTTCTCCTTCCCTTCCCTCCCCTCCTCTCCTCTTTCTTCGTTTTCCTCTTCTTTTCTTTGTTTCTTTCTTTGTTTCTTTCTTTGTTTCTTTCTTTCATCTTTCTCTGTGTGTGTGTGTGTGTGTGTGTGTGTGTGTGTGTGTGTGTGTGTGTGTGTGGTACTAGGTGCTGGACTCATGGTTCAGCAATCCCTATACTCTTTTGTCACGCCTCCATATCTCCTGAAGCTGTAGCTTGTTTTGTTTTGTTTTGTTTGTTTTTTCCAGATTGGGCCTTGTACTTTTGTCCTGCCTGTATTGGCTCCACAGCTTTTTACCTCTACTTTGAAAGTAGCTAAATTCTAGGGTCACCACATGTACATCTCTCTTTCTTCTAGTGTACTTTCAGGTAACTTTCTAAAATCTTGTATTCCTTTCTCACAATTTACAGAGACATTGAGTTATTCTTGTGTATTTTTAAGGTTGTTATTTCAAAGGAATTGCTGCTCTTTGAAAAATTATTAAACATTTCCATTGAATCCAGCTCATAAATAATAATTGTTAAAAAGATAAAAATAGTTTCATATTTTTCTGTACATATGTTTTCACTGTGAAGTGTTCAAAACTTGAAGTTTTCTTTTGTTTGGCTTGATTTTTTGGTTCTGATAATTTCATGAAAATACAATTTATCTAATGTCGTTAGAAATGATCTATAGATTGCTATCTCAATAGACACACTCATCATATGGAATGCACAAATTAATTTCATGATCTAGAACACTTCCTCACCTAGACCAAATAGCCAACTGTGGAGCGTGTTTTCCTGCTGTGGCTGAGAATTGCTGGATGCAACATTGTTGAAGCTTCCTGTTTTGAGCTACACATCCAAACCATGCATGATTTTATCATTCACCAGCTATGAAACACCATTATCACACAATTTCCTTACTCTTGAGTATCTTATCAGAAGAATAAAGTATGCTATGAATCTTCTATACACACCTGACCTCACCTAACTTGTGTTTGAAATCCCTCAGAAGGTCTTGATTTTACTCTGACCAATATTAATTAATAAAGTGTGGAAATCAGCAATCGTACCTTTAAGTTGTAAAGCTAATGACACTTCCCACAACCAAGTAAAATTAGTTAAATGGAAAGCGAACAAATATATTCTACCATCTAATTGTCTCTTCTTTTTCTCAAAAATGTATGAGCACCATACAGACAACCTTTGTGTTTACTTAGAAATTAACCAGTTCCCAAGAGGAATGGGAATTTTGTGCTACAATAGCCAAATTATATACGCTGGGCAATTTAAAGTACAGAAATTTATTTCTCATATTAGTGTCTGGGAAATCTGAAATCAAGACAGCACTATCTGATAAGAGATTCATTTTTTTTTTAATTTTCAAATGAAGATAGATGGGCAATAAGGTACCAACTCCAGGCTGAGGATGAAGTTCAGTGGTAGAGCACTTGCCTACCAAGCATGAGGCCCTGGTTTTGAGCCACTACATATTTCCTCTCCTCCTCCCCTCCCCCTCCTCCTGCTCGTTCTCCTTCTCCTCCTCTTCATCTTCATCTTCATCTTTGTCTTCTTTGTCTTTTCTTCTTTTGATTATTATTATTAGCCCCTTTACAAAATACCGAATCCCATTCAGAAAGGATTAAGGGATAATGTTCAAAGGTAATATTGTCACACTTTCCCTCTAATCACCTTACAATGTCCATCATTCTCACATATGTACACACTAGAAGTACTTGAATTTTGGAGGGAATACATTCATCCCCAGAAGGTTTAGTTTTTTCCATTAGCACTATAGTCTTCTACTATTGGAAATGGCATTGAAAGCACTACAGATGCATCCTGCAGAATTTGGATGAATTTCAACAGTTCCTTTATGTGAGTTCCACAGAGTTTAAATTCAAGGCAAGCTATCCACCGGTGGTGGTATAGATTGTAGTGAGATCACCAGATGGATTCAGGATCCACTCAGACATGATTTGCTGGGTAGGTCATGGAGTTGGTTGATGACCATCAAAATGAAGGTTGGTCACCCAGCAGTTTAAAAAAATAATTGTGCAGCACCACAAAAGTTCTACTTGGTGAAATTTATCATAACTCTAGTTGGCTGAGAAACAAATAGTGCCTACAAGGATGTCTTGAAAAAAAGGGTGCAGTCACTGTTTAGTGTGTATGAACCTGACACAAAGTAAGCAGAGTCAGAGGATAAGGAGAAGAGTCAGCACAGAAAAATAACTGAGATCTTCCAGAGGGATATTGCTCCTGTGTTCATGTTGCTATATAGAGGATACCTTGTATCTGAAATATGTCCTATAAAGCAGAAGCAACTCAAAACAGATGTTCGTGTTCTGAGTGCTGTCTTCAGTAAATTACAAAATAAGTTCTAAAACTAAGGAGTTACTTCCTCAGGCTACCTGGCATGACTTATTTTACATTTATGGTACTAGCTTTTATCCTCTTCCCAGAGGCTTTCCTTTCCTTAATAGCCCTTAGGTGTCTGCTGTCTGCAGAGAATCAAACTAAAGTACATACCTGGCCTTTTTTTTTTTTTGTCTGCTGCTCAAAGCCTTACAATGTCTCCCCATGGCTTTCAAGTGGAAATCCAATTCTGGTAAGGTGATGTTAAAAGCTCTCTATGATATGCCCTCTGCAAACTCTTTAATTATTCCTCAGTTTGTAATAGTGAATGCTCTCAAAATACAGAAGAATTTGCAGCTACAAAATGTCAACTACATATTCTCCTGGTCCATTTGGTGTGTTTCACTCACTACTTCCTCTCCTTTCAGGTTTCAAGATTTCATGTGTGGTGTCCTCAT
Organism: Megascapheus bottae; assembly: GCF_031878675.1. Classification (NCBI taxonomy): domain Eukaryota; kingdom Metazoa; phylum Chordata; class Mammalia; order Rodentia; family Geomyidae; genus Megascapheus; species Megascapheus bottae. Next base: position 25,634,336 of record NC_143520.1, read on the forward strand.
GATGTCCCAGTGTGGGTTCCATGCTCTTTGTATATTTTCCAGAATGCTTACCATAGGCTACCTTTATTCCCAAGGCTGTTTTAGACCCATACTCCTAGCTAATCTTATGCATATAAGATGCTTCATAACTATTTCCAGAATACATCAATTGTTATGAAATTCCTGGAGGGGGGAAATGGCTGAAAGATAAATGAAGTGAACATTGATTTTGGGAGTCACTTATCCAGTAACCCATTGACCTGCAATTACATGGATGTTTAATATCCTCCAACTGCAGAATCTCAGATGTGCACACTGTAAATGCTGAATCACTGCTGCCACAGCCACCAGTGTATAAATACAGTGGAACTGCGCCAGGAGTTTGGCCTAGTGGTAAGAGTACTTGCCTAGCATGCATGAAGACCCAGGTTTGATTCCACGGTACCACATACATAGAAAAAGCCAGAAATGGTGCTGTGGCTCAAGTATTAAAGCTCTAGCCTTGAGAAAACCCAAGTACAGTGCTCAAGCCCTGAGTGCAAGCCCCGGTAGAACTATCACTCCTGCTTGTCATCAGGAAACAGGTCATCTTCAGTGGTCCCTTGTGTCTACCAATTGGAGGGACATGTCAATCTTCATGAATTCAAGTATAAAAGTCTAAATCAAACTCATGATTGTAGAGATTTCCTTTTTTATTCTGTTTCCCAAATAATTTATCCTTCATATGTATATAAATCATCAGAACAAAATAGCACAAACTTGCCCTATGCAAATAGAAATTATAATCCTGCCTTAGATGAATTGAACTGAAGCTGAGAAATCAGAAAATGTGTATCTTTTCCACCTCACGTAAGCCATCTGCTTCTCTTGGTGGTTGGGATGGTATGACTCCTGTTACTTTAATGTAGGAAGGGACACAGCAGTAGCACAAAAGGCTCTAAGCAGCCTGGTGACTTCTTGGCTTGAAAATCTAAATCACACAGACTTTAAAGAGTGGGTAGAAAATCAAAGGGAAATAATGACCAAAATAGTCTTTGGAGGCAAAAATCATCCCTGCAGCAATTCTGAAAACAGTGTGTCATAAGTCTGACCTTCTTTCATTTCGAAAACTCAGCATGTTCAGTTGTCAGGAGGTTTCCATTGAGCTAGGAGTGAATTATTATAAACTTTTCTTGACCCCTTGAGAAGGTATCCACACAGTGGAGCTTACTACATTATTCCATGTATGAAATCTATTTAAAGAAAGTTGTAACTCATCCACACGGTACAAGGATAATTACAGACCTCTCTCAACAAAACGAGTCAACTATCACCAAAATCATGGGTAAGACATCTAGGGTGGCTTTTAAATAAAAGAAGAACAAGCTGGCACTTGGTTTAACTTTTGTTCCCCCCTGCCCACTGGCTGTTTTTCCTTTAAACTACTGGTAACACAAAATAACGTTGAGTATCAAAAAGAATAACTACAAAGCCCCAAAGATAAATTAGATCCATTGCCACATTTTAGAAATGGAAAGTTTCAAAATTTCGTTGAAATGGAAGGTTACATGTTTTCTATAATAAAGAGGAATGTTCCTAAGATGGCCCATTTTGTGTCCTAAATTCTGAAAATTTGTCAGTATTGTTATTTACCTATACATATACCATTGTTTAAGGCAAAGTTTAACTTACATATTTATCTTTCAAGAACATATATTCTGGGTAGTTCATTTTGTTCAATGTAAAGCAATGAAGTTGTAAAAGATGGTTTTAAGTTATAATTAATGATGGGATCACAGGCACAAGCCAACACAGCCAGCTGATTTTAATGACCTCTGCATGTTGATGTGCTTCAGGAAACACTCCATTATGTATTCTTTTTCATTGTTGTTACCTGGTACATATTGTCCTACAATTCACATAGTAGTTCAATCCTTTCAAAATCCTGTAAAATACTGGGCCTATTTCATGGATAAGTAGATGAGATTTCACTTGTATAGTGAATGCATTTAACATCCATTCACTGAGTAGCAAAAATATCAATATTCACTGCTTTACATATTTTTTCTGACCATCTAAGGATGTCACTCTCTGAAGTCACACATCTCTGAAATAACATTTTTCAAAATCTGGGAATGCTCTTTAATTTTTTTTAAGTTAACATGCATTATTTATTTATTTGCCAGTCCTAGGCCTTAAATTCAGGGCTTGATCGGTGTCCTTGGGCTTTCTGAAGGCTAGAGCTCTCCCACTTGAGCCACTTGCAGCTTTTTTTTTATGTATATGGTACCAATGAATCAAACTTGGGTCTTTGTGCATGCTAGGCAAGACTCTTCCACTAAGCCAAACTCCCGGCCTCTCTTTAATGTTTTGATTTTCTTCTGTTGTTACTCCTCATGGTTGTAAAAGTGACTTCCTCCTCTCCTCACTTCCTCCTCCTCTTCCTCCTCCTTTTCCTCCTTCTCCTCTTCCTTCACTTTCTCTTCCTCAGAGAGGGTGATATTAATATATTAAGAACAAAAAGCACTACAACTGTGATAGAAATAGCAAGGGTCAGTCTAAGGTAAAACACATGACCTTAGTTGTCGGCCTCTCAGAATATCCATTTTGGTTATCCACATTGCTTATTTCTAGATTTCTTGTGTGTCTGACAGAATGAACCTTTATGACTGATTTCTACACAGGAGCTCTTTTTATGCTACTTATTTTATGAAATATAATGTAATGTATATAATTTTAGAAAGCATGCTTGCTTGAAAGTAATAAGTATCTTTGCAGTGTCTGTTATTCTAAAATGTATATTACATATTTTCATAGTAGAACCAAAGACAGAATCATGGGAAAGAGTTTGGGAACAAAAGCATCTGGTCCTACATCAAAGCTATTCCAACAATAGATTACAGCTATATTAACATTGTGCAACTTAAATGTATTTCCTAGAAATAATAAGCAAGAGTTGGGTAACAAAGATATTGTAAAATACTAAAAATATAACTCTTAAAAATCAAACTTAAGGGCTGGGAGTTTGGCTTAGTGGTAGAGTGCTTTGCCTAGCATGCATGAAGACCCAGGTTCGATTCCTCAGTACCACATACATCGAAAAAAGCCAGAAGTGGTGCTGAGGCTCAAGTGGTAGAGCTCTAGCCTTGAGAAAGTCCAAAGACAGTGCTCAGGCCCTGAGCTCAAGCCCAGGACTGGCACCAAAAAAAAAAATCAAACTTAATTACTTCAGTGTCCAAGATGTTACTGTTAGTAGTGAGTCTTACTCGTTATCAAGACCTTTTTGTTAAAATGAAATGTACACATACCAAATCAGTGTCTATTTTTCTATAAACTAAATTTTCTTACTTCTTTCTTTCTTCCTTGAATCTTCCTTCCTTCCTTCCTTTTTGTCAGTCATGGGGCTTGAACTCTGGGCCTGAGTGCTTTGATTGAGCTCTAATATCTGATCAAAAGTTGATTTTTGACAGGTTTTTTTTTTGCCAGTCCTGGGCTTGAGCTCAGGGCCTGAGAACTATCCTTGGACTTTCTCAAGGCTAGAGCTCCACCATCTGAGCCTCAGCACCACTTCTGGCTTTTTTCTATGTATGTGGTACCGAGGAATTGAACCCGGGTCTTTGTGCATACTAGGCAAGCACTCTACCAGTAGGCCAAACTCCCAGCCCTTTTATTTGACATTTATTAAATAAGTGAAAAACACAAGCAAAACTAAGAGAAACCTCTTTACCTAAAATGCAAAATGCAAGCATAAGGGAAAAGGTTTTGTAGAGAAGTTCTGAAAAAGATAAAGATGGCACTAAGTCCATTAAAAAGTAAGTGAACAATATAAATTCTGAACTATTCAATTCACCATTAATTTTCACTTATAAACTTATAAACAAGATATTTTATGGCAGAAAAAATCAGCTGGTGAAGATAAGGAAAACAAAACTAGCAGATGGGGAGTGTCTAATATCTTGATTTGAGAGTATTATGTCTAGTCAACCTGAAAGGCAAGAAACAAAGGCAGATCCATCTGTCTTCTTCTGAGAGTGCTTTCCCCAGATCTGAAGGTTTGACTAAACATAGGAATCCACTGAACTCCAGGAGTTAACATAAGCTTCTGACTAAAACAATAATACAGCTAGTAGCAATAAATAAAGCCTCAAATTCTGATGATTCAGCTAACATAATGGCATCTTCTTTTTCTTGGTATCTCAAGTCCTGCCAAATCTCCCCTTATAAACATACTGTAAAATAACTGTATTGGTCTCATAAAACTAGGGCCTCCTCCTTCCATGTTCAAACTCACCCTCCTTCCATCCACTGAGCCCTCAATCCCCTGCATGTTTCCATCCTCCACAAGTCCGACTCTGTTCTGTGTCTGCTTCTGACTTTTATTATTTGCTTGTGTCATTCATTTTAGTAGGCCTTTATATCAGTTTCATTTCATGTGGCAATTCTGGTATGTGTGTTAATTTTTTTCATATCACTAATGTTGACAACCTATATAGCAACACTGACACATCTTTGCCAATGAATTAATAAGGACACTGTACAAAGAGGAAAGTGTTGGAGGTGAGGCATTTTTTTCAGAACTGGCTACATCATCGCAAGCTACAGCCCTACATGCACTGAATTGAGGGCGAAGCCCAGAGCCTGAATTCTCAGGGATTTAATTATCACAAGGCATTAATAATTGTTTAGTTGGGTAGCCATTATTGACGCTGATATGCACACTGTTTTTGCTTGTTTGTTTGTTGGTACTGGGGATGGAACCCAGGAGGCAAGCACTTTGCCACTGAGCTACATCCCAGCCCCTTGATAGGCATATTCTCTGATGTAAAGGCAATTTCTTGAATGTTTTGGTAGTCATGAAGTAGTGCAGAGACATCCTTGGAGAAAGGATTCAACAGACAAGCAGTGGAATTAAAGAGTTGGAATTAAAGAGTAATACAGCTACAGGATGCTAGTGAAAACAGTAAATGTAGGGTATGGAAAGTTTGGCCTGGAATTCAACTCGTCCGTTTTTCATCTAGTAGAGATCAAAGAAAAAGAAGACAGGAAGAGAGAGAGAGAGAGAGAGAGAGAGAGAGAGAGAGAGAGAGAGAGAGAGAGAGAGAGAGAGAGAGAGAGAGAGAGAGAGAGAGAGAGCGCAAGAGAGAGAGAGAGAGAGAGAGAGAGAGAGAGAGAGAGAGAGAGAGAGAGAGAGAGAGAGAGAGAGGGAGGGAGGGAGGGAGGGAGGGAGGGAGGGAGGGAGGGAGAGAGAGAGAGAGAGAGAGAGAACAACAAATAACAGAACTATTCTTCTGGAGCTTAATAAAACTAACCGATGGTTTTGTAAATGCAAAGCTGCCCCAGAATGAAGAGCAAAGCCACAGCGGGCTAAGGGCTAAGGTCTCGTGGGGTTGGGGGCACAGACATCTGCAGTAGGGTTCACGACGACTGCAGGTGAGGTGCCCTGCGAGGGTTTCCCCGCAGCTGGCACGCGGTCCTGCGGATGGACACTGACGAGCTATTCCCTTATACAACACACCATCTGCCAATAAAGACCACGCTAGAGGCTATCCCAAAACTCCACTGCAAATAAATTACAAGCAAGTGGTCACTCCGTCCAATGCCGTTACCAGAGGGGTGACCTTGTGTCTGGCAACCACCACCACAGAAAGGCAGGAGATTATCGTTTTAATTTCCTTTTCCTTAGCCTCAAAACTCACTGTGGAACCTGCCTGGCTCAGTGTGCCAATCACCTTTGCCCCGTCAGAGTGTGGATGGAGCTTTTTTTTTCTTTTGTTCTTTCTCCTTCTCTTCCCCTCCTATTACCGCCCCTCCCAACTCATTCCACCCCTCACTCCACTAAGAGGCCTGGGGGCACAGGCGTCAGGGCCCATGCATTTTCCAGAGCCATCTGGCACCTGAGATTCATCCTCAATCAGCCAGAGGTGAGAGGGACAGCAGCAAAGACACCCACACACCCCCAACCGCCCGCCCTCCAGCCAGAGCTGGTGTGACCAGTTCTTCGTAAACTTTCTGCCGTCTGCATCCTCCTCATTCCGCAGATTCTTTGCTCACTGATGCGATCAGGACTACACTGGGACCTGGTCTGGCCTTTTAGGTTTGCAATGGTGGCACAGCTAGAAGAGATTTCTCCCGCTGGCCTTTTCTCCACCGCCTGAAGGCCGCGGGCGCAGGGTGGCGCGGCGGCCGGCAGGGGTCGCTGTGCGCTCGCGGCAGGCGCGGGGCAGCCCGCACCTCCCACGGCCGGGCTGGCCCAACCCCGCCAAGTTCCAACAGCCCCCAGCGCAGCCAGCAAGCAAGCGAGCGAGCGAGCGAGCGCCCGGACCAGCCAGCGCCTCCCGGGCCGCCGCGCGCCGCGCACACCAGCCGGGCTGTGAGGGCAAGGCGCTGGAGAGGCTTTTCCGGGAAACTCTTAGCGTCTCCGGACACTTTGGAAAGAAGAGCTCGAGGAACCCCACGCGTGCAAGTGTTTGGGAGAGGGAGCGCAACGCCCCAGCAGCACCTGTTCCTCCGCCAGGCCGCCCTCCCCACGCCGCTCGGACCCGCGCCTCCCGCCTGCCCGTGCGGCTTGTCCGCTCCCACCATGAATCCCGCGCTGGGCAACCAGACCGACGTGGCGGGCCTGTTCCTGGCCAACAGCAGCGAGGCGCTGGAGCGCGCGGTGCGCTGCTGCACCCAGGCGTCGGTGGTGACGGACGACGGCTTCGCCGAGGGCGGCCCGGACGAGCGCAGCCTGTACATCATGCGGGTGGTGCAGATCGCCGTCATGTGCGTGCTCTCGCTCACCGTGGTCTTCGGCATCTTCTTCCTCGGCTGCAATCTGCTCATCAAGTCCGAAGGCATGATCAACTTCCTGGTGAAGGACCGGAGACCGTCCAAAGAGGTGGAGGCGGTGGTCGTGGGGCCCTACTGACCGGTTCTCCGGCCCCCGAGAGGCTGGGACCCGGGGGGAGGGTGGCCCCAAGCCTCTCTCCCTCACCCCACCCCACTCCCCGCCTCAGCCCTCACTGCGCCCTCGCCATCCAAGATTCAGCGAAGCAGACCTGTCGGAGTCAATTGTTTCTCTCGACTTCTGCTTTCCCATCGAGGTACAGGCCACCCCTTTCTCGTGCCAGGCTGTCAGAAGGGAGAGAGCGCCCTGAACTCCGCAGCAAGTGGCAGAGAGGGGGGCGAGAGGGGCGCGCAGAACTTTGGAAGCTGGCGTGGGATACCGGGGACCCCCGGCCGAAGGCCCCTTCTGCACCCGCAGGTGGGCCAGGCACTGGGGCAGCTGCAGAGGGCGGGCAGGACAAAGATCCTTGAAAAAGTGACCTGTTTATATGCCACACTACACTTTTTTTTTCCTTGGGGCGGGGGGAGACACACGAATCCATGGTCGGTGGATTTACACCCAATACTCCCCTCACTCCCCCCAGTCCTGGTGGGGACAGTGGATACCTTTGATGGATTGTTTGTAACGCTGTGGTTTTAAGGGATGTTGTGTTGGTTTGCTTGAATGCAATATTTGGTCCGTCCTTCAGTGGCCTGTTTGCCTGCTTGGGGTGGGGGGGGGTGGGATTAGAGTTTTGTGGTCCTGGGAGAAAGGGATGGGGGGAGGGGAGGGGAAGCCTGCGAATGTGAATGGGTTTCTTTTTGTGCATTTCTTCCTCGGTCTTTTAGGGAGTTAGAGGGTCTGGGACCAAGGACCCAACATAGAATTCTGTAGCTCGTGAATGCACGATTTACACCACAAAAGTGCTCTTGATATATGTGACACCGTTTGGAGTTTTTTTCTTCTTATTTAACGTTTCTTTAATAAATGCAACATTGAAATGTTTTGTTCCTGGCTTTCTGGTAGTCATTCCATCATTTCCACCCTCCTGGCCGAGGGGAATGGGCAGCGGCGGAGGAGTCTGGAGATCTGAGATTCAGCTCCTACACCCGAAGAGGGCGGGGGTGGGGCGGGGGGAGTGTGAGCCATAGCCAAACCCCTGGCACAGAAGCCAGGTAGGCTAGCAGGCTGGAGGCCCCAGGGAAAGTGACACTTCCGCACCAGGCTCTGGTGGGAACATAGGGTTACATGGCTAAAGGAAGGAAGAGGTGATTTGGTTAGTCTTTAGGAAGGCTAATCTCCCCTGGCCAACGTCAGCAAGATCGCTTGGGGATACTATGTCAGAAAAAGGAAATTATAGAATGAGAGGAAAAGTAACTACCAAAGTACATAATGAGTTTAATACACCCTGGGGGTAAACCACTGTTATTAACACATGAGATGCGATGTCTTGTCTTATTACCTTTTGTAGTGAACAGAAGAGATTAAAAGAGAGCTTCTAAGAGAAAATAAATGTTTGAAATGAAAATTAGCCTGACTTGATCATTTACAATGTAGACATGTATTGAGCCATCAGATTGTAAGGAGTGAGTCAAGTGTTGCAGTCAGAATTAGGAAGGTTTCTCTGGAATAAATACAATGATGGAAGGCATGTTTAGGGCTCACAAGAGGAACTGGATAGGAAAGAAGAGCCTAGAAGATAGTGTCTGCAATACAATTGCTTCAAATTTAAACTTGAATGGTTTTAATATCCTGGGTCAGATTCTAAATATCTTCAAAAATATAAAGGATTCACTTGGATATTATAACCATAAAAATTTCAAAGACCTTATGATAGCTGCAATCAAGACCAACTAAATAACAATAAAATGGCTCCACAACAAAGAAGCATCACATTGTCAATAACGTAAAAGAACTGAGGTCAAAGGTTTTGTATACCTTAACACCCTGCCTATCCTAAGTGTCCATTTCACTCTCAAACTTAGGGTCATTTGTTGATGGTTGATGCTGTCAAACTGGGGAAAAAAATAGAACTTGGAAATCTTGCCTGTTCCTGCCTTTCCAATGGGTAAAGCTTTTCTTACTTGATTTCACATGTGGGGAGGGAGTAGGGTTAGCAGATAGTCAATAAATAATGTGAGTCATGAAAGACATTACTTGAACTAATGTGTGGAAGAAAAAAAAATGAGACATCTTATTTCCTAGACCATTTGTGTGCAATGGAGGATTTAAGTCTGTTGCCTTCATGTTTAGAGAAAAACGAAACAGGAATGCGTTCTCCCTGAGATAAACTAGACACTGTAGATATAACTCAGGTGTTTGTGGTTGACACATCCACAGAGGGTCCTGTGCCATGCAGTTATTAATCCATCAGTGAATTCATTGCCCAGATGAAAATTTACTTGGACTAAAAACAAATCAAGAGTTTATAAAAATCTTGCTTTTGTACACTATTCTATGCAAAATCCAGATTTATAGCCAACTTCAGGTATAGAGAGAAGGGAATCTGCCAGGTGAGTCAAATTGTACAGAAAAGATTTTCATTAAGAGTAAAATTCCTATAATTTGGTAAAGGAGTTCTCCTAACACTGGAGACTCCACTCTCTCCTTTATCTCCATCCTCTTATTATTTGTTCTTCCCTGCATCTTAAAAACAAAATTTATCATTTCTTCTCATCTCACCTACCTACTTATTCTCCGATCTCTAGAAATTATGAGGCAGAGTAATACTTGCAAAATTTTTTCTTCAAGTAGAAAAGCTCTATGAACAGGGCACTGTCACCTGTGATGTTTGCATTATAGGGTAATGCACACAGTCTGAAAAGCACATAGCCCATGGGGATTAACTCCTGCCAACAACCCTTCTCTGCAGCCCTCAGATCCATTTGTTACTTAGAGAAATGCCAAGTGGCTCTGCTGTTTATGGATGAGGCCAGAAGCTTTTTACACTCCCCGTTCCCTGGTGGCCACCCAGCAACCCCTTTCCTAGGCCCCACACCACTCACTTTCCTACTCTGCCAGTGACTATCTCATTTCTAACAAATACATCAAATGAATGCTTCTAAATCTGCCCAGGGTTTATGACATGTCAGACATTTCCTACAAACATACAGCAAGGAAAATAGGTTTTGAAAGCCACTCTGTTTCATCTGAAAATCAAACCAGGTAAATACAGACAGGCATGTTTTATGATTCCACACACTTAGGCTCACCATGTGGTGAGTAATTAGCTGGAGGCACTGGGGGTGGTGTGAGGGGGGAGAAGAGAGACAGAGCACAATTAGAGACATTCCTGGGCCAGAGACCCAATACTTCTTAAAGCTTTTCTGGAAATACAGAATCCTTAGGAAGAAGTTTTCAGGAGACAGGGCTGACAGATTAGTAGGATCTCCAGCTGGATATACTGCCTTGGACACATCTTAGCCTAACTGGGCAACCTCATGTTAGTAGTTTAACCAGTCATTGACACACTTTGTTTTTCCTGAGATTATTGATTGGAGTTTCCCTATTTTTGAATAGGGAGATACTTGATTCCATCAAGTATCAAATCACACTAGCTCCTGAGAAATGGTGTGTGATTTCTGATTTTGAAGCTACCTGGCTTCCCTCTAGATCCCAAATCAATTCTGCTCCTGTGTCTCCTTTGATTACTGTGAGTGAGGAAGGGAAAAGTATGTTAGATAGGAAAGACTTGGATTTTGCTTTCTAAACATCTGGATAGTCTTATCCTTAAGTAAGAAAAGTTATAAAAGTATATTTGAATTCTACAATTCTACTGAACCTTCTTCAAATGTTCTCTTGTTTCCTAACAGGTTTCTCTTCATTATGTATCTTAAAATGCATCCAATCTGGGGTTTGATACACTTGGGCTGCACTTGCCATGCAGCTGCTCTGCCCACACCAGCTACTCTCTCAGTCGCTGTTTTGGCATTGGTTATCTTTGCTAGGGTCTCACTTTATACCTTGGTCTTTGACCCTTTTGTTATGCTTACCTTTGTTGTTGGGATGACAGGCAAATGCCACTGCACCCAAGCATTCATTGAGATGGAGTATCATGAAGTTTTATTCCCAGGCCAGGATCAAACGATGATTCCCTCATCTCTGCCTTCTAGGTAGCTCAGGTTATAGAACTGAGATACCGCATGCAGCTCCAATCTTGATATATATATTTTTTTTTTCTTCAGAAAAGTCAAGAAGTCAAGTTCTTTTCCACTCAGGATATATTATTTGAAATAATTGAGGCAAAATTTCAGACACCTTACCAGGCCTTGGCATGACCACATGCCATCTAACCAGTGTCCTAAATATTCCAGATTTCTCTGTTCTCACTGCCTAATAGCAGTAAAGATCAAGAGAACTAGAGAGTCAGTGATTCTTTTAGGCTCCCGTGTCAATGAATAGACATGGTTGTTAATAGAGACAATTTAATGATTTGAAGATCAATTGAGAGCCAGTTTTTCTCCCATCAACTATTTTTCCCTTTGAGCTTCTGCAATATCACACAGCAGCTGTTCCTAACATAGTTTAGAGCCTTCCTCGGCCCTGGCTTATTGTACCTGTCATGTGAGGGTTTGCAATGCCAGGAAAGGATTCCAGGGTTCTGTTTGTTTTCTGAGACTCAAACCTAGTTTGAAAGCCCTTTGAAGCAGCAAGTCTGCAGCAATCTCCTAAACAGGAATCAATACATCCTTTATCCACCTGCCAAATCCCACTTAGCACTGGGCATAGTAGCTCAGATGGAGTATGTTTTAACATCAGCTCCAGCAAGTGGTAATTGTTTCCTAATGTCTGAGTTTAAATACTCAGTGATTGTTTTCATATCACTTTCCTGATATTATTTTAAATGCTCAAATCATTTGAAAAATTCAGTTAAAATTTTATAGCATCCTCTGTAACTTCAAAATTGTTGAAGTTAGAGAGTCTAAGAAAAATAAAGTATACAAAACTTTGATTCCTGTATCATTGGCATTGAGCATAATAAAATAGGCTAAATATATATATTGTTCATTTTATTATTTTATTTGAATACTTCCAAGTAGTTCAGAGGCAACTTCTATATGGAGGGTTACAAGGATGACCTCGTATATTTCTGAATTCCTCAGTCACCTTGAAAAGACTGACAGGCTTCTTATCCTGAATTACAATATCCACAAATGGATATATTTTTATTGTAATTAATAGAGGAGTTACATTATATTCAGCAGATAGAGGGTGCATTACTTCACATACATTGATACCTTTTCTCATGTCTTGGTCCCCATTTCCCTCCCCCCTCATCTTGTTTTCCCCCCTTCCCTATCCGATTTCAAATAACCAAATACGCATATATACAATATATCAGATACCAAGTTGAAATACTGTAACACTATGAGATAACCAAGGGAGAGCAAAAGAGATGAGAGATAATATAGTACATTAAGAACAACAATCACTCATTATATGGCTTTTGTTTCAATATCCTCGAGGTCCTTTCATTTATTTGACTATACAAGAATAATCACTAGTTTTATTTCCTATATATTTCCTATCTACATGTAAGGACTCATTTGCTGAACTGTTTTTGAACGGGTAAATGTAAATATAGTACAATCAATACTAAAAAGGTCAAGTGATAGAGAGAAAGCCACCCTTCCCCCCTTCCCGACTCTAAAGCTGATTTCCATTAGTAGTAATATTTCATGAATTCATAAACCAGTCATATGCTGCTTAAGCACTTATGTGTGACTGACACATCACTACTGACTACTGTGAAAAGATACAATGGTTCAAATCCATCTGAACCATAAAACACAGGCACAGGCACATATAATCTACCTACAAAGGTCAGATACTAAAGAAATTGTTTTTATTTACTATTTCTGAAACTTGGAGTGCTATAAATATACACACGATTATGCCATAGCCCACACATTAGCACAGTGTTTTACAGAGTGAAAATGCTGGCGTTTTTCTCATGATTATTTTTGTCTGCATTTGTCTCTTCACCACTTGCTGCTCCATCATGACTGCCTTCCCTCCCCCACACCTAAAGATGTACTTACTGCCCTGAAAGAATAATCGATTTTTATCAGACCAAGACTCCAGATGTCTGATTGCTTTGGGAACAAAAGAATCCCTCTGGGATCCAGAGTGTCCCTTTTGCTTCATTTATTTTCCTATAAATTGAGCAGGATCATGAACTTCACATTCTAAGCAGTATCGATTAAGGCAGTATTGAATAATGCACATATTTACATTCTCTGTCGTTCCTATTCTGTGTAGCCATGAAACCTGTGCATCTTACTACAGACTAAGTGTGGTTACCATACAATCCTGTGTTTTTTAAAAAATTTTGTCATCATGTGTTTGTTTACAAGAGTGCCACAAACATGGAATGTTGTGGGTAAATGGTCCCCAAATGCTCGGTAAGTAAAGAGCCTGTGAAACAATTGGAATCTTACAATACCAATGTTGTCGATCTTCATTTTTTTAACCATTAAAAATGTTTATTGAACAGGTGATGTACAGAGGGGTTATAATAACATAAATCAGGTAATGTATACATTTCTTTTTGAACAGTGTCAAAAAGGAAATTATGAATGCATTCTTTGTTCCTTTATTTCAAACAAATGTTTTTGGTTTTGTGATCCATGTTTCACCACATTAGGGAATCAAAGAAAAAGGGTGTATAAATCACTGGGCACTGTTGGCTCACACCTGTAATCCTGGTTCTTTAGGCGGCTGAGATCGGAGGATTATGGTTCAGAGCCAGCCCAGACAGGAAAGTTCATGAATGAAGTACTCAGATAAAGCTGAAAGTGCAGCTGTGGATCAAATGGCAGAATATTATTTTCATAAAAGACATCCTCATTTAAATTATTTTCTTTTCAGGGGGTTGTATTTTATTGCTAGGGTAATGTATAGAGGGGTTACAGTTACATTCGTCAAGTGCATTACTTCTCAAACCTTGACACCTCTTCTCATGTTTTTTCCCCCTTTTCCCTTTCCCTCTCCCAGTCATCTTGCTTCCCCCTTCCCTTCCCTAGTTCAAATAAACAATGTGTATACAGTATACCAGGTAACAAAGTCAGACACAGTAACCACATGAGATTAACCATAAGTGGGAAAAAAGAGAAGAGAAATAACTTCACATAGTATATTAAGAACAATCACAAAGATAAATCTCTTGTTTCCATAACCTAGAGTTCATTTCAGTTACTCTCATCCTGTATGACCATATGTACATAGGTTTTGAGGTATTGTGATCCTCTGCTAGAAGTATCCTAGATGTGTAATAATTATTATCTCTTTTTTCCTCTTCTTATCCAACACCCTTGCATGCATGTGTGCGCACACACACACACACACACACACACACACACACACACACACACTCATTTACCACAGTTGGAAATAGAGAGGAATAAAATAGAGCTCCAGTTAGGAAAGTCCCACTATGAAATTACAGAGGGCTACGAAACTGGTTCCTAATCTTCAATTTCTAAAATACAAATAAATAACTAAATATATTTTTGTTTTTTAGAAAACTAACTGTCCCTTGACCCATTTGCATCTGTAAACAGTAAAGATGTAGTAACTGCAATGCAGCTATGCATAAATGGATCTTCATTTAAGAATTTTGGAGGAAAATAAACTAAAAACCTTACGTGACAGAAAAGTCAAAAATCTTCACAACTGAAAAAAAATAAGAGGAGACAAAATTGAAGAAGGTGAATGAAAACAAATTCTTTTGAACTTTACAAACAGATTCTGAATTCACAAAATGTTGGTAAGAAAATCTTACATTTAGAGGATTTAATAAAAAATATATTAAATTCTACTCAGCAGAAAAGAGAAGCATTGTAAGAGGAATGTGGACCTTGTTTATCCATTTCTCTTTTCTTCTCTCTGGAAGCTTAGACTAATTATAAACATCCTGTCAGCTAGCTCAATTCTACTTGTTTTACTTTTTAATTTCCAAAGGACAAAGAGCTCTTGCCAGACCTTATATTTATCATCAATAAATATTTATTATTTAGTGTCCATTATAGGCACTAGCTACTAAAAGTTAGACTTTGCCAATAGAGTACAAAGAGTCATGGGATTAAAGGGGCCTTCTGTGGTCTGTCCTGTGTTTCTCTAGATCTCTGTGTCCTTGAAGATCCAACTGTGTAAATGACACTCACTTGCTACTTTCTCCCTCAGGCAGGAAGTACTGTCTAAGATTCACTATAATTAAGAGGCCTTAACTACTCTAACAATTGACTTCTACTTCTTTCATGTCTTCTGGCTGCATAATCACTGCTTGCTTTACTTGGTGCAATTGAACTCAAGATGACATAGATTTGGAAGACCTGAAGAGATAACTCTACATTAATTTTTGTTCTATTTCTCAGCTGAATTTCTTTCACCTTCTTTACCTGTTTTTCATATATATTATTCACCTGTCTATCTATGTGTGAATCCTCTCCACTACATTCCATAGATGGACTTCTGATGTGTGTGTGTGTGTGTGTGTAAATATATATAAAACATATATAATACATGTATTATAGATAGATAGATAGATAGATAGATAGATAGATAGATAGATAGATAGATTCTTGTTTTAACTAGCATTAGCTAGCTCCTAAAATCGTCAAGCCCTAGAATGGGATGTATTAGTTAAGATTTCTTTTAATTCTTAAAAAGGAAAGTGAGTTTTCTAATTTGTTTGACTTATCTTTCCAAGGATCCAGGTCCATCAGGCACAGGAGAAGCTAGTTGTCACACAGACTGTCTAATCCTTTGGAAAGATCTTTCCAAATAATGAGAAAGATAATATGTATGTGGATTCCTACAGGCCCATGCTGACATTTTCTTTGCCTGGGAGACTTTGTGTCACTTAGGGTCCTTGGTTAATTGCTGGACAAACCTCTATGACAGCAGTGGTTGCAAGAAGGGTATATTTGGTCAATTTCAATATCAATCTTTTGGTTATTCTTCTCAAACCACAGACTGAATTCTCACAGTAATAGGGATTCTATTGTCAGAAGAAATAAGAGAGCCACCAAAACTTGCCCAGAGAGAGTACATAATTTCCCAAAGACCTATACAGCTAGCCAGTGGTTAAGCCAATAAAGAAATCTCTATCTCCTGACTTGTAACCTTCCTTTAAGATCCCCCTAGGCTGGTCCCCTAGGCTGGAAAAAAATGAAGGCTTTCATAATTTCTTTCAAGATTATCATATCTGAGTTCTTGTAGCTGCATGTTTCTGGCCAGAGTCCTGAATTTCTGACTCCTACATTGTTACCACCTTGAACCTGATTTGCACCAGGTTGGTCCAGTCATTTGACATCTGTTTTTGCTCATAAGATTTAAAATCATCTTCCCTCCCTGGTTTTGGCAAGTTAAAAAAATGTCTTCAATGTGAGATCATATGTTTTATATCATGAAAGTTTATATCTAGAAAATAATCATTCAAACAAAACTAATAGCAGATCGACTACTAGGCTTTCAGTCTCACCATGGGAAAAATGAACTATTCAGCAATGCTCAAGCTGATTTAACAAACCCATTATGATGGAGCCTCTCTCATGACTTTGCTCACTTGGAAAAGTCACCCTGTTAGGGTGACTTTTATTCCCTTTCTTTGAACTCTGCTTAATTCTAAATTGTCCTTCACCTAAACTCATCTCAATGCAGAGAGTTAGTTTGTCTTTTTTATTTGCACAGAAATGAAACCATCATTCTTTGTTTAACATTTCTAGCTACTTTGCCTGCTCCATGCTTTTGACTAAGGAAATTACCTTCATTACTGCCAATAGCTGCCTTGTAAATATCTTCAATCCATTTGTGACTTGTACTGTTGGTCTTCTTGATTCTTATTCAAAAGTCCTGATGGAGGGTTGAGAGAGGAAATTTGTCAAATGTGAACACTGGAGTTTAGGAGCCTGTTTCTTTAGACAGCTAGCTCATCACCACAGGTAAACTTTTCACTACCTTACATTTCCAGCCATGAAAGCCTGAATCTGAGGACTGGAAGCACAATGCTCTCAGTAGAGAATCGCTGCATTTGTTGCACACATAATGGACCCAAGGCCCATTTGTACAAAGGTAAGAGCACATTTTCCAGTTTAGAGAACATCACCTCCTTTTCTTAGCAGGATGGCCCACCTATATTTTGACACATTCTTTTTTAGAAAATGGTAAAATTAAAAAAACACTGTCACCCACTCCCTCTTGAGCATATGGTTTACTGTGATTAGTTGTTGATTAATTGTACTCAATAGCTTTATTATCCAGTTTCCTCAGGGATGATTTTTTTAAGTTATACTGCTGATTTCTAATGTCCTGTGTCAGTGTTTGGTAACTAGTACTTTTGCACCTTAGCTTTGACCATCATGGCAAAATTCAGTACATAGGTTTAGGGAACCTGATTTTCACTATGGAATCGAAGATCATATTCAACTCCAAGTTACGCAGACATTCCCATGACAAATTAAGGATCTAGGATTTTAAAATATCTTTTCAATGACTAGTATATTTTATTTTAAAATAGTTTTATTATTATCATTAGTTGTACAGCAGAGATGCCATTTAATGAAAGTTTATGAATACAATGCATCTTGTTCAACGTCATTACTTTCAAAATTCTCACCTATCCCTCCCCTCCCCACTCCTTTCCTCACTCTTCTTAATTTAGTTTATATTCTTCATCTGATATATATAAGATGTTTTTTTAGTTTTTTAGTTGAAATTTTCAAGTACTTAGAAAGTTTATAAATGGGAACTAAATTAAATGAAACTATGTTAATTGCTAAAGCAATTTATACTAAATATCTGCTATTGCAACTAAAAAAAGGTATGTAAATCAAGATTACAATGCTGAAAACAAAATTTATCATAGAAAAACATTCTGAATTTTGAGAGAATTTGTTGAATAATTATTTTGGAATTTCTATAACCATCTATTTCCAAAATATGGTGAATCCACATCCATCTTTTAACTGAGACTGTCTCTAATATTGTAATACTGAGGTTAAATTTTTAATGGCTTCTTTAGATTTGGCAAATGTATTGTAATTCTCCACCATTTGACAAAGCAAACAAAGCCTTCACTATCCATTGAAGGAAAATCTATTGAAAGGCAGATCCGCGGCTATTTGATGCTGGCTTTCATTTCAGGCTTAAAGTGCTGTATAGAAAAAAAAGAAAAATGTTAACAATAATTTTTTACATAAAATATTTTCAATTTATGGTTTCTTCAATACAGAAAGAGTGTGTAGACATTGAAAGAATAAAGCAAAACATGTTTTATGGTTGTCAAGGGCATTGCTTTCCTAAGGTCAGGGCTATGTGGTATGTTTCAGTCTCTTAAAAGCTGAGTGAAGTTAGACATTTTTAATCTTTTTTTCTTCTCCCTCCCCCCTCTCTTTCTCTTTCTTTCTTGCTTAACTGGGGCTTGAACATAGGGCTTTACCCTCTCATTCAGCTTTGTTTTCTTGTATTTTTAAAATGTATTTTCTTATCTTTAAGCAATTGGCAGTTTGTTTAGAGTGGCAGTGTTTTGCTCAACTCTACCAGTTAAGCTACACCTGTACTTCTGGATGTCTGCTGCTTCATTAAAGTCTCGGAATTTTCTTCCGTAGCTGATCTAGAACCATGCTGCTCAGACCTCAGCCTCCTAAGTATCTAGAATTACATATGTGAGCACCTAGCTCAAAATTTTAATATCACAAATGTTTAATATCTCTATGTTCCAATGAAATTATATGCAACAATCCTAAACCATTCTTAAGTCCATTTGTTCTTTCATCATTTTTTAGAGAATTGAATGTTTTATTTTACCCAAATCTTATCCTATGCTTTTGATTAAAAAGTAAAAGGCTATTATTTTAAGATTTTTACCTTCACAAATCCCATATCACTTTAGCAAAATCTGATGTGGTCTTACTTCCTATAATTTTCTGTCACTCTCATCTTCTAATTGAAGGTGAGTTATGGCAATAGGTAGTTTTCAAGTTCTATTCACAGGAGAGAAGATATTTATTGACATCATGCAGATCTTTATTGATTATTATTATTATACTTTCCTTTCATAGAATGGATAAAGACAATAACAGCTAGTGTTGGTCATAGTGAGTATTTTACCCGTGGTTCCTTCAAAATCCAGTGCTAGAAGCTATCAATACCCACTCATAGTGAAAGAGAGATAGAGGAGCTGTGGTTCAGTTTCTTTTCCTGAAACCCACAAAAGAAATGTAGTTGTGCTAGAAGGTGAACCCAGGCCTACAAGAATGTTTGACTTTGCTGTCCTATGAATGCTTCCAGTGAAAAACTAACAGTCTTCACACACACATGGTGTTTGGGGATTAACAAGCTGAATCCACTCCAGCAGCGTTGAGTAATGATTTCACATAGAGGAGGAGATGCAAAGTGATTTATTATTTTGATGTCTCTAGAGTTTGCTAGTAGCACACAGCTCCAGGTGGTGCGGTGTGAGTTTTGGGAGGAGCCTCTACTGTCCAACTCTATAGATCAAACTGAAATAGAGAGAGAGATTTAAATATGTACAGATTAAAACATTTTTGTTATAGTTGCCTATATATACTAAAGTCTCTAGTGTTCAACTTATTTAACACTCAATTTTAAAATGATACCCTTTCTATCACATAAGTTGATAAAGATTTCATTTTAAAATGTTTGAGCCACATTGCAAGATACTGACAAGCATATTATAAAATTAAAACACAACTTTCAGACTGGACTTACCTATTAATTCATAATAACTTTCTAAATTGATAACTAACTCACTGTAAGCACTGTCTGTATAGTGAGTCATACAGACTTCATCATCATCTTATGAAGTAGCTTCCTTACCACTAATATGTAAACTTGCGTGCAAACAAATAGTATATCAAAAGTCTAGACTCATGCTGGCTCATGCCTGTAATCCTAGCTACTCAGGAGACTGAGATCTGAGGATCAAGGTTCAAAGCCATTCCAGGCACAAAAGAACCTGAGACTCTTATCTCCAATTGGGGTTGGCTCATGGGTAGGGCAGTAGTCTTGAGCTATAAGCTCAGGGACAGTACCCAGGTGGAGATCAAGTCCCATGACCCACAAAAAAAAAGTCTAGACTCAAAAGATCTTGAAAGAACTTGAGTAATAGATGAATATTTTTAAAACAAGATATACTTCCAGTTGTTTTTTTATCAGCATGTTTCACAATAGCCAAGTTACTGAATCAGCCTAAATGTCTACCAACAGAAGAATGAAGAATATGTGATACAAACACACAATATGCACATATGTACATATACATGCACATATATAATGAGATACTCAATCATAAATAGGAACTGTGATTTGGTGGTGTGATGGAATTGGAAGGCCTGTGTTAAAGGAAAGGAGTCAAGTATGAGGATGCATAAATGATAGCGAAAACTTTTAAAAACTATCCAAATGCTATCTGAACACAGTATAGAATAATAATAATTTCACTTGTCTGGGAAGAGGAAGATGTAGAAGGAGGATTAATATGTACAAAGATGAAGTTGCGCAGAGGAATAGCTTGTAATACACTACAGTAGGTAATTAAGATTGACAACATTTAAATATGCATTTTAAATAGTTAGTGAATTTTGAATGATACCATTGAAGAGAAATGGTAGGCACTTGAGAGGGTGAATGGGCTAATTATCCTCATAGGATCTTTATACATTATGTACATGTATTAAAATATTACAAACAAGAATATTCATAATGATAAATATTCACAAATGTGAAATACTATACTGAATCAAAGAAATATTTTAAAATAAATAAAGAACTTAATTCTTGAAATAAAAATTACTTTGTATGACTCTAAAACAACTGGCCAGTGAAGAATGGAAAAGGGTGGGTTACAACAGACTATAAATATAAGGGGTATAGAGCTTCTTCATGAAGCTGTTCAAGAAAAGACAATGGAAAATTGAGGTCACCAAAAGCAGTGAATTTAATCTTCATCCTTAGAAGCTTGGAATCACATAAAGGGAGGTAAGAATCCACCTCTTCTGTTTTTTGATTATCCTGATCTTATAACTGTTTCTGGCCTTACACCACATTTTAAAAATTTAAACAAGTTGGGTATGATAGCTTTTTCCTGTAATCTTTGCTACTCAGGAGGCTAAGACCAGGAAGATTTCAGTTCCAGGCCAGTCTGGGAATAAAGCTCATAGAATCTCTTCTCAACCAAGAGCTTGGTGGAACACATCTGTTATCTCAACTACATTGGAAAATGTAAAATAAGAGATTTGCAGTCAAGGGGTGATCCTAGGAAAAAAGCATACTTTGTCCCCAAAGTGGTATAAGATGTCTCACTGATAGAAAATTTGCCTACCAAGAGCAATGGCCTGAATCAAACCGCAGTAACACACACACAAACACACACACACACACACACACACACACACACACACACACACACACACACACACCCATCCCATGCATATTGAAAATAAACTTGAAGGTGCTTTAAAGAAAGCAGCTGCCAGGTGTACTAACACCTATTAAATGAAAAATGCCCAAAATTGCTGGCAGTATTTAACAGTGAGGAAACCATACATAAAATTATCATTATGATGATATAACTGTTCTCTAGTCTCAGGAAATGCCTTGCCAGTGAGGATCACATTCTATTTAATACAAAAGCAAGCATTAAAACTGGCAACAGGGAGAAGAGGTCACAGCAAAATCTTCACAAGCAAAATTATTATACTAACTGGAACTGTACAAAAATGAATAAACTGCATTGAGAGAGAAAAAATTCTCCACCACTGGATGACCACACTGTAGATTCTTCATCACAAGATTTCAGAATCAGTTGGATGATGAGAATAAATCACAAAACAACTTTTAGTCTTGTAGTTTCATTGCTCTAGATTTTCATTTTGAAACAAACTAAAACTGCACAATCATCTGGCAGCCTGGCCCAAGCAAGGAACTTTGGAGAACATCTGCCAAGAGCTATGGACTCTGGGAAGGAATGGCAGAAGCAAGACCTATTGAACGAAAAGAATATGAATAAAGGTGTTTCCACTTACATGCCTACCCATTCTTATCACTCCTTCATTATGATAAAAATTCACTTTGATTATATCTTTGCCATAAATATCCAAAGTGTCTGATCTCACTTCTTTTTAAAAACTATCATTAACTTGAACAAAAGGGTTTCAACTCAACATGTCAGTTTGAGTACATTTCATCTTGGTCAAGGTCATGCCTTCCATTATTCTCACCCATCTCTCTCAACCCCACTCATCCTCTCAAGTTACCTAGCTTCATTTTCATAAATGCCCTCTGAATATTATAAGTGTACTCTCCCAGCCTTTCTCTTCCTACTCATCTTGCTTTCATTCGGTTTGTTCAAGAGTTTCACTTAAAATGGCTTTGAGATTATTTTCTGCAGGTAGATAAAGACATGGCCTTTTTGCTTTTTCCAAAGTTCAAAGTATAGTCCTTACATTAAGCTTCCTTCCTCTAAACGAAAATGAAAATGGCTCTGGGCACATATTTATCCAAAATAAAAGAATCCCTGTGGTACAAAATCTCCTGGGTTTAACAAGATTTGGCTTCCTTATTACCTGGGTAAAAGGTGTTAATGGATAAATCATTCTTCCTAATGCAGCATAAGATACAGGCTCTGCCACCCCAAATAATCAAATAAAGACGCATTTCATTGTTTCTGGGAAAGCAAACAATGCCTTTATGTCTTAAGGCTTGATGACAAACAGAACCCAAGCCTGTAATTATAGTATTGCAGTTCAGAAACTGCCCAGAACCATTCTTCAAAGAGCACAGACTCTGCTCTGCAGAATATAGGATTTGGGCCAGTGTGACAGTGAAACTCCAAAACTAACTTTCCACAATAGTGCAGTGTTTTGCTATGTCATACTTCCTAAGGGAAAAAAAAAAGAACATGTTTTTTTTTTTTCCAGATGACAGATGCAATCTCAGTACACACACACACACACACACACACACACACACACACACATATATATATATATACACACACACACATATATATGCATGAAAACCACTGTTCTGAAAGCTGGTTGATTTGTTCATCAAATCAGAAAGACAAGAAGTAATGTTTTACTAAGCAGGAGTCTGTCCATTCATCTAGGATCAAACTCAGCTCTGTTAGAAATGCATGATTTGCTGCTGCTGTCTAAGCACTGGCATTAAAGCTTTAGGCACTTATTTTCAACAATGAAATATCTAGTTGTGGAGAAGTTCATCATATTCTCCATAGATCACTTGCTTTTTCCAATTTATTTCAATAAGGAAAATGATATGCATTTATATTGGTTAAATGTCCTTTAACATGATACATTTTATAGTAAAATGAAGAATCACAGAATCATAGACCTGAATTGTATATTTGAAAATGACATTGCCCTTTAGCCTATCTTATTATCAAAAATATCCTGACCTAATATCATAACATGGTGTGACCTCATAGTCCTCTATTGCAAATTCACTGTAATTGGCATTGTCATCCTGATATCTTGTTTAAATACATTGTGCTATAATATAATTTTATGTCCTGTCCTCAGAGTGGCCTTTATTTTGAAATCCTGCCAAGAACACTATCTTTCTGAGCACTAGAGTTTGATTAAACATAGACCCAAAAGAGTGCCTTTCAAATGATACATCTCACCCAGTTTCCATTTATAAAGCATGAAGTACCATATGCTTTGAAGTGACAATAAATTATCTTCCAACTTAGACTTAAAAATAACTGAGGATGTGGTATCAAACTCTGTCTGAGACAAATGCTTCCTAGAAGGTTTATCCATGTCCTGTATTTCTAGGACATCTGGCAACACACTAGTTCTATGGGAGAAAACTCAGAGCATGAAACTATTATTAGCAGATATTCGCAACTTTCTTAGCTCTATCAATTGCTCATCCTTGAGTTCTCAACCTACAGGTTCATTCCAGCTTTGGAGTGAATTTTGACCAGAAATAGAGAAAGTAATAGTAGCCTCCTGGGGACTCGTTGATGGGAATCTTATGGGCTGTACACTGTCTGGTGTGTTCAAGATGATACCTGGCCAGTCTCCAGAGAAACATGACTCTAAAGTCCATTTGGCTAACGAATCTGCCCCCTATCCTGGCTACTGCTGCAGCAAAGAACTGATCCCTGTGCCTGCCCAAACTTAATCTTTTCTGGGAACTGGAATTTTTGTTTGGAAATCTCCTAACTGCTACTAGGCTGATCTAGAACTGTACAGCCACCCACATCTCCTATAGCAACTAAACAGTTTGGAAATGATGGCTATTTTGTTTCAACATTCACAGTGTATGCTGTGGGGGTACTTTTAATAGCCAGAATCAAGTTTAACTCAAGTCAGTCCAAATGAACAGAGGTATTTGGAGAGTTGCCAACTCTCCTCCTCCAGAGCCCAAATTACAGTTGAGTTAGAGACTCAAATCTGGACACAAGTTTTCCATTCCTTTCAATTCCCCAGATTTGTTAGAAGAGTGCAACTTGCCCACTAAAAGCTAAAGGAAATGGATAGAGTTAGAGGGAGGATTTGCGGTTTCAACCATGTGAGAGTTCAGTGGGCTCACAAAACTGACTCTTTTGTTTGGCTAGAGGAAAAAGACTGGGAACAAGTCTTTGCAATCAATTACACATTTCTGTTGCTTAGTGTTTTGGCAAAGCCTGTAAGATCCTGGGTGACTTACAGAGTGGTCAGGAGAGAGGTTAACTCTTCATTGGCAGGGGCTATGAAGATGATTCAAGATACTATTTGGAGCGGGGCTCCGTGGCTCACATCTGTAATCCTAGCTACTCAGGAGGCTAAGATGAGGATCACAGTTCAAAGCCAGTCCGGGCACAAAAGGAACTGAGACTCTTATCTCCAATTAACCTCTAGAAAATGGGAAGAGGGGCGTGGCTCAAGGGTAGGGCAATAGCCTTGAGCTGAAGTGCTCAGGGACAACACTCAGGCCAAACCCATGCCCCGTGACCACCCCCCCCCCAAAAGGGTACTATTTGGGTCCAGAATTTGCAAAAGCCAGAGAATGGCCACTCTTTTAATATACACTTGAATTTTGGATGAGTTACTTCATACAAATTCTTAACAATTACTATGAGGTCAATATGTTGCTTTTCATTATGTAATGTTTCCTTGAAACTTCAGGGTAACCGTTAGATTACTTCTTATTTTATTTGTCTTTCTGTACTCACTGGTTTACTCATCTTTTCCACTACTAGCCTGAAATCAGAAGTTGATTTTATATGGAAGAGATTCTTAGATGTGAGAGGTTAAGGTTATAAATAAAAGAAATTTCTTTGCTCTATTTAAGAGTAGAAAGAGAACATTCTGTTTAGAAATATTATATTTAATATAAGGCAAGCAAGTAAAAAAGATTTCTGAAAAATCTTATCAGGACTATGAAAAAAATATCTACTGGCTTTATGTCACTGATTAGAAATCGTGGTTTTGTGTAACAATATTCTGGTTTCACCTATTTAGAAGCCAGGACCACTGGGAATGCTCCATCATTTTCACATTTATAGACAAGTATGCCAACTTTCATTTTTCATTATACAATGTATCTTTTGAGCAGTGTCAAATTTTCAGTGCCTTTGGGAGAGGATGCTGTGAGGTGTGGCTCTGCCAGTCTAATTTGGATTCCATTTCCTTTGATTCCAGAGAAGGAGGAAAGTGAGTGTGAAATGACTCTGGTTCCTGACACGAGTTGCATAGATTTATTTCAGTGATTGATTAAAAGCTCACATGGTTTGAGTAGTCATCACAATGCTGTATCAATCTTCAAGTGAGCTGAAACTAACATTGATTCTGTCCTGCTGCCCGAGGAAGAAATTTCAAAGGAAGCTGTGTTCAGCAGTTAACAGGGCTAAGCAGAGCTAATAGTTGCTTCAATTACTAAGAGATGAGGCCATGGAAAGAAGCAAGTCTAACAAAAGCATTGTACAAAATGTATTTTGGAACGCTTTCATTTATTTGATCAATTAATTTAAAAACAAAAGGTAATCATGATTAGTATCATTATGTAAAGTTCAGCAAATAATTTGAGATTTATTTCTTCACTGTTTTATACTTATGGGGTAAAATTTCAGCAGTTATTTTGTTCTTATAGAAAAAATGCATGCTGCTGCTGCAAAAAATGTTCAATATAACATGCAAATTTATGAGACTGACACGCTGCCTGCTGCGCTAAGAAGGCGCTAACATGCAAATTTATAAGAAAAAAGGTAAACCTTTCTTCCTATTCCAAAACTCTCTTGAGTGTGTGCAATAATAATAATTTGGTTTTGGGAAATTTGAAAGGAGGAATTGAGGTAATAGCAGATTTTGATCTCACTCTACAAACTCAAATATACAAATATCATAAATTCTCTTCCTATTCGCTTATATGTAGAGCTTCCCTACCACTGGATTGTTTATGTCCCCTCAATCTTGTCTCTTCTGTCTCCTCAGATCTGAGCCAACATCTGGGAGACCACAAGTATCACAAGGTACTTTTGTGAGAGCATCTGTGGTGCCATCTTATTCTCTCTTTTTGCCAGTCTAGAGCATGAACTCAGTACCTGGGCCACCTAAGCCACAGCACCACTTCTGGCTTTTCCATGTATGTGCTACTAAAGAATTGAAGCTTGGCCTTCATGCATACTAGGCAAGCACTCTACCACTAGGTCAAACTCCCGGCCCAGTGCCATCTTCTTCTTGTCCCTGCTTGTCTTGGTGGCATGTGTTGGGATGACTCCTGACTAATAAGGTTTTGGGTTGTGAATTCTATGAGTTCCTCCTTTGTCAACTCCTGCAGGTCAGATAACTTGCTGTATTAAATTCATGGTCTTTGAACTCACTGAAAGCATGTTATCTCCTGTTTGGAGTACAACAATGTTTTAGCTTCATGAATGTACTTAAGATCCATTTCCTTGTCATATCCTACAGTCATGTTTTCTTTTCTGGAGAATAATCTGGTTCTTGCTCCTTTTCCATAGTCTGGGCTTAATCTGACTTTGTCCCAGAAAGTGTGAATGATGGGGTTTACTCTGTTTTTCTTGTTTCTTTTTTTGCCAGTCATGGGGACTGAACTCAGGGCCTGAGCACTATCCTTGGACTTTCTCAAGGCTAGAAGTCTACTACTTGAGCCACAGCACCACTTCCAGCTTTTTGTTATGTGTGTGGTACTGAGGACTGAAACCTGGGTTTTCGTGCATGTTGGGCAAGCACTTTTACCACTAGGCCAAATTCCCGGCCATCTGTCTTTCAATTTTATCCACCACTTATCTCACTTCTAACAAAATCTTCCTTCCTAACCTTTGCCTTATTCTCCTCTCCTCCATTGGGTAAATGGACAGACTGTCATCTTCTAAGTTCATATATTCTTCCAAACTCTTCTTCATTTCCTAAATTCTATCACCAGAATCTATCATCCAAGTAAATGTAAAATTGAGTCATACACAGAAGTGATGTGCTAGATCAAGAATGGTGAAGGAAATATGGTTAAGGAGGCTGGGAAAGATTTTCCTAAAGTGTGAATATGAAACGGAGGACAAACTAAAGAGTAGGTAATGATCATTCAGGGTAGTGGAATTGATTAGGCAGAAGAAACAGTGAATACATTATGGAAAAATTTGGCATTTGGCTTGCTTACCAATCTTTGAACGTAGAATGAAGTGAAAAGGATCTCATGACATAAGAAGTCATTAAAGATATATACGAGTCAGTTGAGGTAGACATTTTAGGTCCTGTTACAGATTGTGATCTTTGTATTTACAGTGATAGGAACACTCTACTAAAATATTTAAAGAGACCAATGAATTGAGGGTTGAAGGAGGGTGATTTACTTGATAATTTGTGCATAGCAGGATTTCCTGGCTTTCTCCCTGGAGAAAATGGATAGTCTGGATCAAGAAAAACCTTAAATGAAGTTGATTGCCACGAGACTAGATAGTAGTTTTATCTAGAATCATAATCATTGGAAGGCGAAGAAGTATTTGTAGTTGGATAATATTCATAAGAGAAAGGGCTTTAGATAAATTGTCTGTAGAAGCAGGAAAGATACAAAATGTGTCTTCTGTAGGGAGGGGAAGATCTGAGCTATTAGGAGTTCATACAATTTTTTTTCTGAGCATGCCCAGAGTCACTGAGCATAATGTGTGCATGCACTTGATAGCATGATGCAAATCTGGCAACATCTGAAAATACCTACTATTTAATTATGCAATAAAAATTCAAATTAAATTAGCTAGAAGGCAGAAAATAAGGAGCTGAAATTCAACAAGTATACATATGTGGTGGTTTAAAAATATGTGTTTACTTCTCAGAATCTACTTTTCTCACTTTAATGTATGACATTGATATACTCTTAAGGTTCTAGTGAGGGCTAAGTGGGATGATATGGGAGAAGGATCTAGTTCAATAATCCATTAATCACTTAAAAAATTTTAAGATTCAAGGGAAAAAAAGTGAGGTTTCAATTTGAAACTGAGCTACAACCTATATATTGCTCATCACCACTTCCATTTCCAATGTTTGGCAAAGTAAGATTTGATTATTTGTCTCTAGCCAAAGATTTACATTAGCTAATGTGAGCTGACGTTTTTCTAGCACATATAACAGTCACTTAGAAACATTGAGATTGAAATTTAAAAAATTATTGACCTACTTTATTAAAGATGTCTACCTTGTCTCCACATGAAATGAAAATGAGTTGCCCATTCACTCTAACAAACTGTGTAGAGTTCTAGAGGCATGAAAATTTCCATGCTGAGACAGAAACATTTTTTTCATATATTTTTAATTGTAATTAGTAGAAGGGTTACATTATATCCACCAGATAGAAGGTGCATTACTTCACATACATTGATACACTTTCTCATCTCTTGGTCCCCATTTCCCTCCCCCCACCCCTGCCCCTCATCTTGTTTTCCTCCTTTTCCTATCTGACTTCAAATAACCAAATATGTATCAGATAACAAGGTGAAATACTGTAACAATAGGAGATAAACAAGGGACAGCAAAAGAGATGAGAAATAACATAGTACATTAAGGACAACAATCACTCATTATATGGCTTTTGTTTCTATATCCTGGAAGTCCTTCCATTTAGCACCATACTATCTGGCCTTATGAATCTAGGTTTTGTTCTATTATAAATCTCTGCTAAGAGAGCCCAAGGTTTCTACGGATTAAAACAAATGAGGGAAACCATTGAGCCTATGTTCCTTTGAGTCTGGCTTACTTCACTTAATATGATTTTTTCCAAGTCTTTCAATTTCCTTACAAGTGGGGTGATACCGTTCTTTCTGACAGCATCATAGAATTCCATTGTGTATAAATACCACATCTTGTTGATCCACTCATCAACTGAGGGACATCTGGATTGGTTCTATATCTTTGCTATGGTAAATAGTACTACAATGAACATTGTTGTGCTGGTGGATTTAGTATGTCCTTGTTTCTGGACTGTTGGGTAAATGCCAACAAGTGGAATTGGTGGGTTATAGGGGAGCTCTATGTTTAGTCTTTTGAGGAACTGACATACTGCTTTCCATTGTGGTTGAACGAGTTTGCACTCCCACCAACAGTGTAGTAGGGCCACATCCCCTCCAGTATCTGTTGTTATTAGATTTCTAAATCCAAGCCATTCTAACTAGAGTGAGGTGGAATCTTAGGGTTGTTTTGATTTGCATTACTTTTATGGCCAGAGATGTCGAGTGTTTCTTTATGTGTCTATAGGCCATTTTTATTTCTTCTTTAGAGAAGACTGTCTTTAAGACTTTGGCCCATCTTTTAATAGGATGGTTGTTACTTTGGAGATTAGTTTTGAAGTGATTCAATTTTTTGAGTTGTTGATATATTTTAGATATGAGGCCTTTGTCTGTTGTATGGTTAGTGCAGATCGTCTCCCACTCTGTAGGCTTTCTAGTTAATTTGCTAGCTATGTCCTTTTCCATACAAAAGCTCTGCAGTTTAATGCAGTCCCACTTATCCAGCCTTTCTCTGATTTGTTTTGTTTCCTGGTCCTTATTAAGAAAGTATCGACCTGTGCCAAGGAGACCTAGTGTATCTCCTATTCTTTCTTGAAAAGTTTTCAGTGGGACGGAAAGGAAGATGGCGCCGAGACAATAGGGATGCTGCCTAGCTTTCTCTGACAAAAAGAGAGAACCAGGGAGTCCCACGAGCCAACTACCTAAAGAAATCCACAACAACAAACTCAAAAAGCAACGGAGAAGGACTCAAACCAGAAAGAAATCCAGATAAAGCTCACATCCAACTTTCTCAAAGAATTTGGAACGCGAGAACCCCTCCCCCACCTCTCGCCCAAAGCCGCGCAAAGCCCCGAAAAGCGGCAGCTGGCGCCGGACCAAGCCGCGAAAAGCGGCTTGAGCGGGTGCCGGATCCACGCGGGGAAAGCAGCGGAGGGCACCGGCTCTAACCCACGAAAAGCGGCGGCAGTGGAGGGCACCAGGCTGGGAGCCCAACGGCTGCAGAAACCAGCACAGAACCGGGCCAGCGAACGGTGGAAGCAGCGGAACCCAGACACAGAACCAGAACAGCAAGCGGCGGAACCCAGACACAGAACACAGGCGGCGGCGGAGACCCGAGGGGAGTGAAAGACTCCCCACCACCGTGGAACACCCGCAGACAGACACAGAGGCGTGAGTAATACAGCGCGTCCCCAAACACATCGGGAAAGTGGAGCGGGTGCCAAGCAATAGAACTTAACTCAGACCCCTCCACCCCCGCCCGAGAAAGACTGGCGGGAGCAGGGGGGCAAGGAATTTAGAATCCTGTCCCTTCCCTCAACAGCCCCCTCCCTCAGGCCATTGACTGGAGATTGACAGGCGGGTTACCCATAAGACCCAGCACCCCACCAAGGGAGGTGGGGCTGTCGCAACTCCCACCCGCCCAACGGGCTCAACCCCCAGCCCTCTGACTGGAGACTGACAAGCGGGCAGATCCTAAGACTCAGCACCCCACCAGGGGAGGCAGAGCTGTCCCAGCTCCCACCCGCCCACCAGGCTCCTCTCCCAGGCCACTGGATCTGGAGAGTGGAGGGTGCTGGGACCCTGCCTTACAACAGTGGGTAGGGGGTGCGGGTAAATAGGACCCAGCATCTGCCCCCCCCTCAATTCTTGAGCGGGGCATCCTCCAGCTGGAAATCCTGAGCAAAACACCACCGAGGGCCCCCCCACAGTCACAGACTCTGACAAAGCAGTGGAAACACAGCAGGGATCTGTTAATTCTTTCAAAGAACCAACTCCTTGTTTTGTTGATTCTTTCTATAGTTTTTTTGGATTCCAAATCATTTAATTCTGCTTTGATTTTAATTATTTGCTTTCTTCTACTGGGATTAGGGTTGGTTTGTTGCTCTTTTTCCAGGAGCTTAAGGTGAGACATTAACTTGTTGGTTTGCAATTTTTCCAACTTGTTGTTGTAGGCACTCAGCACTATAAATTTTCCTCTGAGTACTGCCTTTGCTGTGTCCCAAAGGAGTTGGTATTTTGTGTGCTCCTTACTGTTAAATTTCATGAACTGTTGGATTTCTGTTCTGATCTCTTCGATGACCCATTGGTGATTCAACAATGTGTTGTTCAGTCTCCATGAGTTACAGGGTTTTCATTAGTGGAGATGTGTGTTCAGTTCCAGTTTGATGCCTTTGTGGTCTGAGAGTGTGCATGGAATAATTTCAGTGTTTCTGAATCTGTCCAGGTTTGTTTTATGGCCTAAGATGTGATCTATTTTGGAAAATGTTCCATGTGCTGCGTATATACGTTTTCATATCTGCTATCCTCGTATAACTCAAATGTTTTAATTTCAATGAATTCAAATCATGATGAGATTTACAAACAATGAGCAATAAACCCAAAGAATACAAGTATACTTATAAAACACTTTCAATGTGATGAATAAAATGAGAAGATAATTATCTTCCTATATGCTGCATCTATCTCCTTGTGTAAGACTAAGATGAATACTTCTTTACTAACACTAGTACTCCATAATCTGGCCTAGTTGAGATAGCCTAGGTCCAAAATCTGACTCTGATATATTTTTTTTGGTCATGGGCAAGACACCAAAGTTATCCAAGTTTTATATTTTTTTCAACAACAAAACTGGGATATTAATGGTACATAATTTAAAAATTTGTCATGGGGATTAAATACTACAATACAATAAAATAGTGCATAGCAACATATTAAACCTCACAGCCAGGGACTGAGCAAGTGAGTGAGTATTCTTAGATAATCATCATCTCCTCCTCCTCCTCCTCCTCCTCCCCCTCCTCCTGCTCCTCCTCCTCCTCCTCAGTCTCCTCCTCTTCCTCAAGTAGTTGTACAAATGCGGTTTCAAATCAACATGTCAATTTGTGAGTCACCCCTGCCATTATTCTCTACAATCTCTTAGAAGAAAATTAACCAATAGGTATTCTTCAGAAGTGTTCTCAGAGAAGGATGCATAGGAAACACTATCTATCCCATTGAACTCTTGCCTGAGGTTCATCAGTGCTTAGTCACACATTATCAACATGTTCAAACACCAGTATTTCCAACTAATGTGTACCTGTTTTCCTCTAAAGGATGCCTCAAACCTAGAGTCTATGGAATCTAGAAAATTCCATGCTACAAAAATCAATAGAATGTACTAGCATCTTGATGGAAGGTATTAATGCCTTTTAATTATCTTCTCATTTTATTCATCACATTGAAAATGTTTTATAACTATAGTTGTATTCTTTGGGTTTATTGCCCATTGTTTGCAAATCTCATTATAATCTGAATAAATTCATTGAAATTAAAATATATGAGTTAAAAAACTAAACATAGATCTATCCTATGACCTAGAAATCTACTCCTGGGCAGTTAAGCAACAGAGCACACACAAGGTAAAACCACCAGCACAGCCATGTTCATTGTAGCACTATTCATCATAACCAAGATTTAGAATCAGCCAAGATGTCTCCAAATAGACAAATGGATCAAGAAAATATGGTATATGTTCAAAATAGAAATTTGCTCATTTATTAATAAAAACTTTAAGAAAATTGAAAGACTTGGAAAAAAGTTATACTAAATGAAGTTAGGCAGATCCAGAGGAACAAAGATTGCATGGTTTCCTTCGTTTGTGGTAGACAGAATATACCTATTAATCTGTAAATAAAACATTGGGTTATTCAAGTAGCTACAAAGGCATTATCTGAAATATAACAACCTGTACTGAAAGTTCAAATAGTATTATCTTTTAGAAAGTCGAGGCCCAATAAAATAAATGACTGCTAGGAAATGAGTACATCCAAGAGGAGGCCCAGGGGAAAGTGGGAGACAGATGAAGGGGGGAAGCAGAGGGTAATGCACTAAATTAAGGAAAATAAGAACAGCGGTGATGGAAGGGTGGTGGGAATGCTGAAGGAGGTGACACTGGTACTCATACCCTGCATTGTTATATGGCACCTCTTTTGTACAAGTACTTAAAGATATTAAAACATTAAAAACTTTATTTTAAATAATGCAAATCTCACTTATAATAAAGGAATAATACAAATAATAGGAAGTCTTCATTTTTATTCTGATACCACTGTGGTTTTAACTTAGGGACTTGTGCTCTTGCTTGACTTTCACATTATAGCTGGTACTCTACCACCTGAGACAACCCCCCCAATCCAGGTAGTTCACTGGAGATAGAGAGAGTTAGTGTCTTACAGACTTTTGTGCCAGGTGTGGTTTCAAACTATGATTCTCAGATCTCAGGCTCCTGAATAGCTTGGATTACAGGAGTGAGCCATTAGTGTTTGGCACTCACACTACTTTTTTCTCCAATAAAATCACTTCATTACTTTAAGAATGGAAAATTTAGCTATCAGATCAACTCAATAGCAATTCATTTATAAAAAATGGAATATTTCCTCAATATTAATCTATATGAATTTTTAATTACAAATGGAATCATACTATATGTTCCTTTCTATAAAACTTCAAGTGACTAAGGGATGTTATGCTTGCAAGATTTATGTGACCAATTATCTACTAATAATATTTTTATAATATTTCTGTGTACTCTAATGTATATGCATGGATATACACAACCACGTATATATGCATATATCCTAACATACTTTACACCCAAGATTTACTGAATAACTGAACTAAGTTATGACCATAGAGATTGAAAAGGAGGTAGATATGAAACTGAACATACAAAGGAATTTTAAAAAGTCTAATTCCTAGTTGTTTTCCAATAAAAAATGGGTAAAATGGGATGACTTTCACAGAGCCTTGGAATGCTAGAATTGAAACTGGTTTTCAAAAGGGAATGCTGGCTCCAGACTGTTATAGGTTAAATTTCAGTTGTCTGTGGAGCATCTAAGTAGAGCTTTCCAGTAAGTAATTAGATATAACAACCCGAAATTCAAGGAACAGCTCTCAGCTGCCAAGTTTATGCTGCAGCTGACTGAAAAAACAGACAGTCTCAGAGATTAGTAGCCTCGTCTAGGAATTACTTAAAGTGGGGTTTGCAGATGAATTAGGAATGAGACTGGCATTAGAAATATAGTCACATCATTCAAATGATATAGCAAAGTACTTACAAAATAGAAATTATTTCTACCTTGAAATGATTTACTGCTGTATAATATTGACTTTACATTCAAGGGATAAATTGGTACCCTTTGTTACTTCCATGTTTTTTAATTTATGAAAAAATGATAGTTCTAGTTCTGTAAGGGATGTGATCAGAAAGCTGCATATGGATTTCAGGAAAATGTGCTCATACTTGTGCTCTTCTCTCCCCCTCCCCCATCTTGAGGCTTGAGCTCCAGGCCTGGGCCTTAACCCTGAGCTTCTTTTGTTCAAGGCTAGCATTCTACCACTTGAGCCATAATGCCACATCTAAATTTTTCTGTGATTTAATTGGAGATTAGAATCTCACAGATTTTCCTCCCCAGCCTGGCTTGGAGCTGCAACCCTCAGACCTCAGCCTTCTGAGTAGCTAGGATAACAGTCATGAGCCACTGCCACCCAGCTTGTGCTCTACATTCTGTTATTTATACCACAGCAGCAATTGGAAGGAGACTTTTGAGCAGATCTAGTACTAAAACTAAGCCCAAGGTTACAAAATTCTCATGAGTGCATGTCACTGGCAGACTGAATTGCCTAACAGTGTACAAGAGATGCTGGCTATTTGGGAGGTTGTCACTCAGATGCGTTCTAACTTTAAGTTAGGCAAATTGAAGTTTTTGTTCAGTCATCAAGCCAGGGCATGTTTCACACTAGGCCTGAAGGTAAGGAATCTTAGAATGAAGTTGCAGGAATCCCCTATGCTGTTGCTATCATGAATCTGCCAATCAAGAACAAATGGTTTGTGCCTGTGCCTACTCTGTCACCTAGGGCTGGAGTTCTAATTGTAGGGAAAAGGGAGAGTAGCAGTCATTCTGACACCGCCTGGGGACATTATTTCCTATTTCTTACACAGAAAATTTATAATCTTAAAAAATGAAAAATTTCTCCCAAGCTCAGTTTCAGGTCAGAACAAAATCATAGAGTACTCCTGACTTACTGTTAAGATGCTACTGGTGTTTATCAGAACATATTATCTGGATCTGATATGTAATCCTAATTTTTTCTTTCTATATTGCATAATACTGCAAATGTTTTTTACTAAAAATGGGTAGATGCCAGTGAATGAAATACGTTAGTTTCCAACTAGCAATGAATGCAGTAAATATTATTTGATGATAGTAATTGTTTGGAAGGCTCTTACAATTGCGTATTTTAATTCCAAGCCTGAGTAAAGGACTTTCTGCATTTGTAAAATTAAATTTAAGAAAAGTAAATTTCATGTATGATGTAACATGTGGGTTGGGAGAAGTCCCTGAGACCAAGTCATTACTACTTCCAGTATTAAGAAACAAAAGGATCTTATTTGATTAAATAAAGATGCGTTAAAAAGTGGAACTCTGGCTTACTTCACTTAATATGATTTTTTCTAAGCCTTTCCATTTCCTAACATATGGGGCGATGTCGTTTTTTCTGACAGCAGCATAGAATTCCATTGTGTACAAATACCACAACTTGTTGATCCACTCATCAACTGAGGGACATTTAGGTTGGTTCCATATTTTTGCTATGGTGAACAATGCTGCAATGAACATTGTTGTGGTAGTAGATTTAGTATGCCCTAGTTTCTGGATGGTTGGGTAAATGCCAAGTAGTGGAATTGCTGGGTCATAGGGGAGTTCTATGTTTAGCCTTTTGAGGCACTGCCATACTGCTTAGGCTCAATGGTTTCCCTCATTTGTCATAATCAGTAAAAACCTTGGGGTCTACTAGCAGAGATCTGCAATAGAACAAAACCTTGATGCATAAGGCCATATAGTATGAAGCTAATTGAAAAGACATCCAGGATATAGAAACAAAAGCCATATAACGAATGATTGTTGTCCTTAATGTACTATGTTATCTCTCATCTCTTTTGCTGTCCCTTGGTTATCTCATATTATTACAGTATCTCACTTTGTTATCTGATATATTGGATTTATTTGTATTTGGTTATTTGAAATTGGATAGGGAAGGGGGGAAAACCAAGACGGGGGGGGGTGGCGGAGGGGAGGGTAATGGGGACCCAGACATGTGAAAGGGTATCAATATATCTGAATTAATGCACCTTCTATCTGGCAAATATCATATAACCCTTTTATTAATTACAATGAAAACTATTTAAAAAAAGTAGAACTCTGCAAGGCACTACTGGCTCCCATTCATGATCCTAACTACTTAGGAGGCTGAGATCTGAGGCCATTCAAAAGAAAATATGATTGCTGAGGTGCCCCATTCATAAGGAAGTGGAAAGACTTGGGGGAAAAATCATATTAAGTGAAATAAGCCAGACCCCAAAAAACATAGACTCCATGATTTCCCTCATTTGTAACAATTAGTATACATTTAGGATTCTCCTAGCAGATGATCATAATAGCTCAAAAGCTATGTACATATGTCCATATAGGATGTGGCTAAGCCAAATGAACTCTAGTATATGGAAACTAGAGGTGTATCTTTGTGATTGTTGTTCTTAAAGTACCATGTGAAACTATTTCTTTTCTATTCTTTTTCCCTTATGGCTTATCTCATATTGTTATTGTATCTGACTTTGGTCCCTGGTATATGTATATACATTCATTTGTTTATTTGAAAAACAAGAGTGGGAAGGTGTGGGGGAGGGATATTGGGAGAAAAACATGGGAATGGGTAACAATGTTCAAGAAGTAATTGTGTCTGGGAGTTTGGCCTAGTGGTAGAATGCCTGCCTAGCATGCACAAAGACCCGTATTCAATTCCTCAGTTACCACATACATAGAACAAAAGACAGAAGTGGTGCTCTGACTCAAGTGGTAGAGCTCTAGCCTTGAGAAAGTCCAAGGACAATGCTCAAGCTCTGAATTCAAGCCAGGACTGGCAAAAAACAAAACAACTAATGTACCCACTATGTAACTGTAACTCCTATGTACATCACCACAATAATAAAATAAAAATTATAAAAAAAATTTGGGCCAAAAGAAAAAAAATTGAGGATATAAGACTGAATTTTTTTGTGGAAATCAGAACTTGTAATCCAATGTTCTACCCCCCCCCTAAAAAATATTAAAGATCCTCCAGTGGCAATCACAATGACAAAATCAGTGTCTTGAGTTCATGATTTCTCTGAGTGGCCTAAGTGTTAAATTTGATCAAAGATTATTTTGATTCAATCATTTTTTCCATTTATACTGACAGGTATTTATAAGAAGAAGAAGAGGGAAAAAGCATTTGAGTAAGGAAGAGGCAAAAAAGGGGGGAGGGAGTAGCAATTTAGAGTCCTGAGAGAAACGTTTAACTTGCAGTTTTGTACTTTCAATGCATTATGAATTGTGTGGGGGAAAAAAGGCTTCAGTAGAAAATAGCAATAGGCCACATTCCTATTTCTAACTTGTCAAATAAGAGAATGTTATACTGAACCATCAGTAATTATTATTACTACTCCTAACTAGTGAGGATTATGAACTAAAAGAAAAGCCACAATCTAGGATTCTTTATCTCTCTTGTTCTTCCTTTCTTTGCTTCTTGCTCCTTCTTTCTATTTGTCTATCTCTTCTTCCTTTCTTTTTTTTTCTTTATCTACTCTCTTTTTCTCTTCCCCTCCCTCCCTCCTTCCCTTCTTTCCTTCCTTCCTTTTCTTTCTCTCTCTTCCCTCCCTCTCTCCCAAGTAAAATATAAACTATTTACAGGAAACCATCTAAAACAACAAGCACAAGAAGCAAGATTAAATTTTGTCTAGAAATCTCTATTTGATTGTCCACAGGAAGAGAGAGACAAACAAAAAAAGTAATGAATATTCCCCCTGGTTGTAAACTGACAAAGAAGTGATAAAGAAAAATAAATTAATAAAAATAGTGATGTGAATAGAAATGCATGTTAGCAGCTGTGTTCCAAAATCCAGTCTATTGTGAATGAAATACTCTGGAGTAAAATCTGCATAAGGCTGAACTTTAGGAGGTCTCTTGAAGTGAATTAGAAAATACCCCCAAAGTGGAAGTAAATCTTTCATCTAACTTTAATATGAACTATGTTGTCAGCAAAAACTTGTTTTGGCATCAAAAGCTGCCACAGTGGCTGCCTTTCTATTACTTTCTGAAAAGCTTCTTAAACTTTGACTATTGAGACAGGAGCAGATGAACCAGATTTGAAGGGCTGTTTGGTAAGAGGCCAGCACAATCCCACTCCAATTTTCTTTGGAGAGTACCAGTTGTTCCTTTATCCTCCCAATATGCCCAGAGTGAAGTGGGTACAGATCAAGTAATCTCTGTCTGGAGATTTGGTGAGCTGTTGCTTGGCACTAATGGTTGCTTTAACTTTGTTCTCAACCAAGGCTGCATTTAGATCACCAATCTTGCGTCACTCATATCATCGAAGTTGAGTGAACAATCTAACACTTGTGGGTTCAGTAAGGAAGTGGAAGAAAAACTGTAGACTTGGCAGGTCCAAGGTACATCCTGTTAGGATAAGGGGGAGAGATAGCTGGAGGTACAAGGGAAAGACATTTTGGTGGAGGTCTCTGAAGATGAATCTAAGAGGCAGAGCTGTAGGTGGCCTGGAAAATGGTCAGGCTGGGGATCCTGGAAGTGAGGATTGGTATTTTGTGGAATGCAGAAATTCTGGAATAGGCATAGGAATGGTCTAGGAAGCCTTAAATGTGGAATAAGTGGGATTCCATTAGGGAATAGTCTTGGCATGGGAAGTGCTAGGATTTGGGCAAACAGACTATGGGTGAGCCCAGTCTGTTGCTAAAATAGTTATACCAATAGAGTGGAAATCTTCTTCATGCTGTTTTGATGATTTTCTGCTTCAGAATCATAGTCATCAGTGTCCTCTACAAATAACTGTCTGATCTTAAGGATTTCCTGATACTTCATAGAAGAGACCTTCATGTTTTTGTTCCCTCAATTTTTCCAGAAGTATGTGCAAATTATACAAACTTTCTTGCCTTACTTTTCCTTCCCTGTTGCTTTATTCACTGTCACCAGGGTGCACAATTCATCACTCTCCCATTTTTCACCTAATTCAACAGTGTCCCTGTCATCAATATCATATTGATCCAGATCCTGTGGATCATCTTCGTGGAGATAGAATCATTATCATCAAGACTGTATAATCAGTTGAGTACCTTACCACATATAGTGTTTAATCTAGACCTAAATTTATGTTCATATACCTTTGAGACTTTGAGAGGAGCTAGATTAGGTGGAGAACCAGGAGAACTTCCACTAGGGAACCAAGTGTAGAATGACTTGAAAGAGAAAACAGAAACATCTTCAGGTAGATGGGCTGGGAGCATAGCCTAGTGATGGAGTGCTCGGCTAGCATGCATGAAGCCCTAGGTTTGATTTCTTGGTACCATATACACAGGAAAAGCCGAAAGTGGCACTGTGGCTCAAAGGGCAGAGCACTAACCTTGAACAAAAAAGTGCCCAAGGACAGTGCCCAGGCCCTGAGTTCAAGCCTCAGGCCTGGAAAAATAATAAATAAATAAATAAACAAACAAATAAACCTCTTCAGCTAGAGACCCACAGGCTGAAGCTTTCATAAGTAGGGAGAGTGGCTGTATACCGGGAAGTGGGATGTGTTGGATCACCGTACTGGCAGGAGCATATAGGTTATCAAGTAAATGAATAGTATATACTTCCACATGCTGAGGAGACTTTTCAACATCCAGCACTGGCTCAGGCAAATCTTCTCTTCATATTCTACACCATCCACTCTCAATTCTTTTAAAATATCTCAACTTTCTTTCTCTTTTTTTTTCAGTATTGTATTGTCAGGGTGATGTATAGAGGGTTACAGTTACATTCATCCTTTTTCATAAAAAAGTAGACTATATTCCAAATTTTCATGAAGATGTATATGCTTATCTTTCAGTACTTCAGTACTTTCTCATTGAACCATGGCTTTCATCAAATTTCTTTATGTTTGGAATCTTTCACCTTTACAGACTGCAGCTCATAAGATCATGCACTGATTTTTGTTCTCTGGTTCATCCGGTCTTCCTCTTCAGGACTGGACAAAACTGATGAACCCTCGCTTCTCTTATGCCCTGTACTCTCTGGCTTAAAATCCATATTAATATCAAGCTGTAAAAGTACTAAGACTGGGTGACTTTGTTACCTGGCATATTTTATATACATTTATGTTTATTTGAAATAGGAAAGGGAAGGGAGGAAAACAAGATGATTGGGAGGGGATGTAGGGAGGGAAATGGGGACAAAAACATGAAAATGGATATCAATGTGTGAGAAGTAATGCACCTACTATCTGGCATACTGTTACTTTCTATACATTGCAATAAAAGAGCAGTCTTTTCTTTCCATTCTAGTTGTACAGGCCAGTAGTGGTAAGATAAAGTTTCTAGCTAATTCCTGGCTAATAGGCAGCTGCTCTATGCTTATGGTCTCCTAGGGACATTCCTTATCATGGGAATCTCTGTGCCTTTTACAAGAATACTAGTTATCTTGGAGGCTGGTAATCAGGCTGGAATCATGATTATAATACCAAGATTTAGGATTCAAAGAACAACAGAGTCAGGTTCAAAGCAGGTCCCAGCAGAGAGAGAAATGCATGAAACTCTATTGCAATAGAGGGAAATGATATGGTAGTTCTCATCTGTCATTCTAACCTTGGCTAGGCAGATGATGGTCTAGGCATACACCTTCATAGGAAGCAAATAACCAAATAACCAAATAACCAAAATATGGCTGGAGGCATGACTCATCAGTGGAATATCTAGAAGGGATGAAGGAAAGAAGGAAGGAAGAAAGGAAGGATATTAATTTTATCAGAACATAGGTCTACCCAAATTGTTGCAATCAGTCTTAATGACTCTTCGAGGTACCATTGCCAAATGTAGGTTCATTAGGGATTTAAGGCTTAATCAGCCCCTGCCTTTGGCTGAACTTCTTTATCTGCCAATGAGCATAGGGCACTGGAAAATGTACCTAGATACAAAAGTAGGAAAGGGGTCCAGGTGTTTGGCCTAGTGGTAGAGTGCTTGCCTAGCATGCATGAAGCCCTGGGTGCGATTCCTTGCTACCACAGACACAGAAGTGGCGCTGTGGCTCAAGTGGTAGAGTATTAACCTTGAGAAAGCCCAAGGACAGTGCTCAGGCCCTGAGTTCAAGCCCTAGGACTGGAAAAATAAGTAGGAAAGGATAATCTGAAAACCTTGCTCAGTGGTATCTTTCTAATTTGATTTTTAATGGAATTTGGAGAAAACAGCCAGTAGAATTGAATGGACAATATAATTCATGAACTATTTATCGCAAATTACTCTAATGGCAGGTTAATATACATGCTGATAGTTTTAATAGTTGTCATGAAATGCTTGGCTACAGAAAGTGAATAATGTATTCCCCAAAGTACCTACTGTAAGACTTACTGTAAGACCAATTGTAAATGGAACATTATAAAAATTTTGTTTCAGGAAAACAAAGATTTATCTATTTGATGAAAAAAATAAATGGTTATAAAAATAGAAAGAAAATAGGGCTCTATTCTAATAAACTGGAAAACATACAAAAATAGGTTAGCTTCAATCTTTCCTTATAAATCCTTCATCCTGCCTATTCACATCCTGGGCACTGTTGGCAAATAAAAGGGAACAATATTCATTGCTAAATATGATTAGAAGACAAAAAGAATTTGTCATTTTTATCTGAACATTCAAAGCAGCACCTTAAACAAGGGAGGTTATATAGAATCTCAATTTGAATGCATACTTAAGGTGTTGCCTGTGCAGACATTCACTGGAGAAGCTACATGGCTTCTCTTCCTCTTCTTTTGAGAAACAAAAGAAGAAATGCCTATGGTATTGCTGATTCAAAACCAGTTCAACAAGAAAAGTCAGTGACACTCCATCTCTAGTTATCCAGCAAAAAGGTGCGCTGGAAACTTTGGCTCAAATGGTAAAGCACCAGCATGAAAAATGAGTGAGATTTCAAGGCCCTGAGTTTGGATTCTCACACTGGGAAGAAAAACAAGGAATAGTGACTGCCTTGGAGTTTGGGGATTATAGATATCTATCTCTTTTCTAATTCCTTTTCTGTAGCATGAATTTTCCACAATGAGCACCTAATATTTCAAAAATAATTATTATTACAATAGTCATTAGCAGTTTCTCACCCCCTTTGTCTTATTATTTAGCATCTTTTCTGTTGGCTTGTGTTGGTATAGCACTGTTAGAAGCAGGAACTATGAGAAAGCTATTAGTCAGCTACTCATGAATTAACCTTTACAACTAAAGTTACAGTTATTTCCTAAGAACATATTATCTTCTAATATCATGTTAGGTGCATAGAACATCCAGAGAGCTCTCTGGTATAAGCTTAAAATTTAGTGAGGAGATAAAACTAAGAAACAAAATAGCACTTATTCTGAAGTCAAAGTGGCTTTCATATCATTCAACACAAATAATGTTTATTCATAGAACCACATACATAATTATATATATTTCTATTCTATATTACATATTAAAGTAATATGCTAAATATACTTTATATATTTACATAATGCTTGCAAATATAGAATTTGGAAATAAATTCTCACAAGAATATATTATAATCACCATGTTTAATAAACTTTAAAATTCTCTATTTGTTATTATTTTATTTTATTACACTAAAAACATGCTGATCATATTCCACCAAACTCATTCCATGACCTGTTCAGAGATTGGAAGATACTTCTGAATCAGAGTTTGAAAGATACACAGATAAAAAGTTCTGAGAAATGCTTGAAGTTCCTATAATTATTGTGAAGTTCTAAGTTTGAAAGAAGCTTAATAGTGAAGGTGTTCATGTGAGAAAAATGAACAGAGAGAATTAACCAGAAAGATCCCCTGACTCTGAAAGTTAGTGTTTACTTTCAGTAGACTTTCTGCTGCATAAGTACCAGTAAGTGCAACATTGAGGAGTACTGATTTTGGACTCAGAGTGTCCTGGTTCAAGTCCTAGGTTTGACAATTTCCACTTCAGTTTCAGAGAATGTTACTTAACTGATCCCTGTAACATGCCATTTATACACAGTGACCATTACCACCCTTTACAAAAATACACAAAATTATACCAAATGAAAGGAATTGTGTCTTGTAGATAATTAATACTTTCATGCATTTCCTTTGTTCAAGGTTTATTGGACTATTTTGAGGTCTGTATGTTAATAATTTATTTCATCTGGTTTCAAATCCAAGACTGTATTGACAAAAGCTCAAGTCTGTCTCTTATTCTAAAGTTTCGAACTTGGCTTGATTTTCCTTCTGTCTCCTAGCTTCCAATTTGCTCTTCTTATCTCAATCATCTGAAAAATGAATTGTAGCAAGTTTGTTGAAAAGTATCTCTATACAATTAAGTTGTTAACTTAATGGAGAGAGGTTTCTATTAATTATGCTAATGTTTTATTCCAAAAATGTATGACAATAAATTAAACAATATCTAAAGGAATAAAACCAAAATATTCAAAATAAGAACTCCCATTTCTCTATCACCTAATGAATCTTCTTAGACTCAATGTAATGCCAAAACAACATTAAAATATTTGCTGAGAATGAGAAGTCCAATGTTTTTTTCCTGACATTAATGCATGTGCTGATATTATTTACTAATAAGTATCATGCTGTTAAAATGTCCTGAATATCCAAGACTAATATATTTGAGAAAATAAAAATTCTTTTAAAATACATTTTATTAACATTTATTAGTTTTCCAAAAGGATTTCATTGTCATATTTTTGCATATGCCTACAAAGTATCTTCATCAAAATCACCTTATCTATCACCTTCCCTGTAACACTTCTTTAAAAAATTTCTACCTCTTCAACTGTCATTTTTGCAAAAATGCATATAAGATACTTTCAACATATTCACTCACATTCATCCCTCTGTCAACTCCCTTCCCTCCCACTGGCACCTATTCGCCAATCATAGCTAGTTTTACTTTCCTGTTATTAATAATTTTGCTGTATGTTAAAGGTATATATTCACCATATTTCACATATGTACATGTTATAATACAGTCAGACTGACATACTCTACAGCTCTTTCTCCACTTCCCCCACTACTCAGAAAAGAGTGGTTCTGACCTATAGCCACCTGATTTTTTTTTTTTTTTGCCAGTCCTGGGCTTGAGCTCAGGGCCTGAGCACTGTCCTTGGACTTTCTCAAGGCTAGAGCTCTACCACTTGAGCCTCAGCACCACTTCCGACTTTTTTCTATGTATGTGGTACCGAGGAATCGAACCCGGGTCTTCATGCATACTAGGCAAGCACTTTAACCACTAGGCCAAACTCCCGGCCCCAGCCACCTGATTTTTGAGATGACAAAAACACAGGATGGAAGGAAGCTGTGGCCTCTTTAACAAATGGTACTCACAAAATTGGCT
Source organism: Megascapheus bottae (assembly GCF_031878675.1). Classification (NCBI taxonomy): domain Eukaryota; kingdom Metazoa; phylum Chordata; class Mammalia; order Rodentia; family Geomyidae; genus Megascapheus; species Megascapheus bottae. The sequence goes on from NC_143520.1 coordinate 25,679,055, forward strand.
ATACACATGAAGAAAACTGAAATTAGATCCTTATATATCAGTCTTCACCAGAATTAATTCCAAATGCATTAAAGAACTTAATATAAGACTAGATATCCTGAAATAGAGGAACCACTAGGAGGAAATAGAGGAACCACTAGGACTCCTTAGCACAGGTTGAAACTTCCTAAGTAAAGGACACAACAAATAAAGAATGGCTGGATAAATGGGATTGCCTTAAATTGAAGAGCTTCTATATGAAAATGATAAATAGAATAAATAAATAAAAAGAATAGTAACATAAATAAAAAGCATGCAGATTGGGAGAAGATCTTTGCCAACTATACATCAGACAAGGGAATCACATCTAAAATATATAGAGAGCTTAAAAAATTACCCCCTTCAAAAAACAAATCCTCAAAGAAACAACAGTCCCATCAATAAGTGAGCTAAAGATTTAAAGGAGATTTCTGCAAAGAAGAAATAAGAACAGTCAATAGACACATGAAGAAATGTTCAACATTTTTGTCCATAAAAGAAATGGAAATCAATACAACAGTGAGATTCTACTTTATTACAGTTAGTGTGGCCATTATCAAGAAAATTAATAACAAATGCTGGTGGGCACATGGCCAAAAGGGAACACTAGTACACTGTTGGTGGGAATAAAACTGTTCAACCACTCTGGAAAGCAGTGTGGAGGCTCCTCAAAAGAGTAAACATAGAGTATCCTTATGGCCCAGCAATCCTATCCCTGGTAACTCATCCAAATGACCTCAAACCAGCCCACAGTAATGTCAACAGCACAACCATTTTTAGTGCAGCATTATTTCCCATAGCTAAGATATGGAATCAGCTTAAATGCCCTTCAGTGTATGAAGGTATCCAGAAAATGTGACATGTATACACACACAATGGAATTCTATGCTTCCTTCAGAAAGAATAACCTATTCATATGGAAATGGAAAGACTTGGAAAAATTATATTAAGCAAAATAAGCCCACAGAAACATAGGATGCATGATTTCCTTCGCTTGTAATAACTAGAATATGTTTGTAAATCTACAAGTTATTCCAATGAATAGTAAAAGAAATAATTACACTTGGAAATTAAACAGCATTCTAAGTTTCACACATTGAGAACATAGAAAGATATTCTTAGGAGAGGATCACAGTGGCTCAGTAGCTATGTGCATATGACCATATAAAATGATGCCTATCAAAATGAACTATAAGAGCCACATATTAAGGATACCATGTACCTTTTGTTCCTTAATATGTGGCTATTAGATCCAAACAGTACAAGAGCAAGGACTCAATATCTGTATACCCAATGCTATGGGCATCGTATTGGAAATATAAACATAACTGCACACACATAAAAACCTATGACTGTAGACATAATGTTTATTTCATAAATTAATATGTATCTATGACATACAAACTCTCAGCCTAATTTCAATTATGTTCTAAAATCTAAGTGACAGTGATTGTATATAGAGATTCCTTTCTTGAATACTTGTTTGTTAAATACGTCATTTGAAATATGATGTAAAAATCAATGTTAATAAATTCTTTAATAAAAATGAACTATAAGAAATGAAAATAAAAAGATTTTTTTAATTGTATTGCTTATAGATATTTCTTTTTTCATTCATTTTCTTGCTTTGGTTTATTCTGCATTGTCACTGTTTTTTTATTTCTGTACCCTTTGTTTTGTATATAGGTTTGGGGAAGGGAAGGGAAGTCACAGAAATAGTCAAAGGGTGAATCAATGGAAAAATGATGCTCACTAGACTGTGTTAGAAATGAAGTTTACAACATGTGGGGAAGGGCAGCCAGGGGGGAAAAATGGGAGTAACACTGTTCAAAAAGAAATGTATTCATACTGTGTTTTTCTCCTGCTTTTTTCTCTCAGGAAAAAAAAAGAGAAAATGCAAGACTGAAGGGAAAAACAATGGTATTACAGCAAATGAAAAACAAATTCTTGAGTTACCTGTAACTGTCTTTTCTCTCTTCATAGTTTCTATAGTTCATAAATCTTTTCTCAGGGTAAATATAATAACCCTTTAATAATTTAAAGAAGTCCTTTAAATAAATTATCAAGCTATGTAGTACATCTTCTATATACTTAAAAACCCTGGTCAATATAAATCAAGAAATAAAATTTTAATAAACTTTGTATGTGCATTAATTCACATACATTGATACCCTTTCACATGTCTTGGTCCCCATTACCCTCCCCCACCCCCCCATCTTGGTGTTCCCCCCTTCCCTATCCAATTTCAAATAACCAAATACAAATATATCCAATAGATCAGATAACAAAGTGAGGTACTGTAACAATATGAGATAACCAAGGGACAGCAAAAGAGATGAGAGATAACATAGTACATTAAGAACAACAATCACTCATTATATGGCTTTTGTTTCTATATCCTAGAGGTCCTTTCATTTAGTGTCATACTATATGGCCTTATGTATCTAGGACTTGCTCTATTGCAAACCTCTGCTATGAGAGCCCAAGGTTTCTACTGATTATGACAAATGAGGAAAACCATTGAGCCTACAATTTTTTCGAAGTCTTTCCATTTCCTTATCTTTGAATAAGTAGTTCTGTTTGAAAATTACCAGTCATTATGAATATTTAACATAATTGTTTTTATACTTTTTGAAACTCGATAACACTATCAAATGTATAGCAAAAGAGACAAGATTTTTCTATTTAAGCATTTTTCATACCTTAGGATTCTCACATTCCTCATTAGCATATCAAAAAGAAAGTTGAAGGCTGGATGCTGGTGACTGACATCTGTAATCCTAGCTATTCAGGAAGCTGAAATCTGAGGACGGGGTTGAAAGCCAACAAGATCAGGAAACTCCATAAGCTGCTTATTGCTAATTAACAACCAGAAAACCTAAAGTGGAGCTGTGGCTAAAAATGAGTAGAGCACTAGCGCTGAGCAGAAAAGTTCAAGGATAGCAGACCCTGAGTTCAAGCCCCATATCTGACCAAAAACAAATATGTAATAAATAAAATTGAACATATTTAGCTTTCTGCTTTATTTGGATGCTAATTTTTTTTCTGATAACTTGTGGGATAATTGGGCAAGTAACACCATTCATCCAATCATTCATTCACTCTCTCACAAAAGTGTTTTTGAGTATTTACCATGTGTCATGCTCTGTGCACAGCAAACTAAGAGTTTATGGCCTAAATTCTCAGAGACAAATCATAATCATAAAAGATCCATAGTTATGTAGGGAGACATTATGGAATTATTAACCATGGTTAAGACTTGTTAAGGTAAATGCAATTTTAGAGCACAGGAATACATTTATGAGCAATGGAGTTTAAGCAGAATCCCTATGTGTATTATTTGAAAGATGGAAAAATACAACAGTGTTTCCCACAGAAAGAACAAAGTATGTAATGCCTGAAGATGAAACTATAATGTCATTCTTATGTATTAAGAGGTCTGGAATGGCTGGAGAGCAAAGCATAAATGAAGTGAGGAGGAAATCAGATTTGGAGGCATTATCTGCCAGTGCTTAATAGATCATAAGTATTTGAGTCTTTTCTTCCAGAGAAATTGGAAACTTTGAAGAATTTTTGAAAGCATGTGATGACTAGTTTTATCTTTTATAAAGATCTCTCTGCTTTTATGGCAGAAAATGGATTGAAGAGAATCAATAATAAATTAAAGGCAACCAATTCATGAGAATATTGGAGGTACTAAGATGAGAGATGTTTCAGACAGGAAAGAATAGTTATGGTGTATACATGAAGCAAATACATACAAAAACTTACAAAAATGTATAGATGAATGAGAACTTTAGTGGGCCAGGAGGGAGGTTGCAGGGGGTGTTGTCAAGAATGACATTGAGATTTATGCCTGTGTGTGTGTGTGTGTGTGTGTGTGTGTGTGTGTGTGTGTGTGTGGCAACACTCATTGAGGAAGAAATAGGGAGAGGCCAGGGATAATTCTTCAGTACCACTAGATTTCTAGATTAACCTAATGCTCTAAGTTCATTAGCATGGGAAGATAATTTTTAATTGCTAATCTGTCAAGGCAGGGAGTTGGGTGGAGAGAATATGAGATAAAAATGTTTTATGTGGGTGCTTTGTGTGGATGCAGAATCATTGGGCCAATAACTAAATTCTCTATCAGTTTTTTTCACCTCTCATTGTGTATTAATTTTCTAAAGTTGCCATAGCAAATACAATCTGGGTTGCTTAAAAACAAGAAAATGGTAATCCTTCACAGTCTAGCAGCTAAAAATTCAAAATAAAGATGTTTACATGGCTGGTTTATTTTGGGGGTTGGGGGGTTTCCCCTAGCTGCTGAGGGTTTCTGGAAACATACCTCTAAGTTTGACTGAATTCTCCGTGTATGCTCTTGTGTCTGCATGTGTGTTTAGACCTAATTTCCTCTCCTTCGATAGAGACATCAATCAAATGTGAAGAGTCTAATTTAGAATGGCATTACTTTGAGCATAGTTGTAACAGTCTTCTTTCCAAATACAGTCATTTCCATAGATAAGGAATAGGAGTCAGGATTTCAAAATACTTTCAAAGAGTGCCCCATTCCACGCACAAAACATATAGATAATAGTAATATTTAACTCAGAATCACTGTGAGTATATGTAAGTCACCAAAGAACTTTGCATAATCCTTGGCACTAAATAAGATTCAAAGAAAGATGAAAGTTCAGCATTACAGCTACGAAAGATTGGAGCAGAAGACAGAAGAGGAGGTTGACAAAGTTGTGAAGTTTGGACTAGAATCAGAATGGAATTTTTTTATATTTTCACCACACTGCATGGATTTTTCTTTTGGCATTTATTAAGGAAAAAATAAGAAAAGGGGGTGTGGAAGAAAGAACAAATCTATTCTAGAAAGTTACAAAAGAAAATTATGGAATTCTATAAAATGACAACTATGTAATTTGAAGATGGTGTTCATAAGAAGAGGTTAACATGAAAAGGGGTATGTGTTGGAAGTAATGCACCTAGTATCTAGTGAAAGTAACTGTAACCCCTGTATACATTACAATAAAAATAAATAAAAAGAAGCTATGAAAGATCTGTACATCATAATAAAAAATCACTATTATGCAAACAAAATAAGAAGAGGTTATCTGCACACTTTTATGTTCCATGATATTCTGTTGATGTTTTTTATTTTATTTTTATTTTTTATTGTTGGAGTAATATATAGAGGGGTTGCAGTTATACTCACCAGGTAGTAGGTGCATTACTTCTCACACATTGATATCCCTTCTCATGCTTTTGTACCCATTTCCCTCCCCGACCACTTCCCAATCATCTTATTTCCCCCTCCCTTTCCTATTTCAAATGAACAATATACAATATACCAGGTAACAAAGTCAGATACAGCAACAATATGAGATTAATCAAAGGGCAAAAAAGAGAAGAGAAATAGTATAGTACATTAAGAACAACAATCACACAAGATAAAGCTCTTCACTCCATATCCTAGAGTCCCTTTCATTTAGTCTCATCCTATGTGACCTGATGTATCTAGGTTTTGAGCTATTGTAATCTACCGATTTTTTTTAAACAGAAGTTAGCCCCAAATCTCAAGTTCTGGAAAGAAATAAGATTTGCAAATTATCTCTTTAAGAAATGCTAAAAACTTCACATAAATAGAAAACTATTCCACTGTATTAGATTTCATTTTAGAATAAGATGATTTCTATTATCTATAGCTAGCTAAAGCTTCCACATGATGCACAGGCTTCCCAAGGAAGAAACTGGGTAAAACATGAGTCTCAAGCCTATCTCTTCAGGAGACTGAGATCTGTGGATCGCAGTGCCACCCCAGACAGGATAGTCCCTGAGAATCTTATCTTCAATTAACCAGGAAACCAGAAGTGGCTTTGTAGCTCAAAGTTTATGAAAATGTAAGGTACAGCAAAAATTATTAATGCCAGTCTTGACCTGTGAAAAATATCAACCAGATAATAGATTGATTTATTTATTTACTAATACATTCTTGTTCAGATACTGGGGCTTAAACTCAGGGCCTAGACTCATACTTGGCCTGTTCATTTAAGTTTGGTGCTCCACCACTTATGCCACATTTCTACTTATGGCCTTTTGCTGTTTAGTAAGAGTTTCACAAGTTTTTCTATCGAAGCTTGCTTCTAACTTCAGTTTTGAGATCTCGGTTCTAGCTTTCTGAGTGCTGAGTCACCAGCACTGGCTGGATCACCATTTTAAATGGAATTCAAAATGCACATGTAATTTGGCCTAATTTTTCAAAAAATTACTCTGTGAGAAACAAATGTGTGCTTTTCTATTTCTTTTAATAATTTCAGTTGTTAAAATATGATGCATTGCTTTATTTCTTATTTTTAAAATGAATAAAAAGCATATGTTACTAAACTCAAAGTATTTATACTCAGTTGTTTTGCAAAAGAATATGTTATACTCTACATTGCACATTAAAATCTGAAAACTTTACTTAGAAGTTACATGTAATAATTAATATTTACTTGAAAAATAATTAAGAATTTGTAGGGAAAGAGAAAAAATACAAAAAGTAACATACATTATTCTACAAGAATAATTACACCAGGAAACGGGGAAAGCTTGTCAAAGCCTAATTTGGTGTGGAAAATTAATTAACAAATAGTATTGCATATAATTGTCCACTAAATTATACTTGACATTAAATCAAAGGAATACAAAACACCTTAAATCATTCCATTGTCACTTTATGTATAGCACTAAGGGATGGAGTAGACAAGAGACTTGTAAGAACACAATATATCATTTTTTTAGGTAAGGCTAGCAAGTATTGGTTCAAATCTTTTAAATCCATGGAATTTTTTAGAAAAATATTTCCTCCACTCTTAGAATTGTTTTATCACTTACTCCTCAAATGAGTTTTCTGTAATCACAGACTTTCGTTTTCTCAAAGGTACATCTGATATTTAAGCTTTTATTTTTAGATAATGTAGAGAAGGGTCTCCTAGAACCTCCCACTCTGTGTGTGTGTGTGTGTGTGTGTGTGTGTGTGTGTGTGTGTGTGTGTGTGTGTGTGTGTGTGTGTTGATCCTCAAGCAGATCATTAGAAGTTGTTAAGTCAAGTGGAATTTTTATTATTTAATACATTCCGTTTGATGACCAGTTAGCATTTTAAGAGGGTGAAATCATCTAGGTAAAGATGATTTCCTGAGTTTTTAAATGACAGAGTGTTGATCCAACTTTTCATACAATAATTATTATGAAACATTGCTAACTGCATTCTCCCTTCCCCCTTACTAAAGCAAGGCCACAAAGAGTTTGTGAGGAATGCTGATCTAGAGATGAATGTGACAGCTCAGGTATGTGAACAGCAGCACAGAGCGTGCAGTGAGGATAGCTCTGACATGGAATGCTGGAAACTTGAAACCTAGGTGTGTGTTAATCAAAACTACCCATCAGCTTGTAGGGTTACTAACCTTGAAGAAATGAATTTATTTCCTGGTCAAATACTTTCTGATTAGGCGCTCAAAGTTTAATCAATTTCTAGGCCCTCACTCAGGTCTAGATTAATTTGTTCAACTCTCAATTTAATTAAATCCCTTCTTACAACAAAACAGATCTACTCCAAACCATTTGATGCTAGCTTTTTTTTTTTTTTTTTTTGCTCAAAGAAAGGCATACAAGAAATGCTCATGAAAACTAATTTACTGGTGGCAAGAGAAACTGAGAAACCTGGACTTCCTAGATATTGTTCACAGAGCCTCTGGACTGTTGTTCTGTAGCTTTTAGAATTGTTCATATTTGCAATAATGTGCAAGCACTCTATTGGCCTCTTTAAGACTCCATTCTGGCAGTCTCAAAGACAAAGTTGCAAATTGAAGAAAAAATTATCAGGAGTACATTCCTGTGTAATATTTTTCCCTTCTAATTCTAGTTATCTTAAAATTTCCCAAAGCAAAAGACTAAAACAGAAACAAAAGAAATAATTATTGGAAGATACTCTATAAGAAGCAAAAGTAACTTGAAGTCTGAGTGTTCCTGGAGGTTAAAAATGTTCTTGCATGTTTTTTAAAGCTTCCGAGCAGCTATTGCAGCTATTACAGCTGCCAGTGCTTGAAAGGGAAAGAAATGAACTGTGAAAGTACTGTTCAATATGATGGGATTTTCTTCTGGCTGTATGCTTTGCAGTTGTCGAGAAAGCAATAGGGTTATGCATGTGTTCCAAATGTGCACAGGTTTTCACAGTCATTGGATAGAAAATATGAGATGTGTAAGAAAGAATTGAAAAAGAAAATCACCATCACTCAGACAGTGACAGAAAGCTGAAGAATGCCTTGCCATTCCATGGTAAAGGCAAGTGAGGGAGAGAAGTCCCTATGGCAACAAGAAGAGGCATCACATGCAACACACACACACACACACACACACACACACACACACACATTACTTTTTTTCCAATGGAATGTAACAATCTCAAGAATGAGAGAAAAATTCCTACTACCTTTTTACCTTTTGGTACAATTGTGATTTAAATCAGGCAGAGTACATATTGGTAAGTTTCTCCTCCTCTGAACAGCCATCCATCTAGTAGCTCACATCGAGGACAGCTATTTATCACCTGAAAACTTCAACACACAACATGCCGCAAGCTCATTTCTGATGTGTTAAAGCTGAAAGCCAAATATGAGTTTGGGAGAGACAAACCGAAAACACTGTCTGAGGCCTTAGACAAATAAGAAAGGGTAGAAGTAGATTAACACAGCATTTTTAAAGTTAATAATGGCAATGAAAACTGTCCTAATAAAACAAAATGTACCTACTTGGGTGGAAACTTTTAAAAATGGTTTCTCTTTGTAACTATATGCCTTCTAACTTTTATAGAAAATCTGTAGTAATTTCTGCTTAGACAAGTATATTTTATTTATGAAATATGAGATCAATAGGGATCTTATATCAAGTTAGATGAAACAATTTCAGGTGAGTTCTATTTTCAGAGGCTTTTATTAACATATTCAAATTAAATATTTTAGGCATTAAAAGAATGTTATTCAAGCTGAATGCCAATAGCTCATGCCTGTACTCCCAGCTACTCAGTAGGCTGAGACCTGAGGATCGTGGCTCAAAGCCAATCCAGTAGTACCATTGTGACTCTATGTCCAAAAAACTACTCAAACAAGAAAAAAAAAAGGAACTGGAAGTAGTGCTATGGCTCAGGTGGTAGAGCTTTAGCCTTGAGCACAAAGAAGCTCAGGGATAGCACCTATGCCCTGAGTTCAAGCCTCAGGACTGACAAAAATAAATGGATAAAAGAATGTTAGTCAAAACAAGTAGCCCATAAAACAAATCTGGTGAAAACAGGGAAGAACAAATTCTCGTCTTCTTTCAATAACTGTCAGAAATCGATAGGTTTTCTCTTTCAAAAGAAACTACTATTTTCAGTTTTGAAGTACAATATTAATTTTATTTTATTTTATATTTTATTGTTGGGGTAATGTATAGAGGGGTTACAGTTACATTCATCAAGTAGTACGTGCATTACTTCTCACATTTGATACCTCTTCTCCTGTTTTTGTCCCCATTTCCCTCCTCCCACCCCCTCCCAATCATCTTTTTCCCCCTCATCCTTTTCCTATTTCAAATAACAAATAAAGGTATATACAATATACCAGGTAACAAAGTCAGATATAGTAACATGAGATTAACCAAAGGACAAAAACAGAGAAGAGAAATAACATAATACATTAAGAACAACTATTACACGAGTTTGCTCTAGGATTTTTAGCTAATATTCCTGGTCCTTTTGTAAAAGGTAGAGGCTGTATAACACCATTGTTGAGATGGTGTTAATGATCTACTGAATGAAGGTAAAGTCTGGCATTGTCTTTTAAAGTTACTCTTAAGTTTAATGAACAAAATCTATTTGATAATTAATCACTTTAATAAAATTAACTCCAAATTATAACACATAAAAATTCTAGGAAGTGAATTATATTTTCCTTTCCAATACACACACACACACACACACACACACACACACACACACATACAGTTTAAAAGGAGCATTCCTGTTACCTAAGAGGCTGCAGTAATTACAGAATGCAAATTAGTATAATAGACATAGCAACACATGTATGATGGTAGATTCAGGATATTCCAAAGAAACAACTATGCATTGCTAAGATGACCATTATACCAACCATTTTTTAAAAATTGTGTAGCACTGGAAATGTTTCCAGAAAGAAAACATGTATTAAATTATCTAAACACCTTTGTCAGGCTAAACTCCTTGCAACAAAAAATAAAACAATTCTTCCTATCATTATTTCTATTGGCAATAAATAGGTTCCCAGAAGATAGCTGATATAGGTTGCTTGTGTGAATGTGTGTGTGGGTGCGCATGTATGCCTTATATGCAGAAGTGTTTGTGTGTTAAGTACTTTATGAGATACTGTATGGAAATATTTTGTAGAATAGAGGTTACTATAGAATCTAAGAGGACATGCACAAAATTAGGTAATTATATTTATCAGGAACAGACTACTTAACAACTGGGAAAGAACATTCAATAAGACTTTTATCTTAAAATGTAAGTGTGGGGAGGGAAACTGGGAGAAAAACTAGGGAGGGGCAACAATGTCCAAAAAGAAATGTACTTACTACCTATGTATGACTATAACCCCCCTACACATCACATTGACAATAAAAGTAAATTAAAACAAAAACATAGATGACATTCTCTCAGAGCTGGTCAAGAATGGACTGGTATCTTTAACTTTATATTATGAAAATAATATAGAGGATGTTTCCTGTGGTTTATATTCCAAATATTCCAAACCCTTACCTATCTTCTCCTCCCTGCCATCTTTCTCAGTGAAACTGCTGTTCATCTTTTTCTCCCCAAGGCTAACACCTAACCCCACTTCTTAGATTTCTTTTTCCACTACTCTCATTGCCCTTCCAAACTATTATCATTTTCATCTTCTAGTCTCACTTTTCATAACTTAAGCTTTCTACAAATTTAATCTTCGATTTATTTTTTCACTAAAAACTTCAGAATCCTAAGGCTTTTGGGAGTGAAATGGGGACAAAAACATGAGAAGTGGTATCAATATGTGAGAATTAATGCATCTACTATCTGACGAATGTAACTGTAACCCCTCTATACATTATCCCGACAACAAAAAGAGAAAGAAGAAAAAATGAATCCTATAGCTTTTGTGAGGACTCCAATCCACTTTGAACTACCAGGAATGTTCTCGGGAGAGGAGTCTTCATTATTTCTTGATGTAATCTAGTCCACTCTGCCTATTCTTTAACTTTTCTATATATGATCCTTGTCATTCTAATTATTCTGTAATTTCCATGACAGCAATACAAGAGATTTATTTAGCTTAACAACATCTAAGTATCAGATGAACCATCTCAAAGGAAAGTACTCAAGTATTATTCAGAGATAAACACATGTCCTATAAAAGTTTTTTTTTGTTTTCTTGGTATTCTAAGAAAAAAATTATTTTTTATCAATTCTAATACTTCTTAATTCAGATACTTGGAAATATGCTTTCTTGTTAAGTAGTTGTCATAATGAAAATAAAAATACATATAAAAATAAGAACTGTGGGGCAGGGAGTTTGGCCTAGTGGTAGAGTGCTTGCCTAGCATGAACAAAAACCGGGGTTCGATTCCTCGGTACCACATACATAGAAAAAAGCTAGAAATAGTGCTGAGGTTCAAGTGGTAGAGCTCTAGCCTTGAGAAAGTCCAAGGACAGTGCTCAGGCCCTGAGCTTAAGCCCAGGATTGGAAAAAAAAAAAAAAGACCTGCCACTGTTTTGCAGAGAGGTTCTTGAACTCAGCCTGGGTGCTGTCCCTGAGCTCTTCAGCTCAAGGCTGCTACCCTACTCTTGAGCCAAGCCCCAGTTCCTGTTTTCTAGAGGTTAATTGGAGATAAGTGTCTCGGGTCCTTTTGTGCCCGGATGACTTTGAACCCTGATCCTCAGATATCAGCCTTCTGAGTAGCTAGGATTACAGGTATGAGTCACCGTGGCCGGCCACCATGAAAAGTTTTGACTGACTTCAGATGTAGGCTGTCATGAAATATGCAAATATGTTCCCAGTACCTTCATAACACAGGTAACACCTTCATGTACAGCACACAAAGGACTAATTGCTCTGAGTTTTCCAATGTTGTATAGTACATGGTCTCAAATAGATTTGTGTTCATCTCATGAAATGACACAGGCTGCACATATCCAAGATGGAAACAAAATACACAATATATTTATATTTACTGAAAAAAATTCTACTAGTAAACATGACAGGCTGAGTGCAGAGGCTCACCCCTTTAATCCTAGCTACTCAGGAGGCTGAGATCTGAGGATCATAGTTCAAAGCCAGCTGGGGCACTAAATACTGTGAGACTGTTATTTCCAATTAACCATTAGAAAACCAGAAGTGGCATTGTGGCGTAAGGGGTAGGATGGTAGCCTTGTGCTAAGGAGCTCAGGGACAACACCCAGGCCCAGAGTTCAAGTCCCATGACCCACCAAAAACAACAACAAAAATAAAAAACATGACTTGGACAATAGAGAATAGAATGAATGTAATATAATGCAATAATTATATGAATTTAGTATATACAGTGCAAATAAAATGATTTTCTGTTTCTTTTGTTATGGTTCTCTCATTTGAAAGTGAAGGTTTACACATTGTTTGTATATCTAGACATGTCAAAATGAAATTGCCTGTACAATTAATTAATACTAATAAAAATGTATTTTTAAATCAGGATTTACACTGCTTGCTTCAATTAGCAACATTAGATTTCTGGCCCATAAACCCCTAAGATTCAGGAAGCCATTTGTGAGATTTCCCTACATTACGTTAGCACAAAAACTGAATATTTTTGTGTCAGTTACCATGGCTAGCAAAATGTAATATGTGGAAATTGGAATGCTATGCATTATAGCTTTACATTTTACTCAGCGCAGCTTTATGGTTTTGAGACATGAAGGCTACGTAATTGAGTTTTTTAGCAATTTAACCAGCAATGTTCTAAAAACACTCCCGTCTCCAATGCTGATCGATAGCAGCATGGAATACATGAAGTTAATATCAAGTGGCTGGGATTTCTAACACATTCCTCTTAATTGAAAGTTATAATGGTCAATTATAATTATTTGTATGTTATCTTCATCCTCATTGTGAATATTAAATTATAAACTCAAAGAACATAGTATTGGACATTATATGACCTAATAAGAAAAAGTGGTGAATGTGAGATTTAGGGCATCAAGATAAGTATTTTCTTTCTGTAATATAATGACAGATTAAATTAATTACTGTCAAAGGGAAGTCAAATAGAAAAAGTAGCATGACTTAGAAGAAAAATATTCCAGTCACATACTAAACTCAGATAGAATAGAATATAAAATTATTGGCTAATGCGAATCATCCCTTCCTGGCATTTAAAATAATACAAGTTATGGGCTGGGAGTTTGGCCTAGTGGCAGAGGGCTTGCTTGGTATGCAAGAAGACCCATGTTCGATTCCTTGGTACCACACACATAGAAAAAGCCAGAGGTGGTACTATGGTTCAAGTGATACCACTCTAGTCTTAAAAGAAAGCCCAAGGTCAGTGTTCCAGCCCTGAGTTCAAGCCTCATGACTGGAGAAAAATAAACAATAAATAAAATACAAATTATATAAACTTTTTCATTATGATTTGGAAGGCATTACTTGTGAGACTTACTAATTTTATGGTGATGAATCATTATGTTACTTTCCACATCCGTGGTCCCGCACAGTCAGTGAAATGAGAACTCTATACATGGCTTGCATGTTCAGTACCAATTTCTCATAGACTCAGTATACAATGTCAGATACATGTTACTTTTAGAGTATCAAGTGAATAAATATGAGATTTCAGTAATGAGAAACTCACTGTTTATTTCCTTTGTGGCAAGATCACCCAAATTACAGTCATAATGATCTTGAAATATAAAATACACTTGTGTTCAATGCAGGACATCAGAACTTCAAGACTAATTCCTTCAGTCTGAGACTGCGCCTGGGGTCAGCAACTCTTTCACTTCACTTATCCCTACCTTTTCCTCTCACCCTGATGGGCATGTCTGTATTCTATATCCACGATATAGACATATATATATAATATATATATTTAAACAAGAGCAAATATTCTTTGTCTTCTATGCCTTTCTGGTCTTTTTACATATATGAGAATCACACCCTTAAAAAATAATTGTCCATATTTACTTCTTCTTGAATTTGATGTATTAATTGAAGCATACCAATTGCATTTTTCATATTTTCATGATATCTATTTGTCTCTCTGTCTGTCTATCTGTCTATCTTGAAATCTGGACCTTGCACTCCCATTTGGGATTCCTGCCCAGCCTGACTTAAAATTTGATCCATAGAAGTCAGTTGCCTAAGTCGCTGGGATTAGACGGTGAGTCACGAGTATCTGGCCAACATTTATTCTCCATCATCTGATATACCTGAAAATTTGAACAATCAACCAGTGCTTCATTTATGTTTTCTGTTTTTTAAGTTATAAACTGTTCCAAATAAGGAAATACCTTAAATTTAAAAGTCCCATAGATATGAAGTGATAATAGTATTTTTCTGTATTTGGTTTAGTTTTCTCTGATTAGGAATATATTACAAATAAAGCAACAACCCTCTCTCCTATCCTTCTCCTTGCCCCCTTTTCCTATACTTCATATTTTCTCTCATTGGTGCTGTACATTGTCAGCATTTTGACTGTAATCCATCAAATAAAATCAAGTGAGGACTTTTTTCACTTGTGACAACACATTGGTGTTCAAAAAACTGGATTTGGAAAAATTTGAAATACTGCAGAATTTCATATTTAAACATTTTTCTGCTACTTGTATCCAATGCAAAGAAATTATTTATCCTATTTTCAAAATATATTCAGAAAATATACTTATTCATATTTATTGATTCTCACCAAAGACTAGACCAAATCACCTTGAATTGTTACAATATTCTCTTTCTTATTGTGTGTGTGTGTGTGTGTGTGTGTGTGTGTGTGTGTGTGTGTGCCAGTACTGGGGTTTGAACACAAGATTTGGGCACTGTTCCTGCACTTTTATGCTCCAGGCTAGTGCTCTGACATTTGAGCTATAGCTGCCCTTCCAGAATACTGGTGGTTAATTGGAGATAAGGTTCTCAGGACCTTTGCTGTCCAGGCTCTCTTCAGATCTCAGACTCCTCAGGAGCTAGGATTACAGATGGCACTTGGCACCTGTCTAAAAATCCTTTTAATCTGATTCCCTATTTGAATTTTTATCCCCTTTTAATCTTCTGAATCAAAGTATACACTAAACTATTTCACATTGAATGACATACTCTCACCTTCCCTCCCAAAATAGTTTACAATGCCTTGCAGGCACAGCAATCACTTTATCCTATCTTTATCCTATCTTCTACCTCCCCCGCCCCCCCTTCTCTGTTTTGGTAACTCTGGGATTCTTATCACATTCTCCTTAGCTCTATGTGTTTCTACTCTGCCATTTCCTTTCCTTTCCTTTGCTTTAATACAAGAGCTAAGTTCTCTTGGTAGGCTCTTGATACTTCCGTCTCTTCCTGGGATAGTCTTCTCCATGCCCTTGACATGATCCCTTCTCTCCTCAGCAGGATTCTCTGAAGAAGTTGTGGTCTTCTCTTTCACCTTAGTGCCTTAAATGTTACTTCCCTATTTTTTGTCTCCATGGTACATATTCCCAGCCCAGAAGCCCATTACTTCCATGTCTCTGTTCAAATGACCCAATATGATTCCATATGCTTTCCTTAAAGGCAGATCCCACTTCTCTAAGGTTTGTAAGATGAAGACCTTTCATCTCCTTCACTTGCATTTTAGATAAAATTCCCACCAGGAAAACATGTTGTCATTTTGTATCGCTGGTGTTCTCACACCATGTGAAACATGGTATATGATAAACACTGAACCAATTAAAAATCCATAGAACTTAGTGATAAAAAGAAGTCAATAAATATGATCCTATAAAATAATTTCTCCATTTCAAAGAAAAAAATGCCATGAGCAGAATTAAATGGCAATAAGCAACTTAGGAAAATAATTCCTGACATTTTGACAAATGAATGCTGAATATCTTTAATATGCAAAATAACAACAAAAAAGAACCACCAAAACTATGGAGGAGGATGGAGCAAATTTTAAGTGTTCCGTGGAAAAACATGTAGGCAGCTGTTCTCCAGCTTTAGTGAAGTGGTACTTTTGTTCCTTGGGATAAAGATTACAGTAGTTTAGATGAAGGAAGCCAAAAAGAGATAATTAAATTATTTTGCTTAGTACTTAATCTGTAATATCATTCTTATCTTGGTTCTGTTATGGAGCCTTTGAGGCACATCCTTGAGACAGTGTAGATTGTTCTCAGAAAAGACATTTTGCTTTTGTCTTCATCTTTTTAAAGGCTCACATTTCTTTTTCTTGATACAATAGCAATTTAAGGAGTATTTATTAATTTTGAATAAGAAAATGATTCGTTATGAATCACAAATTGCAAACACAGGCAGTGCTTTTGTTCTATTTTTTAATTATAAGCAATATTTATATACTTCTTTGAATGCAGGCTTTGATTCTTGTAGAACCAGTGGTAGACTTGTTTATTTATAGAAAATGGTCTTTTAAACAACTACCTAGAATTTTAAATATTTTTAAGTGGATGGCGTATGCTGTTCTGGTATAGAATCTTTCTTTTGATTTATTTATTATTTTACGCTTACTTGATGTTTTTTTAGTTATAAACAGAATGTATTCTAATTTTAAAATAAATTACAATATTTACAGAAAAGCAAAGAAGAAAAGAAAAAATCTTTCTATGTAAATTACTGTGTATTTATAGTATTTTGTAAAGTGTATTTGAATAAAACTGGGATCTCAATTTCTATAATATTTTGCTTCTTATGGTTATACAACTTCATGTTGTGGTTATTTTTCTCATGTATGTTCTTGCTATATGTTTCTCATATTTTAAATAAATAGTTTTAATTTTAGAGATGTATTATATTTTACTCACATAATAAATTGCCCATATTCCCATATCGTTGTATATAGTGAACTGTGGTTTAGCACCTTAGTCCATACATGATCAAGATCAAATACTGCATTCAGTGAAACCAGCATATGGCTCATTTTTTCAGTTGCTTTGCTATACAGAGAATCAGGCCACCCAAAATATGTCAGGCTCCTTGCTCTAAATGTATCTTAAGGCTTGGATGACTATTTATCAAATTTCCAATACAGATACATACTGTGGTCCAATCAGTTGGCCTCCTATTCACTGCCCTGACTGTGCAAAGTCCACCCTAGTGATTAAGACTGTATAGCTCTTCTAAGGCCTTGAAGAAGCTATAAAATGAGATAAAAAGCCTTTCCAGGGGCCGGGAGTTTGGCCTACTGGTTAAAGTGCTTGCCTAGCATGCATGAAGACCTGGGTTCGATTCCTCTGTACCACATACATAGAAAAAAAGCCGGAAGTGGTGCTGAGGCTCAAGTGGGAGAGCTCTAGCCTTGAGAAAGTCCGAGGACAGTGCTCAGGCCCTGAGCTCAAGCCCAGGACTGGCAAAAAAAAAAAATAAATAAAGCCTTTCCAATACCTTCTAGATATCTACAATTAACGATCCAGAAGATGAAAACAAAAACAACCCCCACCCCAAGAAATAAAAAAAAATAAAACAACAAAAGCAAAAGTAGTTTAACTGGTTGAGCACTAGCATTGAGCAAAATAGCTCAGGGGCACTGCCTAGATATTGAGTTCAAGCCCCAGAATGGGCACACACACACACACACACACACACACACACACACACACACACACAGACACCTTATATTGTAAACACAAACAGTTGTAAGCAGTTGGTCTGTGGAAAATGCCACTACTTAACCTTTCAATGCCTGCATACTTGGATTCAAAGTTTAAGGGTAGAGCATTTTTAGATGTAAGCATTATCCCCACAGAAGAGTGAGAAGAGAGTATTTTTAAACTGCAAAAGCTAAAATTAAGTCGTTAAATTTAAACATTAAATTAAATTGTTAAATGTGGATTGCTTGCTTTTTATTCAAGTTTCTCTCCAGTATCTGTACATGTATCAGTCCATTCCTTTGTATAAAAATTAAATTCCAGACCTTCATTTGTTTATAAGATGGTTTTCCTTTTTTAAGTTATTTATAGTTTTTAACTATTTTAACTTCATTTTTTTCTGGCAGCTATAGAGGACATTTACCAAAAATGAAAACATGTATCTACCTTGCTGGCATGCCTAACTCTGAACCCTACCCTTTTATCAAATTTACTCTAAAAAGACATTGTATGATGATGGTTATTAATATTATTTTGCCCTTCCTGGGGCTTGAACTCTGAGCCTGCTCACCTGCTCACCGTCTCTGGGCGCCCTTTGCTGAAGAGTAGTACTCTACCAATTGAGCCACAGAGTCAGTTCTAACTTTTACTGTGATTAACTTAGAATCTCACAGACTTTCCTTCCTGAGCTGGCTTCAAACTATGATCCTCAGATCTCAGTCTCCTGAGTAGCTGGAACCACAGGCTTGAACCATCTGTACCCATCTACAGTGTATTATTTTCAGTACAAAAAAGTAAAAATTGTTTTAGAATTTTGATATACTTTATCCCCCAAAGGAAATCACTCTAAAGCTTTGGTCTTAATTCCTGCTATTCTCATGAATTCTTTATTTTTATTTTTTTTAGAATAGTCACGTATGGATTTTCTCCAAATATACAAAGAAAATTTTATTTTCAAACATTCTAAATCAAGTGAAGAAAATGCTTGATGTAAAATTATGAAAAAAACAAGAATCTTAAAAAGTCTATATTGAAAATCTGAAATATTAGCACACATTTATATTCAACTTGTGTTAGCTAATATGCAATGAAATGGTTCTGAAACTGACATTTTCTGACAAACATTGGTCTTCAGGCACTTGTCCTATTTTGGTTGTTTGTTTGCATAAAAGAGCTTGAATTCAGGGCCCAGATATTTTCCCTAGCTTTTTCTGGTGAAAGCTACTTTTCAACCACTTGAACTACAGTTCCATTTTGGTGTTTTGGTGGTAAATTAAAGATAAGACTATCATATACTTCTCTGCCCAGGCTGGATTCAAATAGAATTTTTTTCATTTATTTTTTATTGTAATTACTAGACGGGTTACATTATATTCACCAGATAGAAGGTGCATTACTTCACATATATTGATACCCTTTCTCATGTCTTGGTCCCCATTTCCCTCCAAAGAAAGCGTATCCATAGATATTTCTAGTGTTAGGAATCTCAAGGAATGAGGTTCTCCTTTCAAATGAATTAACAATGTGGTAGTTATATAAATGAAACATGCATATTAATTTCTAACACATTTTTCTTCAAAAATATTGAATAGCAGTCAACAGATAAAAATCAACCAATATCCGTATATGAGATTTAGTCTACATATACCAAATATAATGTATATTCTTCTAAAGAAATCAGAAAAATCAAATTTAGTAAGGGTTCTCTATATAGAATTATATTGGGTATTTATTTATTTTTGGTCATGGAGCTTGAACTCAGGCTCTGGGTGTTATCTGTCCCTAAGCTTTCCTGCTCAAAGCTACTACTCTACAATTTATATCCCAGCTTCACTTTTGGCTTTCTGGTGTTCAATTGAAAATAAAAGTTTCATGGACTTCCTTTCTGAGCTGGGTTTGAGCCACACTCAGATCTGAGCCGCCTGAGTAGCTAGGATGACAAGTGTGAACCACTAGTGACTGGCAGTACTTAATATTTTCTGCCACTACCTCCCTGAGGCAGAAATTTGGCTTTGTCTTTTGACCACACAAAAAGCTAACCATGAGGAATATGGAGGATAGAGACATTGGTGTGCCTTTGGGCTTCCATGCAATATTGGCCAAGGAATAGCTCAGAGTATGAGAGAAGCTGTGTGGTCAAGGTGTCTATTTCTCAGTTTCATCCCATGAAGTCATAATGCGCTGGCTATATTCCCAAACAGAAGCTCACGGCTATCTTCAAGGCCAACCAAGCTATCCAGTCATCTCCTTTTGATTTCTAGTACAGTCTCTCTCTTCTTATTGTTGAAAAGCTTAGTTTTACTTAGTTATATACATACAATATTATTATTCTTCCCACAACTTTACCAGATCTTTGGAATTAGTCATTTTTTTATAGAAATCTTTGAAACATATCCTAATTCATTAAAGCAATGTGATTCTTGTCATCCAAGATATGTCTCCTCTCCTGGGAATCTCTGCCTCCACAGACTTACATGAACTTATCCATTGCCACAGTTAATTTCTTAGGAAGCACCAGAGACCTAGACTGAACACGTAGAGATTTTGGAAATCAATCCAGAAAATTACAACTTAATTTGGCTGTCCAGTTCAAACTTTGGCACAGAAATGAGAATCAGTTCCTAGGGAATGAAAGAAAAGCTTATGTGCACAGAAGGGACAGCAGTGTCTTTGATTCCTGCCTCCAGTTGTTCCCAAGGTATCAGCTTTAACCTTAACTGCTGAGAAAAGGGACAGTGTATGCACACAGTTTCCTCCCTTTTGACTTTATCTAGTTGTAGATGGGTTTCTGTTCTCTGGAACAGAAGAGCTTTCACCACCACCAGCACTGTGCTTAATGCTTTCACATTAAATTCTCATTTGTAACTCTTGACTCTGCAAAAGCCATGCAAGAAAATAACACTATTTTCATATTTTTTCCAGAACAGAAAGTGAAGCTCAAAGAGGTTAAATAGCATATTGGAAATTACATAGCAAGTGACAGAGATGATATTTGAACCCAAAATTACAAAATTCAACCCTTTATTCTAATTCAAGCTATAAGGAATAAATTCTTAAAAGCACAAATTTATAGGCTTTACAGTAATGGATATATTTTTACCATGTGTCCAAAAGTTCAGTTAACTTTCTAACATGAAACTCTGTCACACCAGTCTATTCCTTGTGAGATTATCTCAATAGTTATGACTATTTCTCCAACATCAATCAGAAAGACTTCCAGGGTCCAGCTCCTGCTTGCCTCACCAACTTTGTCTCATGTGTCTATGCTGCTAAATGAATATTCATATTAACCCAAAGGTCTTCAAGTTTTTAAAATGTACCTAAGCTCCTTCACTGTCACATTCTCATGTCCTATTTCTTTCTTTCCTTAGATCACTTTTGTTGGATCTCATCCACTATTTCCTAAAGGAAGGAGATTTTCCTCTTCTACTTCAGTAAGGCTGTGTGGGGTGCCATTCCTGTGTTTTCCCATGATACCTTGAGTAACATGACATCTGCCATGGCACTATGTCAGATCCCTGCTTCTCCCAATTATATCACAAATGTCTTGTGATAGGGTCAAACCTCCCTGTTCGGGTCTCCTGTACTCATCTCATGCCTGCCAAGTTACAGGTACCATATTTCACAAACATTTGATTACATGAATGAATGGTAACCTGGCACAGTGGCTCACACCTGTAATCCTAGCTACTCAGGAGGCCCACATCTGAGGATCAAGTTTCAAAGCCAGCCCCAGCACAAAAGGACCTGAGACTGTTATTTGCAATTAACTTAACCACTAGAAAATAGGAAGTGGGGCTTGGCTCAAGGGTAAGGCCATAGCCTGAGCTGAAGAGCTCAGGAACAGTGCCCTGGATGAGTTCAAGGCCCATGACTGACAAAAATGAATAAATAAATAAATAAATAAATAAATAAATAAATACATAAATGGAGAGATTTTCTGTATTTCTCTATCTTTTTCAGCATATGTATTAGCTCTGGGGCTTAAACTCTATGCCTGGGGGCTATCCTTGGGCTTTTTGGCCCAAGGCTAGCACTCTGCCGCTTGACCTCAGCTCCCACATACTTGGGCCTGGAGTTTGGCCTAGTGGTAACATGAAAGAAGATCTGGATTTCATTCCTGGGTAGCATATACATAGAAAGCCAGAAATGGTGCTGTGGCTCAAGTGGTAGAGGGATAGGCTTGAGGAAAAAATCCAAAGACAGTGCTCAGGCCCTGAGTTCAAGTCCCAGGACTGGCCAAAATAAAGAGTCTCACAGACTTTTCCTTGGATAGCTTTGAACCACAATCCTCAGCTCTAAGCCTCCTCAGTAGCTAGGATTACAGGTGTGAACCACCAGTGCCTAACCTCTGATCATTCTTGTCTATCTCCAAATTTATTTTATAAAGAGAGACATGTGGACTGATAGTTTTACAGTATTTTTACTTCTGATAATTAGGAAGCTTCTAACTATAAGGAGCAGGAAATAAAACTCATTTAACAAATAAGGATATTGATTGTCACATACACACAACAGAGAAGCAGTGTGGGCTTTAGGGTCAGTTAATTGATAGCTTATTTTGTAATTCCAACCCCTTATTTATTTTCCCTTTCTACTTTCACAAACAGATATTGGCTTCATTCTAAGGCTAATTACCCTTGCTTTCAGTAAAGACAAAACTCTTCCTCAGAAACCTTGAAATAAATGATTTTTCCATCATTCAACATAGATCAATTTATATTGCCAGTCTACCCTTGAACTGGTACAAGCCACTAGCATTTGTTTAGCCATGCACCAATAAGCTCGAATCAGTGTTTATTACAATTTCCCTAAGAACAGAAAAGATCTGACAGGCAGAAAGGCAGGTTTCTGAAATTCCAGTTCACACCCAGTGAACTAAATTTATGAAGACCCTGGTCATCTAAATATTTAACATGCTTTCTGGGTGAGTTTTACAATTAGTTGAAATGCTGTGGGTGAATCAAGAGAAAGCCCACACTGAACTTTAGATGCAGTCAGCCTCTGAGTCATTGAGGGGGAAAGTGGATCTAGTGGCAGATGGTCTTCTTCTTGGCTCTTCACTCTGAGCTCCTACCCTATTCCCTCTGCATTCACAGACATTCCTTCTCTTACCATAGCCATGTATAGATGTCTTGTGTGTAATTACGAACACCAGTGGCAACTGTTTCAAACACTGTTGCCTCATGATCATTATTGGGTTACAAGCCATTTTCTCTGGCCTTCCCTCACACTCTGAAAATACCAAATCATAGGTTGTACTCTACTTGGCCTAAAGGTAAATCCAGCTTATCTGGTGACACAATGTCCTGCCATAGAGATCTGCTTTAGGACACAAAGCCCTGACATATATTGTCACTACCAAAGTAATACAAAAATTTGCTGATTTTCCTCAGTTGACATGCATTATGTTTGAGCAAACAGACACATGACACAAGAATTATAAAAGATCCCAGAGACTGAAACTGGCACCAAGAATCTTCAGGTCAATTTTCATCAAAGCAGATTCTGGTTTGAATCTTGGTTGAAGTTTTATATATAATGAAGCATAAGCTTATAGAAAAAGCCACAATTTAGTGGGATCACTTGGTAATTGTATCCAGGAAATGAAATCCAAACACAAAACTAACTCTAAAGTCAGTCTTCTATCACTTTCTATGGCCATAGCTTGCCATCCTCTCATCTCATTACTCCTCACAAAATTCACACATGCTCTTGTGCCAGTACAAAGCTGTTTTGGTTACTACAGCTCTGTAACAGAGTCTAAAGTTTGGTATTGATATTTTCCAATGCTGTACTTTCTGTTAAGGATTGTTTTTGCTATATGGGATCTTTTATTATTCCATATGAATTTTCGGAGTGCTTCCTCTATTTCCATAAAGAATGACAACGAATATTCACGGGTATTGCATTGAATTTGTAGCTAGTCCTTGGCAGGCTTGCCATTTTCATGTTGTTAATTATTCCAATCCAGGAGCATGGGAGGTTTTCCCACTTCTTCAGTAGTGCTTTGATTTCCTTTTTCAACAGCGTTATCTTGTGTGATTGTTGTTCTTAGTGTACTATGTTATTTCTCTTCTCTTTTTTGCCCTTATGGTTAATCTCATGTTGTTACTGTATCTGACTTTGTTACCTGGTATATTGTATATATGTTTATTTGTTTATTTGAAATAGGGAAGCGAAGGGGAGAAAACAAGATGAGAAGGGGTATCAATGTGTGAGAAGTATTGTACCTACTACCTGACAAATGTAACTGTAACCCCTCTATACATTACCCTGACAATAAAATAATAAAATAAAGTAATAATCACACAAAAAAGACTCACATATGCCAGAGCTTGGCCAAAGTCTCTCACATCAGTGGCTGTAAAGAGCCTCTCTCACCTGGCTGCCTGAATGTGCAGCCAGACAAACCCAGAGAGCTAGTAGAGGTCAACAATAAAGAGGCACTCAAATGTTCCTAATAACCTGAAATTCTCTTCATAGTTTCCATGACCCAGGGAAAGTGCTTCATATTTAATATCTGTTGATAGGAGTGTGTGTTCTTTCACTCTTTGCTGTCGTTCTTCCTTCCATTGTCTATTCACCTGGCTCCAAATTAATTCTCTGGCTGAGGAAACAGACCACTCATAGGGACATATATATATATATATTATTTTATAGAAATTAGTGTTAGCAGAAAAATGCATTGCAATATAGATTGAGAGACTTTAAACCATGAGTCAGCATGTAATGAAGGAAGCTGTTCCACATTTCACACATCACCTTAAACTTGCCCTTTCTACAATGAATTTTTGGAAATCAAAGGATGTATTTTTTGCCAGTCCTAGGCCTTGAACTCAGGGCCTGGGCACTTTCCTTGAGCTTTCTCAAGGCTAGAGTTCTACCACTTGAGCCACACACAGCACTATTTTTGGCTTTTTTCTATGTATGTGGTACACTGGTCAAACCCTGGTCTTTGTGCATGCTAGGCAAACACTCTACCATTCGGCTAAACTCCCAGCTCCAAAGTGTGTATTTGTAATCTA